>NC_141900.1:106231791-106541887 GCF_057802395.1 Ceratotherium simum simum
AAGTCTCTGAGAAATATCTGACTCTATTAGGAAATGTAACATAAGAATTATAGGTATTCCTGAGGGAGAAGAGAGGGAAAGAGGAACAGAGAGCCTATTCAAGGAAATAATAGCTGAGAACTTCCCAGATACAGAACTTGCCAGCTGAGAACAGGGACGCAGGGATGGTTCAACATCTGCAAATCAATCAACGTGATACACCACGTCAACAAAACAAAGAATAAAAACCACGTGGTCACCTCCATAGACCCAGAGAAGGCATTTGACAAGACACAACATCCATTTATGATAAAAACTCTCAAGAAAATGGGTATAGAAGGAAAGTACCTCAACATAATAAAGCCTATTTATGACAAACCCACAGCCAACATCACACTCAAAGGGGAAATACTGAAAGCCATTCCTCTGAGAACAGGAATGAGGCAGGGCTGCCCACTCTCACCACTTTTATTCAACATAGTACTGGAGGTTTTGGCCAGACCTATTAGACAAGAAAAAGGAATAAAAGGAACCCAAATAGGCAACGAAGAAGTGAGACTCTCACTATTTGCAGATGACATGATTTTATATATAGAAAACCCTAAAGAATCCATTGGAAAACTATTAGAAATAATCAACAACTATAGCAAAGTCTCAGGGTACAAAATCAATCTGCAAAAATCAGTTGCATTTCTGTATGCTAATAACGAACTAACAGAAAGAGAGCTCAAAAAGATAATGCCATTTACAATTGCATCAAAAAGAATAAAATATCAAGGAATAAATCTTACCAAGGAGGTGAAAGACCTACACAATGAAAACTACAAGACATTATTGAAAGAAATCGATGATGACATAAAGAAATGGAAAGACATCCCATGCACATGGATTGGAAGAATAAACATAGTGAAAATGTCTATATTACCTAAAGCAATCTACAGATTCAATGCAATCCCAATCAGAATCCCAATGACATTCTTCATGGAAATAGAAAAAAGAATACTAAAATTCATATGGGGCAACAAAAGACCCCAAATAGCTAAAGCAATCCTAAGAAAAAAGAACGAAGCTGGAGGCATCACAATCCCTGACTTCAAAACATACTACAAAGCAATAGTAATCAAAACAGCATGGTACTGGTACAAAAACAGACACACAGATCAATGGAACAGAATTGAAAGCCCAGAAATAAAACCACGCATATACAGATAGCTAATTTTTGACAAAGGAGCTAAGAACGTGCAATGGAGAAAGGAAAGTCTCTTCAATAAATGGTGTTGGGAAAACTGGACAGCCACGTGCAAAAGAATGAAAGTGGACCATCTGCTATCGCCATTCACAAAAATTAACTCAAAATGGATCAAAGACCTGAAGGTGAGACCTGAAACTATAAAACTCATAGAAGAAAATATAGGCAACACACTATTTGACACTGGTCATAAAGGAATCTTTTCAGATGACATGCCTACCCAGACTAGGGAAACTAAAGAAAAAATAAACAAGTGGGACTTTATCAGATTAAAGAGCTTCTACAAGACAAATGAAACCAGAATCAAGATGAACAGACAACCCACCAGCTGGGAGAAAATATTTGCAAAACATATATCTGACATGGGTTAACCTCCATAATATATAAAGAACTCACACAACTGAACAACAAAACAACAAACAACCCAATTAAAAAATGGGCAGAGGAAATGAACAGACACTTCTCCAAAGAAGATATACAGATGGCCAATAGGCACATGAAAAGATGTTCAACATCACTAATCATCAGGGAAATGCAAATCAAAACAACACTAAGATATCACCTCACGCCCGTTAGAATGGCTATAATCACCAAGACAAAAATCAACAAATGTTGGAGAGGATGTGGAGAAACAGGAACCCTCATACACAGCTGGTGGGAATGCAAACTGGTGCAGCTTCTATGGAAAATGGTATGGAGATTCCTCAAAGAATTAAAAATAGAAATACCCTGTGATCCAGCTATCCCACTACTGAGAATCTATCCAACAAACCTGAAATCAACAATCCAAAGAGGCTTATGCACCCCTATATTCACTGCAGCATTATTCACTCTAGCCAAGAAGTGGAAGCAACCTAAGTGTCCCTCAACTGATGATTGGATCAAGAAGATGTGGTATATATATATATACAATGGAATACTACTCAGCCATAAAAAAGACAAAACCGTCCCATTTGCAACAACATGGATGGGCCTGGAGGGTATTATGTTAAGTGAAATAAGCCAGAAAGAGAAAGACAAACACTGTGTGATCTCACTCATATGTGGAATATAAACCAACACATGAACGGAAAAAACTGTATTGTGGTTACCAGGGGCAATGGGGGTAGGGGGTGGGCACAAGGGGTGAAGGGGGACATATATATGGTGAAGGACAAACAAAAATGTACAACCCCAAATTTCACAATGTTATAAACTATTAAAACATCAATTAAAAATAAATAAATAAAATAAAATGCTTAGGAATAAACTTAACAAAATATGTGCACAGCCTATACACTGAAAGTTTTATATAAGTTTTTTTTTAGATAAATTTAAGAATACAGAAGTAAATGCAGAAATATACTATGTCCCTGGATTGGAAGACTCAACATTGTTTAGATAGCAATTCTCCACAAAATTTATATATGGATTCAATGCAATCCTAATCATAATTCTCTCTGGCTATTTTGTAAATTTGATGAGCTGATTTTAAATTTATATGAATATGAAAAGAACCCTAAATTGTCAAAACAATCTTGAGAGGGAAGAATGGAGTGGGAGGAGTTACAGTCCCTGATTTCAGGACTTCCTACAGTAATCAAGATAGTGTAGTATTGCCACAAAGATAGACATATAGATCAATGGAATAGAATAGAGACCAGAAAAAGAACAAAACCTAAATAGTAAACTAATTGTCAATGAAGCTGCCAACGTAATTAAATGGAGGAAAAAAGAGAATTTCAACACATAATGCTGGACCAACTGTCTATCCAAATGGAAAATAATTAAGCTGAACTAGAAAGCTAAAACTGTAAAAATCTAGAGGAAAACATTGGAGAAGTTCTTGTTATGCCAGTGGAGGTAAAGATTTCTTAGGAAGAACCCAAAAGCACTGTCAGGTAAGCCCTGACGGCTGGCTTTCCTCTCTCTAATGCAAGTGCCCAAGTTAAGCTTCGATTGCTTGGCATCCGCTTCAAAGACAGGTATCTGAAGGAGCACATGGGCAGCCACATGACCCGGGGAAGAGCCAGGCCACGTGCACACGCGCCCCTCGGCCCAGCCTCCTTTGTTTTAGAGATTTTGGTTGATTTCGATAGCTGACCATTTAGACCGCTTGTTTTTTTCTCTTCCCACACTTTAAATTCCCACTCATGTTTTAAATTCACCAATAAAGCGTGAACCGGGAAACCCTAGGCCCCCACACTAGACTCCAATAAAAAGAAGAACCGCACGCCCTCAATGGCTCCGACCTCCCCTCCCATCCTGTGACCTGGCTGTGTGGTCCCAGGTGTGCTGTGTAATTTCGAGGTCCTGTAAGTAATAAACCTTTTTTTCCAAGTTTCCTGATGGCTGTTGCTGAGGGCATCTTGCAATCATATTAAGAACCACAAGGGCTGGTCCAGCCACAACAGTGGTTATCAATAGGCTGAGACTGACATACAAAAAGCACAAACTTTTTGGAAAGGAAAGGAAATTGATAAATTGGATTTCATCAAAATTAGATACTTCTGCTCATTGAGAGACCTTTCAATATAAGAAAAGGAAAGCTACAGAACAGGAGAAAATTATATATATATCTGACAAAGGATGGGTATCCAGAATATGTAAGAATATGTAAAGAGCTCTTACAACTCAACAATAAGGAGGAAAGCAACTCAATTAGAAATAGTCAGTAGATCTCCAGGACTTCTTATCTTGCACAACTGAAACTTTGTACCCTTTGACCAACACCTCCCCACTTCCTCTATCACCCAACCCCTGGGAACAAACATTCTACTCTCTGTTTCTACGAGTTTGACTCTTTTAGATTCCTCATGTAAGTGGAATCATGCAGTATTTGTTCCTGTGTATTTGGCTTATTTCACTTAGCATAACATCCTCTAGGTTCATCTGTGTTGTAATAAATGGCAAGATTTCCTTCCTTTTTACAGCTGAATAATATTCCATTGTGTGTAAATACCACATTTTCTTTATCCATTCATCTGTTGATGGACATTTAGGTTGCTTCTATGTCTTGGCTATTGTGAATAATGCTGCAGTGAACATGGGGGAGATAACTCTTCAAGATCCTGATTTCAATTCCTTTGGATATATACCCAGGGTGGGATTACTGGATCATATGATAGTTCTATTTTTAATTTTAGTTAACAACACTGTATTGTATACTTAAAAATTTGTTTAAGTGTTCTTATTGTGAAAAGGAAAAAATAAAGGGGGCAGGAGGTAGCTTTTGGAGGTAATGGATATGTTTACGGAATTGATTGTGGTGATGGTTTCATGCCTATATACATATCTCCAAACTCATCAATGTGTATATATTAAGTATTACAGCTTTTTGTACGTCAATCACAGCTCAATAAAGTGATTTTTTTAAGAACGTCAAAAGATTTATATAGACATTCACAAAAGAATATATATATAATATTATATATTACATACCATGTATCATGTATTTTGTATTATGTATTATTCACGGTCTAGCAGTTAAGATCCTGTGCTCTCGCGGCTGCAGCCTGGGTTCATTTCATGGTTGGGGAACCACACCACCTGTCTGTTAGTTGTCATACTGTGGTGACTGCATGTGGCTGTGATGCTGAAAGCTATGCCACTCGTATTTCAAGTACCAGTGGGGTCACCTATGGTGGACAGGTTTCAGTGGGGCTTCCAGACTAAGACAGACTAGGAAGAAGGACCTGGCCACCCGCTTCCAAGAAAATTCCATGAAAACCCTCTGAATAGCAGCAGAGCATTGTCAGATATAGCGCC
Organism: Ceratotherium simum simum; assembly: GCF_057802395.1. Classification (NCBI taxonomy): domain Eukaryota; kingdom Metazoa; phylum Chordata; class Mammalia; order Perissodactyla; family Rhinocerotidae; genus Ceratotherium; species Ceratotherium simum. The sequence continues at coordinate 106,236,767 of NC_141900.1, forward strand.
GGAAGGTGAGAGGATGGCGCAAAAAGACTGGGCAGGGTTCTGTTCTGCTGTAAACAGGGTCGCTAGGAGTCAGAATCCACTCAACCTCACTAACAACAAATTTTTATTTTTTAATTTAATCTAACTTACTTTAATTTTATACATGGGCAATAACCACATCAGGAGATGCTCAACATTATTAGACACCAGAAAAATGAAAATCAAAACCACTAGAGTAATCAAAATTTAAAAGACTGACAGCACCAAGCAGTGACAAAGCTGTGAAACAAATGAAAACAAAGATGTGTAGCAACCAGTGGAAATGTAAAATGATATAACTACTCCAGAGAACATTTCAACAGTGTTTTTGACAATTTCTCATAAATTTAAAGTGTATATTTACCATATCGCCCAGGAATTCCACCCCTGGGTACTTACTCAAGGGAAGTAAAAACAGGTCCACATAAAGACTTGTGCCATTGCTTTATTCATAATAACCAAAAACTGGCAAGAGCAGATGTCCATCAGCAGGTGGGAGGATGGACAGACTGTGTGACAAGCAAGCAATGGAATATGGAATTACTACTCATCAACAAAAGGAAACGAACTACTGATGTATGTCACAAAATATTGATTCTCAAAAACATTATGCTGAAGGCAAGAGTGCTAACACAAATAAGTACTCAGTGTTTGATTCAGTTTCTTTGAAACTCTAGAAGAGGTGAAACTAACCTATAGTGACAGGAAGCATATGAGATTCTGCCAGCTCTTAGAAGTTGGGGGAATTGACTGCAAAGGGATATGAAGGGAATTTTGGATGATAAAAATATTCTGTGTCTTGGAAGTGGTGATGGTTACTGAATGCATATATTTGTCAAAACTCATTGAACTGTACACTTAAAATGAGTGTATTTTATTGGTATGAAAGTGTACCTCAACCAAACTGATTTTAAAAATCACACTTCTGAGGCAAGTTCAAAGCATAGCATTGACTCTCATCCATATAATTTGCTTGCATGAGAATAATAAAATCTTGAAAAATTCTGCAAGTCTGATTGATTTTTCCATTTTAAGTTACCTCAAAATTCAAAAGGGCAATGAAACTATTTTGAAAATTCTCAGACTTGCTTGTGCTGGGAATCCATTTTAGAGATCTAACATAGCAAATGGAGATCACCAGAGAGACCCACTTGCTCTCGGAAAAGCTTCACCTCAGACCTGAGATCCAGGGCCAGGCTTCCAATGCGGAGAGAGGGGAGGATGGCTTGTCCCAGAGGGTCATGGGTGCAGGAAACCTGACAGGGAGAAAAGGCATTCCTCCTTGTTGTAACAGGGAGGGGACTTATCTTAGAGTCGGGGTGCAAGATGTGAGCTAGCCCAACTACAGTGATGGCATGGCACTGAGAACTGGCTGTCCCCTTGTGTCTGAGCCCCCAGGGGTGTGTTAAAGCTCCTTTACCAAGACTTCTAGACACCAGGGTGGAGCTGGGCATCCATTTAGAGGTCAGATTTGCCTGCAGGGAGCTAGGCGGGGGCCCTGCAAATGCCCGGTAATCAACTCCTCTGTGTTGCTGGTCCTGCTGACACTTTCTTCCCTCCCCACATCAAGGGAGGACGATCAATTCTTCATTACTGCCTTAGAAGGAATGGTGACAGGGCAGTCATTTGCTGCTGGCTCTGCTCGCTCCGCGACCTCTGAGGTCACCTGCTGACACCTTCAACCTGCTTTACGACTTTTCCTGTCTTCCTCCCTTTCCCTGAATCTGCACAAAATAGAGTTCTTATATTATTGACTAGGCACTTAGGAGTCTGAACTTTCATTTTCAGACAGTTGCAAATTTGTTTCTTTTCTGATAAAAGTGAAACTATATATATATATATATGCACATAAGTTTTCTTCAAAGTAATACATTCTTATAGAGATTTATAAAATATGGGCAAGTGAAAAGGAGGAAATAGAAATCATTTTTAATGCTCCACCTTGAAGAATTCACTATTTACATTTTCATGAATGCTAGAAGGATCTGGTACGGACTTAATTTATTTGCTGTCTGGCTTATTTCAAGAAGGATTCAGTGCAGTTCACAATGGACACTTCATGACAGCAAAGGCCTTGCAGCCTCGATTTTCATTATATTGTCTGTGCTTGACTAAGTACCTGAGCCTGAGAAGCACTTAAGGAATCTTTTCTGAATGGGTAGGTGAATGAATGTCATTATAAGACTGAGACTTCCCCTCCCAGACCTGCTGATCCTTTTCCAGAACCGTGTTGATACTTTGGCTGCTGGGACATAGCCCGGAGGTAGGTTTTGTTTGGAAAGAGAAGGATAAAGCATTAAGTGATTGGTGGCCAGCTGGACCAGGGAATCTTGTGATACAGTCCTGTAGGAGTATTTCATTCTTCAAACTATCCCTGATCCCATAGTCTAATAATAAAAGCTCATATTTAGTAATAATTTATACTGTGCCTGGCACTGCTCCCAATTATGTATATTAACTTATTTCTTATAATCACTCCATAAAATGGGAACAATTATTATCTCTACTTTATAAATGAGGAAACTAAAGATCAGAGAGGTTAAGTAACTTGCTTAAGGTGCCAGAGCAGAGCCAGATTTGAGCCCAGGCAGACTGGTTCCAGGGCTTGAACTCTTATGCACTGCACTGTGATGTATGGCCACCATGCTAGACAATGGTCATGACATTGCATAGGCAGGAGTCAGAAAGTCCACTCTCTCAAGTCAGATGTGTCTGGAATTCCGCTGGCCACTCTCTGCCTTTCTAGATGCAGATAAGACTGTGCGAGTGGCAAACCCTGGCAGGCAGACGTGTATGCCAGCTCTATGCAGTGGGCGGTGAGTGGTTGGGGAGTTTGTTGCCCGGTGGTACATCTGGGACACACTGCTCTCCCAACTCACCACTGGTGGCCATTCAAGCTTCTTAAAATATGGTTTTTAATGATTCTCAGTCACTTCGTTTCAGAAAGGACACCTTGTTCTACTGAATCCTCTCCTGACTCCTGAATTTGTTGAAAAGTTATGAACCTGGATCTCACCTCATAATGTGCAAGGTAGAGGGAGAAAGACTCACCAAAATGGCTTATTTTGCTTCATTCAACTCCTGACAAGGTGCCCAGTTTAACCCTGAGATTTTTGGTGTTGGATAGAGAACAGGTAGATTTCATGGCCTTGGACGATACCCTCTAAACCAGAAGACAAATAGGGTATATCAAATATATCCAAGGGAAATACTTCCACCAACCTTATGACCCATCTACTAAACTCCCCATGACAGAATCCTATAGACTAACTTAAGGCAAAACTCTACCCATAACACCCATGACAGAGCAGCTACAGATTCCCAGATTCACTCTTAGGTCATATCTCTTGCATCATCCACAACCCAATAGCAGGTCAGTATTTATTATAATATCCTACAGAATATGCAGAAGCCCCAGGGATCATTCCAGAATGTTAAAGAATTTACATTAGTAACGATGACACATATCATATACCATCTATAGACTTTTTTAGTATGTGCTTGGTACCACAGCTGATGTTTAGATACATTAGCTCAAAGACACAGAGAAAAGTGTCCAAGGTTACTAAGCCATCAAGTTTTGTAGCTGGATTTGGCTGTAGCTGTGCCCTTAATCATGATGGTGTTAAGGGGAGGATGTTCAGCAGCCCAGGCTGAGAGAGACACCATCAATGGCGGTCTCTTACCCTGCGCGTTCACTCTGCTCACCTCATTCAGAAGCCAGATGCTTATCATCAGACCATCAGGTGATGCTATGGACTTTCTTGGTGAATGACAATTGGAATGATGAACTTCACCTTACACCATTCCTTGCCCTATCTTAAGATCTGCCCCTTTATCCTATGTCCCAGTGGACTGTTCAGCTACTCTGAGAAATACTGCCACTCCAAGAGAAAACACTGGCATCCCAGCATCACCAGGCTCATTGTGGGGGACTGAGCACGTTTGCTAGACTGACTGCTTAAATCCTCGCCGAGTGCAGCGTGTGCTTGAAAACACAAGGTGTAGCTCAGAGAAACATGTCTCCTCCCTGTCTTGGCCACACAGTGGATATGAGATTATGCTTACAAAAATGTGAAAGAAACCAATATAATATAAATAAAAAATGATCACGCACAACTGAAGGCCCACTGCAGGGCAGAAGCTGTGTGGATTGGGCCATGGATTTGGCTATGGACTTGAAAAATCCCCAAGTGTTCGTTCACACCTTTCTTTAATATTTTCTCTCTTATCTCTGTATGTATTTTACAGATGAGCCTATGAGTGCTTTGGTTCTTTCTGGATAAGGTGTTATTCCTCAACATGGACACATTTGGGTCATTCTGTGTTATACAGATCTTGCACTGAACGGTTGTTTTTGTGCAGAGTATAGTACAGTGCTTCCTCTAGTTGCTCACTAAGCAGCAATAAAGAAAATGTTGCCCTTTTCATCATCATTGTCATCCGGCGCCAACTTAACTCCCTATCGTCATTTACTCACTCCTCGTGTGTAGACAGCTTGAAAAAATCCACAGTTATCAATGCGGCATTGGTGTGTACAGATTGATTAGTTGTGTTTGTGTTCTGCTAGAGTCTTGATTGATTGATTGAAACAAAGAGTTTCTTGCTGAAGAATAAATACTACGAATGACACTGTGTCATCTAAAAATGTAAGATTTCATGAGGGCACAAGACATACGTATGTGGTTCATTAGTATCCAGAGTTGCTATTTCAACCAGGGATCACTTTTAAACTTCAGTGAACAATAAATGATTTATTCTGGGGGACTCTCATGGAGCTGTAAATTGGCTCTATATTTTGTAGATTTTTCCTTCTCTTAGAAGTTTGCAAGAACATTCTGTGTGCTCAATATTTTAGAATAGGATGGTTTTTGATTACTTTATACCCTTTACACTCAATAGTTCAGCAGTTCTTATCTACAGCCAACATTGTTAAGATATCATTTTGCTTCCAGCAGCCATGGTGCACTAATGGATCACCTAGGCAGTGTATGAGGAGGAGTAAATTAACTATCAAGAGCAAAATGAAAGACTAAGTTCATTGCTTCCCAGAGACAGTATATTATCAGCCTTTTCTTGATTGAATGTATTTGTCTGGGTCCTCTGTCCACAATATTCTAAAAAAATGAACATGCAGTAACATATTATCTGGCATTGTGAAATGAGTTATATCATTAGCAATAATATATTATTTTTTCCTAATTATAAGAACAACCTATAATCATTTTTAAAAGTGGAAAATGCAAAAGGAACAAATATAAAAATAAAAATCATCTCCAATACTATAATTCTAGCCACTGAGGCAACAGTCTTTAACCATCCTAATATAAATTCCTTCAGTCTTTTTTCCTTGTACAGGCCGCATATGTGCAAACTGGTGCATATAATTTACACAAATAAAGACTTATGGTGCATTTTAGATTTAATAAATCATAACTATTTTTCTATGTCATTCAGTATTTTTTAGTACCTTAAACATTTTAAGGAATGCATAGAAGTCTATCTTCAGAGTTATCCTAACTTATTGAATCAATAACATAGTGTTAGATATTTACATGGTTTTCAATTTTAGATTGTTTTTAATTACACAATTATAAGCAGCTACTCACTGAGCAGCACCTTGGTATATTTCTACACACAAACCTGATTATTTCCTTAGATGACATTTTTACGAGTAGGATTGCTGTGTTGAGAAAGTACTTTTTATGTTTTTTAATACATATTGTAAAATTTCTTCCCAAAAGACTGCACCGATTTATGCTCAAACTAGCAGTGCCATTTCTTCAAGCCCTCTCCAAAGCTAGTTATATAATTTACTATGCTTTTCCTGGCAAATTGTAAAATATTTTTGTATCTTAAAGTTAGTTTAATTTCTATTTTTTAATTACCAGTGATATTAATTTTACTTCCAATGTGTATTCTCTTTGCTTTCAGACTCTTTTGGAGGGAGTCTTCCTAAAAAGTATTGTACATGTATTAGTTACCTATTTCTACATAATAGGTTACTGCAGGCTTAGTGGCTTAAAACAACACACACTTATTATCTCACATTTCTGCGGTCAGGAATCTGTTATGGCTTAGCTGGGGCCTGCACTTCAGAGTCTCTCATAAGTCTGCAGTAAAGTTGTCAGCCAGGGCTGAGGTCTCATTTGATGGCTCATCTGGGAAAGGATCAGCTTCTGACTCATTTACATGGTTTTTGACAGGATCCAGTTCCTTTCAGGCTGTGACACTAATGGCCTCAGTTCCTAATTGACTGTTAGCCAGAGGCCACCCTCAGTTCTTCATCATGTGGGCCTGCTCAATATGACAACTTGCTCTGTCAAAGCCAGTAAGGGGGAGAGTCTACTGACAAGAAGGAAGGTAGACTTTTGCAATATAATCACAAAAGTGACATCCCCTCAAAGATGAGTTATCCTATTAGTTGGAAGGAAGTTATTCTGGGGGAAGAGGTTGCCTACAGCCATGAATACCAGAGGCAGAGAGCATCAGGAACTATCATAGAAGTCACCTATTACAATACATTACTCTGATTTCTTGGAGGTATATATAAAAACATAATTGACTTGTAATTGATGACTCATGTCTCTATGTCTCAGTTTCCTAATCTGCAAAATAGGGATAAAAAGAATAATCAGCTCATGGAGTTGTTGTGAAGATTAAATGAAATGATTCAAAAAATGCTTAGAACAGTCTCTGGCACATAGCAAGTAGACATCAGTATTCACAATTATTTTTATCTTCATCATCATCATCATAATCAACATCACCATCATTATCACATCATCATCATCATCACTATCCTCATCATATCATCATCATCATCATCACATCATCATCATCATAATCACATCATCATCATTATCACATCATCATCATCATCATCATCATCACCATCCTCATCACACTATCATCATCGTCATCATCGCCATCTCATCATCATCATCATCACCATCCTCATCATCACTATCCTCCTCCTCATCATCACATCATTATCATTATCACCATCATCATCATCATCATCATCATCATCCCCATTGTACTATAATGACTTTGAGGACAAAACTTCTTGTATGTTTGTTAACTTCTTCAGAAATACTTGTTGAATGTATGAAATAATTAGTGAATAAGTGGATGAAACAAAATCATTGTCATCTGGGATCATTTAGTCAATCCAACGTTTGCATTTTCTAGATTTTCTGGGTCTTCTCTACCTTTAGTTATTTGTCTATTGTCACTTCTTAACAGTCAGTTTTCTTGCCTGTACTAGGAATTTCCCTTTCTTCTCTGGGATACCATCACCTGACTAACTAACAGACAGACAATCAAAACTCAGTTATCAATAATTACCAGGCATTTATCAGTTATTTAATTTGGCATGTTTGCTGAATAAGAAATTAAATTTTGTCTTGATTCCTGCTGCTATAGACTCTTTGGAAAAGAACCAAGAATAACTTCTCTCTTTCTCCTCCTTGTTCTACTCTCAGGGAATATCTATTCCCGAGGTCTAAACTATCCTTGTTCCTTAGGAGGAATTGACTGGTGTATATGTGTGTGTGTGTGTGTGTGTGTCTATTTTAGAACTCTGTAAAAGAAGTTGCCAAGAGCCTTCACAAATAATACCTAAGGACCTTTTAGTGGCAACTTCAGAATATCTATATAACAGCAGTTTCAGGGGTGAGTAAATCTTGCTGAAAGGAGAATAAGATTTTGTCCTGAAGCCAACTTTATCTAGGAGGTTCATTATTTAGATTGTGTATTTATCTGCAGTGGCCTTGTTGAGAAGGCTGACGGAAGTTAAGAGGAAGCTAATGGCCCCTTCAGCCCATGCCGTGGTATCTCCATTTTATAGGTACAAACTTTTACAGTCACAAAAGATACACGACATGACCAAGATCACACTACTGGGTTCTAGCCCTGGGGTTTGAAGCAGATCTACTGTTAAACTCAGGATGCTTTCCAGGAAATCACATCTGAATGCTGCAAGTAGCCACTGGGATGGCAGAAAGAGAAGATGCATCATCTTTGAAGTCTTGCTTCATTTTATTCTAAATATACCCAGTAAGGAGTCTTACATTCAAGGATTCTTAATTCTTCTGTTGTCATAGAAAGAACTTCAATTTATGAACCCTGAGTTTTAGTGTTGACATTAACTGGTTCTGTAGCAAAAAAATTATCTGCCTGATATCAAATTTTTGCACTTTCTTATTAACAAAACCCTCCTTTTCAGTTACTGTTAGTTTTTAGTTTGTTTGTTGTGTTGTGCGTGTGGGGGTATGTGTGTGTGCATGTGTGTGTGTCCTTTTGTAATTTACCTTTCTGAATAAATTTAATTCTTAGTACAATAAAATCTCATTTAATTAGATTCCACTAGTTAAATTCTGTGATAGTTTGGATAAAGCCTGGACCAAAGATTGCTTCAATGTTTTTTTTATGAGATAAAAAAGGATTACCCAAATAAATCAACATTGTAAATAAGGCAATTTATCTCTGCTTAGGAGAACGAACTGTTCTCAATTACTATAGAGAATCTATTTATGTAAAAATTAATTAATGTGCTAATTAAAAATCATTCTTACCCAGTTCACTAAATGTTGCTCATTGGCAAAATTTTGTTAGAGGTTCTTCATTTAATGTTGTAATGGAGCTGGAAGTACTAAAACTTCATGACTTTTGAAGTATTATGGAATTCAGACCGTGTTACCCAGTTTATCTAAATCAATGAAGTTTGCTCTTGGTTAATTTATACCTCTCCCAGACACAGAAGCAGAAAGATTAAATGCCACTCCTTTTTTCTTAAATTATTAATATTTCTGACTTTTTATTTCCTATAGATTATGACACTACAAGGGTCTCTCAGAAAATGGCTTGGGGGTAAGAAACCAATAGTTACACTAAAAAGATAATAGAAGCCCTGGCTTCTTAAGATAAATGATTTTCTTTCTCTTTTTCCATTGCAGCCAGGAGGAAGGAAAAACTGATGGGAATACTGAAATGCTAAGGAGTGCTCACTGTTAGCAGAAGTTTCTTCTCAGACATGGGAGTCCATTTGGGATAAGACAAACACCGAGATTTCTCTCTCATTTATAAGCTAGTCTCTTGGTCATGCATGACTCTGAGTATATCCCCCAAGTTTTCAATTTACCTAAAAGGCACTACACAAATGTGGGTTATTTTTTGTTTTAAACTCTATAAGCTGAATAGATTGCGTTCAATAGAAGCTGGTGGGGAGAGAGTGGAGAGGGAGGTGGAAATTCTGCAAATTCGTTTGATCTGTCTGTATGTTCTCCAGAGTACTCATCTGCTCTGGCCCTTGGCCTCTTCACACATGGATGGCTACAGAAGTTCAGCTATAAAAAATTCTAAGGACAGTGGAAAGCAGAGCCAGAAATGCCACTTCCCATTTAAACTTGTGTCCTGGATCTTTTGGGAGTAAAGTCTTAAAATCAAGACTTTGTCTCATTTTCTATTTGTTTCCCTTGGCCCGTGTCTTATAGCTCCCTGCCCCAACCTCTCCTCACCGTGCTAAGACTTTGCCGTGGTTGGTTAGTCCATCCTGAAAGTCTAATGTAGGTTTGACCCTTGTTGTTGCCACTCCTTTCAACATTTTACTTCCCTTTTGGTGATCGTTGTCTTTTCCCCTTGTCATAATTCCCACTTAGGTCTGCCCATCCCATACCCTAAGTCAGCATCTTCCAGCCCTTACCCAAAATGTCCAGTTCTGTATTCCATCTACCGAGGCAAATTTAACAAATTCTTACTAAGATATTAATGGCAGATAAGGCTTTATCTACCTTTCTCAGATAACTCATTCATATATATATATATATATTTTGTGTGTGTGAGGAAGATCACCCCTGGGCTAACATCTGCCAATCCTCCTCTTTTTGCTGAGAAAGACTGGCCCTGGGCTAACATCCATGCCCATCTTCCTCCACTTTATATGGGACGCCACCACAGCATGGCTTGACAAGCAGCGGGTCGGTGCACGTCCGGATCCGAACCCCGGGCCACCACAGCGGAGCGTGCACACTCAACCACTCCGCCACCAGGCCGGCCCCACTCATTCATATTTTAACAGGGCCCTCCAGTGCTACAATGTCATGACTAATTATGAAAGTTTAGGCAGATTGGGTAGACGTTTTTCAGTGTAAGAGTGGATGAGGATGTCTCCCTGCTTCTCAACACTCACCTGTTAGGCAACTGTCCACACTTTCTCTGCTTATAACCAGTATTGATAATAGAGCAAAATTGTCAACATGAGTTCAGAGGCAATGGATGTTGTGGAATAGGGGGCCTTAGAGACCATTCATCCCACCTTCTCATTCTTGAGATAAGTAGATTCGAGGCGGGGGGCTTACTAGCATCCGTAAGCAGATGGCCCTGTGAGGACAGTGGCTCCCTGTCCCTTTAGCTCCCTGTTCTTGTCTGTCTTGTGATATTCTGCCCCTGCAGAGAAGGTGCTAGGGTCATTCTGTTTTAATTTCTTTCTGCTGCGTGGGAAAAATCTTTAAGTCAAAGGTGGTCCTTGAATATTCAGAATTCCAGACACAACCCACTCTTTCAGATCCAATTTGTATTTGCCTCCCTCTCACACGTGTTCTAATTCCTCCACGCTTCAGTGAGCTTTACCTCTCTGGAGCACCTCTGAAACGCATGTAGTCACATAAGAAACAATTTGAGAATTACAAAGTGATCAGCTAGGCGTTAGCCTTGTCTTGTGCCTTAGACTGTAAGCTTCTTAAGGGCAGAGAGCTCGACCTTCCATACCCCTCACAGGGCACGGCTGTGCCGAGGTTAGGGCCAGTTCCCCACGCTGCATTCCAGACAGCACCTACGAAGTGCACGCTGCTCCAACATGAACAGACGTGCTCCCTGCCCTCATGTTAAGTTTTCAGGATGTGGCTGACTCGAGTTTTCATTTTTCTACTGGTTATTGGGAGTTACTTACTAGAGAAGTGAGGACCATTCTGGAAGTGCTGCAGAGAGAACATATGGCAGAGGAACTGATTTCTGCAGAGAGGCCCAAATGACCTTTTGAAGGGGGAAAGAGGGGGCAAAAGAATTTCTTCGTCAGTCTTAATTTAGATGCCTCGGGAGGCGTGTGGAAGTATCGTGAGCTATTTCAATTCCAGGAAGCAGGCTGAAAATGCTAAATAAATAATTGACCATTTTAAATTATTTAAACCACTAGTTCTTAACCTTTTTTAAATGCTGGGCCCCTTTGAGAATTTGATGAAAGCTACAGACCCTATCTTGAAATAAATGAACATATATATATATGGGGGTTTATTTGTAAATAAATTCAGGAAACTCAGTGGCCCACTGAATGACCATCTGCAGGCCCCAGGCCTTGATATCCTCAGATATAGGCTCATTTTCACCCTTGACAGCATTTCCAGCAGTCGTTTTAGAACTGAGCCACTCAAACCAACTGCCAGAGCTAAAGCATAAATAGACACTCTCACTCAAAGCCTCATAGGCAGTTTCTCATGTGAAAATGTTATTGTTCTTTAGTGGAGAGGAGGGCTGGAGGAAGTGGCCTGCATTTTTTGGGCATTAAAGTCCCATATGGTGATCTGAACAGGGCACTCATTTCTCTCGAGGGCTATAGCAAGTCAAATAAAACGAATTTAAGCCAACCTGGGACACATTTATGTGCGTTCATGCATGGACAGGTTTTCCCTCCCCTGGAGAATGAGGTTCCATACATATAGTGAGATTTCAACCTCAAAATCCTATGTTACCCTCTCCCCTTGGGTATTTCTTGTTTCTAGTTAACAAAGGAATAAGGGTCTATTTTTTCACCGTGGGGAATGAGAGGGGCCTGGAAAATGAGGTCAACGACGTCATTGGAATGAGGATGGGGAGGGAGTCAGGGAATCCTTCGTGGCAAGTAAGTGATCTTCCAATTCAATGGAAGCCTTTAGGGGAAAATGGGGAGATGCCACTTCAGACACTAGGACGTCTGATGCTAGAGCAAGAGCTGCCATCCCATCAGCAGCGGGAAACATCCCTTCTCATTTCCAAGGCTTTTCTTGAAGATATTCAGTTGCCAGTGGAACTTGGATGAAAGTGGTTCTTTAACAAATGCACTGTGTAATCTCAGCAGAGCTGAAAGTCCCCTGTGTGAAAATGTACCTTTTTCTGAAACCCTAACTTTTAAAGAAGTATTGCTGAGATTTAGGAAGCTCTGGGATGCCACTGTGAGGGACTAACGCTAAAACTCTGTCACTCAGGGGGCTAAAGATAGGCTTTGTTTCATTACATAAGTGCAGTTCAAGGTTGCTCAGTTCGAGATTGCTCAGTTCAAGATTGCTCAGTTCAAGGTTGCTCAGTTCAAGGTTGCTCAGTTCGAGATTACTCAGTTCGAGATTGCTCAGTTCGAGATTGCTCAGTTCGAGATTGCTCAGTTCAAGATTGCTCAGTTCAAGGTTGCTCAGTTCAAGGTTGCTCAGTTCGAGATTACTCAGTTCGAGATTGCTCAGTTCGAGATTGCTCAGTTCGAGATTGCTCAGTTCGAGATTGCTTGGGACAGCGTTGGGTGTAGCTGAGCTGCTTGTTGGGGGGCTGGGGTCCTTATGCTTCAGGGGCCACAAGGTGAAGTGAAGACACCCAAGTGAGGATGTGAACATTAGGGAGTGGAATGCTGGAAAGAAATAGAGGAAAAGAAAATGAAAAGAGAATGAAAGGGCAACAAAGGACTGAAATCACATTCCATTTGCTTCATTATTGAGAGGCTGCCCTTCAACTCATCCATCCGCTTGTTCACTGAATAAATATTTATTGATCACCTGTTTTGTCCGGGTCACATTGATATGCTCTGGGATTGCAGTCTTAAACAGGACAGAAGAGATTTCCCATTTCAGAGAGACCGATTCTAGCAGGGGAGAAGGATATTAAGCAACAAATTGCATAATTAATCTTTTCCTTTAGAGGTTCTGAACTCTCTCCTCCACAAAAGCAATGAGGAGATGTGGCAAAAATTGTCAGCATCAACTTTTCTAGAATGCTAAAAATTAACCAAAGGCTTGCAGCAATCCCAGGAGCATCTACTCAAGAAAAACAGCCAGATCTCAGTAAAATCAGCAAGCTTGGTGGCATTTTAAATTACTCTATTCCAATTCCCCTTTCTGCAGCTCTGTGGGAGTTGCCTAGAAAACCAATAGCTCTCATCACGGTAAGAACAAGCAGCCTAGAAGCTACCAGAGGGGGCAGAATGGGGTTAAAGCCCCTTCACAGCCTTACTCTCAGAGAATCGTCATTATTTGATGAGCAGGGTGGTTTTCTGGAATACAGCACTTGAATGGCTGCTTTAATTTCACCTGATTCAGACCCTGCTCAGTGCACAAAGCCTTTCCCAGGGGCATTTGTCAAAAACATTTAGAGGCCACTGTTGACCTATGCAGCTGAGTGAGGCTGGATATGTAGATAATGGTGGATAATAGTTGGGCAAACAATAGGCTAACCAAAAAACTTAAAAGGAGAATCTGGAGAATGAGATGTCCAGAGAGGTGTTGGAAAGCTCTGACATAGTCTTGAGAATCTGGAAGCACATACGCACGAATGTGAACACACTGAGGTCTGTAAGTGTGCTCAGGAAAGACCCGAGAAAGCCCTAAGCTCTTACTCCTGGCTGACCTTGAGGCTCTGCCATACTTCCATGTTTCTCTGCATACCTCATGATTTCTTGTTGAAAATGGAGTCTAACGTGGAAACTCTGGGAATCAGATTCCCCCATCCCCAGAGTTCCTTATCATTGCCATTTGTAGTTGTTCTGTTGTTTGTTTGCTTAGTGACTTCTCTGTGAAATGTGTCTTCTTTTCCAAGTATAGCCACTGGAATCTCTGTTCAGGTAGCTTATTGGTCATCTAATGATTGCACAGAGATTTCCTTAAATGCTTGGAACCAGTAAGTCTCCCAGGCTCTGCTGAGTGTCTGTGTGTGTGCTGGGGCACGCCTTCAACACTCAGCTAGGCAGCGGGCAACTCTGCCCTAGCCCTCACTTCCTGCTGACAGAAGCCAGACACAAAGATGGCATGTTGTGTGAATCCCTTTATACGCAATGTCCATGATAGGCAAATCCATGGAGATAGCAAGCAGATTAGTGGTTGTGAGGCACTGTAGGGAGGATGGAATGTGGATGACTATGAAGGGGTATGGGATTTCTTTTTATGGTGATGAAAATGTTCTGGAATTAAATAATGGTAATAATGAATATACTAAATATACGTGTGAATATACTAAAAACCACTGAATTCTACACCTTTAAAGGGTGAATTCTGTGGTTTTTAGATTATATTTTGATTTTTCAAAGGCTACATGTGGTAATGTGGATTCGGTCAATGGATATCTGCTTTTCGCAGAGATGGTTTAATAGAAACTGGATTTACCATCCTGCCTGGGAAACTGAAAAACAGGAAAAAATCCACAAGACAATAGCTTTACGGCATTGGACATCAGGCAATGGAGGAGAGTCCACTGAGAGATAGGAAACAAACAAGAAGAGTCCTGTGATTGCCCTAGATTCTTGCCATGAGAGAGTTGCTTGGCCACAGTGCAGGAAGAGGGGTAGAGGCATAGACCAGCAAACTTCCCGAGTTGAGGTGATCAAGCTGAGTTCAGGGAGACAAAGGTGCTTACAGTTTGTGTGGTAGATTACCAGAAATGGAAAAGCTGCACATAGAGAGAAATCCAGAGATCTATAATCAGCACATGCATAGGAGGAAGCAACCAAAGGCTGGGACTAGAAACCATGAGAATGACTAGTGGTGACAGTCCCCAGTGCTCACATAGGTCCTGGACTAGTGCCTGTTCCCACCAGTCAGACTGGAAAGCTTCGTGATTTATCAGGTATTGGGTATAATACTCAGAAGGGTGTTTTCTGTAATGTGGAATAATTAGCCCTACACTCATCGTGCCCAACAAATTTTCAAAACAAGACCTAAAAAGATCAAACCTCTTCCACGAAGCTTTATTTCATTCTGAGGGAGGGAAGAAAGCTCAAAAATGTGTATTAGAATACAAAATTACTCAGCTTCCAACAAGCTAAAATTCAACAAGTCTGGCATCCAATCAAAGATTAGTAAGCATAAAAAGAAGCAGAAAAATCACAGCCCGTAATAAGGATAATAATTAATCAATTGGGACTGTCCCAGAAAAGACATTAATACTAGAATTAGCAGAAAGAGACATTAAAATCATTTTTATAACTGTTTCCTATTTATTCAAAAGCTAAATAGAGGAAAAGAAGTTATAAAAAATTACTTAAATCAAATTCCTAGAGATGAAAACTACAATATGTAAAATGAAAAGTGTGCAGAATGAGATTAATGTTACATTAGGCATTGCGGAAAAGATTAGAGCAATTGATACACAGCAATAGAAACCACCCAAAACGAACCAGAGAGAGAAAAGGCTAAAAGAAAAAAGTCAACAAAGCACCAGTGAGCTGTGGGACAACTTCCTATGGCCTAATCTACGTGAACTCAGAGCCTGAAGAAAGGAGGGACGGGCAACAGAAAAGTACGTGAAGAACAATGATGGAAAGCTTTCCTAATGGTGAAGGAGCCAGTTGGGTTAGGCAATGCAGGGTGCCACGGCCGCCTGGGCGGCTCTGGATTTCCTCTGGGCAGACACTTCCTGCACCCGGGTTCCTTCCCTGTGCTGGCCGTTGGTTTTCTCATCTCTCAATTCTTTTTTTTTTTTTTTTAAGTTTTTTTTTGTGTGTGTGTGAGGAAGATTGGCCCTGAGCTAACATCCATGCCAATCCTCCTCCTTTTTTTTCCCCCCGAAAGCCCCAGTAGATGGTTGTATGTCATAGTTGTACATCCTTCTAGTTGCTGTATGTGGGACACAGCCTCAGCGTGGCCAGAGAAGGGGTGCGTCGGTGCGTGCCCGGATCTGAACCCGGGCCACCAGTAGCGGAGCGTGTGCACTTAACCACTAAGCCATGGGGCCGGCCCCTCAATTCTTATTTTATAGGAACTCCACCCTCGAGTTTATCAGTAAGGTGCCTGAGCGATTTTTACATTTTTTTGATCCTTTTTTTTTTTATTGAGGTCATAATAGTTTATAACATTGTGAAATTTCAGTTGTACATTATTATTTGTCAGTCACCATATATATGTGCCCCTTATGCCCATCCCCCAACCCCTTTCCCCTCTGGTAACCACTAATCTGTTCTCTTTGTGTATAAGTTGGTTTATCTTCCACATATAAGTGAAATCATGCAGTGTTTGTCTTTCTCTGTCTGGTTTATTTTACTTAACATAATACCCTAAAGGTCCATCCATGTTGTTGCAAATGGGACAATTTTATCATTTTTTATGGCTGAGTAGTACTCCATTGTGTATATATGCACCACGTCTTCTTTATCTGTTCATCAGTTGTTGGACACTTGGGTTGCTTCCATGTCTTGGCTATTGTGAATAATGCTGCAATGGACATAGCGATGCATAAGTCTCTTTGAATTGTTTACTTCAAGTTCTTCAGATAAATAGCCAGCAGTGGGATAGCTGGGTTGTATGGTATTTCTATTTTAATTTTTTGAGAAATCTCCATACTGTTTTCTATGGTGGCTGCACCAGTTTGCATTGCCACCAGCAGTGCATGAGGGTTCCCTTTTCTCCACATCCTCTCCAACATTTGTTGTTTTTTATCTTGGTAATTATACCCATTCTGACAGGTGTAAGGTGATATCTCATTGTAGTTTTGATTTGCATTTCCCTGATGACTAGTGATGTTGAACATCTTTTCATGTGCCTGTTGGTCATCTGTATATCTTCTTTGGAAATATGTCTGTTCATATCCTCTGCCTACTTTTTGATCGGCTTGTTTGTTTTTTGTGGTTGAGTTGTGTGAGATCTTTATATATTTTGGAGATTAACCCCTTGTCAGATATATGATTTGCAAATATTTTCTCCCAGTTGGTGGGTTGTCTTTTTGTTTTGTTCATGGTTTCGTTGTCTTGCAGAAGCTCTTTAGTCTGTTGAAGTCCCATTTATTTATTTTTTCTTCTGTTTCCCTTGCCCGAGTAAACATGGTGTTCAAAAAGATCCTTCTAAGACTGATGCCAAAAGTGAACAGCCTATATTTTCTTCTAGGAGTTTTATGGTTTCACGTCTTACCTTCAAGTCTTTAATCCATTTTGAGTTAATTTTTGTGTATGGCAAAAGATAATGGTCTACTTTCCTTCTTTTCCATGTGGTTGTCCAGTTTTCCTAACACCATATATTGAAGAGACTTTCCCTTCTCTGTTGTATGTTCTTGGCTCCTTTGTCAAAGATTAGCTGTCCATAGATGTGTGTGGTTTTATTTCTGGGCTTTCAGTTCTGTTCCATTGATCTGTGTGTCTGTTTTTGTACCAGTACCATGCTGTTTTGATGACTATAGCTCTGTAGTGTATATATATATGTTTGGTGAGGAAGATCAGCCCTGAGCTAATGTCTAACGCCAATCCTCCTCTTTTTGCTGAGGAAACTTGGCCCTGGGCTAACATCCATGCCTATCTTCCTCTACTTTATATGGGGCCCTGCCACAGCATGGCTTGACAAGCAGTGGGTCAGTGTGCACTGGGGATCCAAACCTGCAAACCCTCGGGCCGCTGCAACGGAGCTCGTGTGCTTAGCTGCTATGCCACGGGGCAGGCCCCTTTGTAGTATATTTTGAAGTCAGGGATTGTAATGCCTTTAGCTTTGTTCTTTTTTCTCAGGATTGCTTTAGCTATATGAGGTCTTTTGTTGCCCCATATGAATTTCAGGATTCTTTGTTCTATTTCTGTGAAGAATGTCATTGGGATTCTGATTGATAGTGCATTGAATCTGTAAATTGCTTTAGGTAGTATGGACATTTTAACTATGTTTATTCTTCCAATCCATGTGCATGGAATCTCTTTCCATTTCTTTACGTTGTCATCAATTTCTTTCAATAATGTCTTATAGTTTTCATTGTATAGGTCTTTCACCTCCCTGGTTAAATTTATTCCTACATATTTTATTCTTCTTTTTTGCAATCGTAGATGGGATTGTATTCTTGAGTTCTCTTTCTGTTAGTTCTTTGTTTGTATATAGAAATGCAACTGATTTTTGTAAGTTGATTTTGTGCCCTGCAACTTTGCTATAGTTGTTGATTATTTCTAATAGTTTTCTGATGGGTTCTTTAGGGTTTTCTATATGTAAAATCATGTCATCTGCAAATAGCAAGAGTTTCACTTCTTCCTTGACAATTTGGATTCCTTTTATTTCTTTTACTTGCCTAATTGCTCTGGCCAAAACCTCCAGTACTCTGTTGAATAAGAGTGGCGAGAGTGGGCATCCTTGTCTTGTTCTTGTTCTCAGAGGAATGGCTTTCAGTTTTTCGCCATTGAGTATGATGTTGGCTGTGGGTTTGTCATATATGGCCTTTATCATGTTGAGGTACTTTCCTTCTATAGCCATTTTATTGAGAGTCTTTATCATAAATGGATATTGGATCTTGTCAAATATTTTCTCTGCATCTATTGAGATGATCATGTGGTTTTTATTCCTTGTTTTGTTAACATGGTGTATCACATTGTTTGATTTGCAGATGTTGAACCATCCCTTCATCCCTGGTATAAATCCCACTTGATCATGGTGTATGATCCTTTTAATGTGTTGCCGTATTTAGTTTGCTAATATTTTGTTGAGGATTTTTGCATCTATGTTCATCAGCGATATTGGCCTATAATTTTCCTTCTTTGCGTTTTCCTTGTCTGGCTTCAGGATCAGGGTGATGTTGGCCTCGTAGAATGAGTTAGGAAGTGTTCCATCTTCTTCAATTTTTTGGAATAGTTGGAGAAGGATAGGTATTAAATCTTCTTTGAATGTTTGGTAGAATTCTCCAGAGAAGCCATCTGGTCCCGGACTTTTATTTTTTGGGAGGTTTTTCATTACTGTTTCAATCTCTTTATTTGTGATTGGTCTATTCAGATTCTCTATTTCTTCTTGATTCAGTTTTGGGAGGTTGTATCAGTCTAAGAATTTATCCACTTCTTCTAAATTGTCCAATTTGTTGACATATAGTTTTTCATAGTATTCTTTCATAATTTTGTATTTCTGTGGTCTCCATTCTAATTTCTCCTCTTTCATTTCTAATTTTATTTATTTGAGCCTTCTCTCTTTTATTCGTAGTGAATCTGGCTAAGGGTTTGTCAATTTTGTTATCTTCTCAAAGAAACAGCTCTTAGTTCCATTGATCCTTTCTACTGTTTTTTTTAGTCTCCATTTCACTTATTTGTGCTCTAATTTTTATTATTTCCCTCCTTCTGCTGATTTCGGGCTTTGTTTTTTTTCTTTGTCTAGTTCTCTAAGGTGTAGTTTAAGACTGCTTATTTAAGATTTTTCTTGTTTATTAAGGTGGAACTGTATTGCTATGAATTTCCCTCCTATGACTGCTTTGTCTGCATTCCATAAGAGTTGGTATTGTGTATTTTCATTTTCATTTGTCTTCAGGTTTTTTAAAAATTTCTCCTTTGATTTCTTCATTGATACAACTGTTGTTCAGTAGTATATTGTTTAGTCTCTACGTGTTTGTCACTTTCCCAGCTTTTTTCTTGTAGTTGATTTCTAGTTTCCTAGCCTTATGGTTGGAAAAGGTGCTTGATATGATTCCAATCTTCTTAAAGTTATTGTTTCTCAATGTATGGTCTACCTTGGAGAATGTTGCATGTGCACTTGAGAAGGATGTGTATTCTGCTGTGTCTGGATGGAGTATTCTATATATATCTATTAAGTCCATCTTGTCTAGTTTTTCATTTAATTCCACTATTTCCTTATTTATTTTCTGTCTGGATGATCTATCCATTGATGTAGGTGGGGTGTTTAGGTTCCCTACTATTATTGTTTTGCTGTTAATTTCTCCTTTTAGGTTAGTTAATAGTTGCTTTATGTACTTTGGTGCTCCTGTGTTATGTGCATATATATTTATAAATGTTATGTCATCTTAGTGGAGTATTTGTTTTATCATTATATACTGCCCCTCTTTGTCTCTCATTGCCTTTTTTATCTTGAGGTCTGCTTTGTCCAATATAAGTATGGCAACACCTGCTTTCTTCTGTTTGCCATTAGCTGGGAATATCATCTTCCATCCCTTCACTCTGATCCTGTATTTGTCTTTAGAGCTTAAATGTGTTTCCTAGAGGCAGCATACTGTTGGGTCTTCTTTCTTTCTTTCTTTTTTTTTTTTTTTTTTGGTGAAGAAGATTTACCCTGAGCTAACATCTGCTGCCAAACTTCATCTTTTTTTGCTGAGGAATATTAGCCCTGAGCTAACATCTGTATCCATCTTCCTCTATTTAGTATGTGGGACGCTGCCACAGCATGGCTTGGTGAGTGGTGCTTAGGTCAGTGCCCAGGATCCAAACCTGCAAACCCCGGGCTGCCGAAGCAGAGCCCGTGAACTTAACCACTACACCGCCAGGCCAGCCCCTGTGTCTTGTTTTTAATCCATCCAGCCACTCTGTGTCTTTTGATTGGGAATTCAATTCATTTACATTTAGAGTTATTATTGATATATGAGGACTTAATACTGCCATTTTATCACTTGTTTTCCGGTTGTTCTGTATTTTCCTTGTTTCTCTCCCCATGTATTTCCGACTGCCAATTTAGTTTGGTGGTTCTCTATGATGGTTTTCTCAGTTTTTCTCTTTATTTATCATTTGTGTCTCTGTTCTGATTTTTTGTTTAGTGGTTACCATGAGGTTTGTATAGTAGATCTTGTAGATGAGATAGTCCTTTTTCTGATAGCCTCTTATTTCTTTAATCTAAGCAGGTTCCATCTCTTCCTCTTCCCTGTCTAAGCTATTGTTGTCACAACTTATTCGGTTTTGTGTTGTGAGTTTGTGATTAAAATGAAGTGATTATAGTTATTTTTTATGTTTTCCTTCCTTTTTTCTTTAATGTTATAATTAAATGTTTGCTAACCTGTTCTGATAGAGAGCTACAATTTTCTGATTTTGCCTGTCTGTTTATCTCCTTGCTCAAGGCTTTGAAAACCCTTTCTTTTTTTTCAGGTATGAGGGCCTTCTTGATCATTGCTTGTAAGGGGGTCTTGTGGCTCCCTCAGCATTTGTTTACCTGGGAAAGTTTTTATTTCTCCCTTATATCTGAAGGATATTTTCACTGGATAGAGTCTTGGCTCTTTATCTTGGCTTAAAGATTTTGTCTTTCAGAATTTTGAATATATCATTCCACTCTCTCCTAGCCTGTAAGATTTCTGCTGAGAAATCCACTGAAAACCGGATAGGGGTTCCTTTGTAGGTTATTTTCTTCTGCCTTGCTGCCTTTTGAATTTTTTCTTTGTCATTGACTTTTGCCAGTTTTACTAATATATGCCTTGGAGAAGGTCTTTTTACATTGATGTAGTTAGGAGTTCTATTATCTTTGTTCACATGCAATTCCAGCTGCTTCCCCAGGTTTGGGAAGTTCTCAGCTATTATTTCTTTGAACAAGCTCTCAGTTCCTTTCTCCCTCTGGAATACCTATAATCCTTATGTTGCACTTCCTAATTGAGTCATATATTTCTCAGAGAATTTTTTCATTTCTTTTTAGTCTTAGTTCTCTCTCCTCCTCCATCTGAAGCATTTCTGTATTTCTGTCCTCTAAATTACTAATTCTTTCCTCCATAATATCAGCTCTGTTATTTAAAGATTCCAGGTTTTTCTTTATCTCATTCATTGTGTTTTTCATCTCCAACATTTCTGACGTTTTTTATAGTTTCAATCTCATTTTGAAGAATTCCCTCTGTTCATTAATTTTATTCCTGATTTCATTGAACTGTCTTTCTGAGTTTTCTTGTAAATCATTGAGTTTCTTTATGATAACTATTTTGAATTTTCTGTCATTTAGATTGTAAATTTCTGTGACTTCTGGATTGATTTCTGGGTACTTGTCATTTTCCTTCTGGTCTGTAGTGTTGATATACCTCTTCCTTCTATTTGTTGGGGTGGACTGGACTTGTGCCATCACATAACAGTAGTATCTGATCTCAGATTCCACCTGCCACCACTGGGGGGGGTGTGTATTGTGAGCCCACCACAATCCCTGGCATTTGTGCCTGTCCATTGGAAGCTGTGCTGCTCAGGCCCATGTGCATTTTCCCAGTGGCCGCCATTGCTTTACACACATAGGCGCTCAGGCACTCTGGTGGGGGTCCCCTGTGCTGGCCAACCGGCCAAGCTGGTGCACGAGGCAGGAGGGCAGAAGGGGTGCTTTCTTTCAGGAGTGCGATCTCTGGAGTGTTCCCGCTCTGCACTTGCTGTCTGCCCTCCTGGACTGCTCGTCTTGGTGAAGATGCCCCCATAATTACTTAGCCTCCTTGGTGTGGAGCATTCCCATGGGCTGGAAGGCAACTCCGAGAGCAAAGGCATCCCCATGGAGGGCTGCCCTTTCCCCCTCTCATCTCAGAGTCTGACACCAGCCACTGCGTGAAACCCCACAACCTAGATTAATGCCATTTGAGAGGGAGGAGAGATCCCTTTGCCTCCTTCCACTGCCTCCTTGGGGGGTCCAGCACCCCCAGCTTCAGATGTGTGGCTGCATGTGTCTCTGAGATGTCTGTTGTGTGGTGTGAATGTCCTCTGTTGGTTTACAAATGTCCTTTTCATTGTATCTTAGGGGAGAGACTAAGAGAAGAGCTCACTCCTCCATCATGCTGACGTCATTCCCTGTTGAACCCAGCAGTAATGGGTCCTGCTTTCAGGGCAGTGGCAGGGGCAGTGGCAGCAGCACACGCCATCCGTTAGTGGCAGAAGCAAAAGCAGCACTGTGTGAGCTGGCCCTGGTGCCAGGAGAGCCTTTAGCAGGGGTGTGTACTCAATGCCACCATTTTAAAGCCCGATTTTTTTTCCTGGGAACACTTTTCCTTGTGCTGACTCTGATGGCTGCCCCATCAGTCTGGTCTGCTCTCGCGTCACTTGGCAGAGGGACTCCT
Organism: Ceratotherium simum simum; assembly: GCF_057802395.1. NCBI lineage: Eukaryota > Metazoa > Chordata > Mammalia > Perissodactyla > Rhinocerotidae > Ceratotherium > Ceratotherium simum. The sequence goes on from NC_141900.1 coordinate 106,259,735, forward strand.
CTGTGTGTTCCAGATCTCCTTCAGACATGCCCATCTCTTCAGCCACACCCTCTTCCTCTCTCTGCTCCCTCTGCAGGGCACTAAGGCAGCTGAAGGCCCAGCTGCAGGTGAGCATTGTACCCTCCTCCCTCCAGCAGCCCTCTCCACTTCCTCCAGGTTCTCCAGCACAGTGCCAGCCAGGTGTCCTTGAGCACACTCCAGCTACATGTCACTTATCACACAGACCGCCCAGGGGGCTTCCTCAGCCTGAGCCCCGTCCCCAGCCCACTCCCCACCACCCTTTATTGTCATAGATTTGTCCCTGTGGAACTGGCTCTCAAGCCTGGGTTTCTGTGGGGTGATGGCAGCACAGGATCCACAACATTCCAGCTCCCACTCTGGCTGCAGTCCCCTTTGCTTGGGAATGTGGCAGCTCCTCCCCGAGCAATTGATTAATATTAGAAATAGATTATTAATAAGGAATGACTTAAGCACAACTATGACATGTTAGAAGAAGGACAGGATGTGGGCAGAGCTTATAACAGAGACCTCTGACCTCATCTGAGGGTCACAAAGTTTTCCCTGGGAGATGACATTGATGATAAAACACTTAGGATTATCAGAATAAGTAAATGAAAGGGGGATTAGGAAAAGGAGATTTTAGGCAGAGGAAATTGAAGAGTGAGAAGCTTGGCTTTTCTCAGGAAATGAAGGGAGAAAAATAAAAGGGGTGATAATGAGATGTCAGATTATGCAGGCCCCCTGTAACCCAGATTAGAACACTTGCATTTTGTCCTAAGAGCAATGGGATAAACCTTTGAAAATTTTGATCAGGGGGATAAAATGATTTGGCCTGAGTCATAATAGAATGACTAGAGAATGGATCAGAGGTGGGCAGGACCATTTGGGAGACTACTGTGGGATTCTGCAGGGTTTGGGCTGGAGTGGCGGCAATGGGAAAACAAAGGAGGACAAATTTCGAAGCCAACTAGGTACCATCAGCAGGGAGGTCCCGTGTGTTCTTTCCATCACGATCGGATATTCAATTCAACAAACGCCGCAGCTTCCATGTGTAAGACAGAGGAGGATAAATGAGGTATGGGAGGAAGGTAGGCATGAGGAGTGGGGTTACAAAAGGGAAACTCTTTCCAGACCTTTAGTAATTCCATTTGGAATTACTAAAACGTGAGAAAAATGGAAGAAACCAAAGACCTTCGCAATCAAGTGTCAAGGTGAGGGGCGCCGACCACGAGTTCTGCAAGATTTGACCTCATTGGTGGGCAGACTGGCCTCTGGTTGTGAGAAGGTTTCCTGGAAGAAGTTAGACTTAAGCTTGGCCTTGAAGGAGAGAAGTAGTTCGATATCTTAGTGAAGCCAAGCCCACAGAATCCAATATTTTATATGACTACTGCCATCATCCAGTCCCAGGAAATTAGTATAGACAGAAGAGATTTCATTAAAATAAACATAATTTCTCACCCATGAAGGGCGATTCAACTTTGGAGGCGGGTGAGAAAGGAGCTTAATGAAGCTGTAAGCATTTAAATACTCATAAAATCACCATTTCCTCTTCCCCTTCATGCATGAGCTCTTCTTTGGTTCCCTCGCCCGTTGCACATGTGACCGCCAGGCCCCAGTCAGGGTTCAGAAGTTACAGTCAACGAGGTCTGCACCCGTCCTGTCCCTGGGTTTAGGTGTGGGAATTTGAAAGTCATGAGAGTTCTTCTCATGTAAGCATCAAACAATAAGAATATTTGGTTTTCCCTTTTTCTCCCTGTGTAAAATCTATTCATAGAGCTGGAGAGTTTTAAATTAAACGCTCACTTTCAGGAGTCCATTCACCTAACTCTATTTCAGAAGATTGGGTCAGTACCTATAACCCAAAAACATCTGTGATGGTTAATTTTGTGTGTCAACTTGACTGGGCCAAGGGGTGCCCAGATATTTGGTCAAACATTATTCTGAATGTGTCTTTGAAGGTGTTTTTGCATGAGATTTACATTTGAATCAGTAGACTGAGTAAAGCAGAGTACCCTCCCTAATGTGGGTGGGCCTCATCCAGTCAGTTGAAGGCTTGAATGGAACAAAAAGGCAGACACACACAAGTAAGAGAGAATTCCTCCTGCCTGACTGCCTTTGAACAAGAACATCAGCTTTTTCCTGTCTTCAGACATGAACTGAAACATCGGCTCTTCCTAGGTCTCGAGCTTCCTGGCCCTCGAGCTGGAACTACATCATTGGCTCTCGTGGGTCTCCAGCTTGCAGACTCACCTCACAGATCTTGAGACTTGTCAGCCTCTAGAATCTCGTAAGCCAATTCCTTATAATAAATCTCTTTCTATATATATGCACATCCTGTTGGTTCTGTTTCTCTGGAAAACCCTGACTAATACAGCATCCTATTTTCATCTTCTAGGCACTGCATAGTCTAGCTTACAAAAATCCAGAAATAGTATTCTTCAGCTTTTGTCTTTATTCTGTTGTTGTTTTTTTTAAATTTTATTTATTTATTTATTTTTCCCCCAAAGCCCCAGTAGATAGTTGTATGTCATAGCTGCACATCCTTCTAGTTGCTGTATGTGGGACACGGCCTCAGCATGGCCGGACAAGCGGTGCGTCGGTGGGCGCCCGGGATCCGAACCCCAGGCCACCAGTAGCGGAGCACGCGCGCTTAACCGCTAAGCCACGGGGCCGGCCCTATTCTGTTGTTCTTAAGGGAAATATGTTACTTAATAGTATAGCTTGACTCTCAGCAATCCCTACACATCTGCATTCTCTTCCTATGTTGGTATATGGTCCCCCTCCCACCTTCCAGACTCCCTACACTGCCTCTCAGCGACTTCAAAACCAACCCAGTAAACCAAAGCCAGCTGTGTCTTCTCTCAGCTGATGTTCCCTAATAATGGCTCTGGAATGTCTCAGGATGCATTTTCCTTGCCACCCCTTTGCATTACATATTTTTATTGAAAAGTACTTTTAATTTGTCCCTAAATCACAAAGCCAAGGCATCTTCCTGCTGGCCTCAGAGTGAGACCAGCCCTGGCTTTAATGGAGCAGCCTGATCAAGGGCATAGCCAAGACCCCTTCTCATCTGTGGCTCAGGACAGGAAAATAGAACCCAGGGCGGGGTTCTTCTATTTTAATTGCTCTCTTGTTTCTTTCCTTTTAAAATTATTCTCCCAGAGAGAGTTTTTGGAGCTGATGTAGTCTGTGTCCTCAGAGAAGCAAGGATTCTATTAGGGGAAGAGTGTGTGAGAGAAAAGGGAGACTCATTCTCATGGCTGCCACAGAACTATGAAAAATTACATTTATGAGGGATTATTGTACAGACCTAGTACTTTGCTGGAATTGAAAGCATCTGGACAAATTCACAGATCTGTCTGCGAGCATCTCACTCTTCATACCCAACCTTGGATTCACTTATATTTGACTCTTGCTATTTTCCTCATCCTTCCTTGACGATGCTATGCTCATTCTCATGACTGCCTTCTCTTGCGCTGAGAGTTCCACCTAGAATTACCTTCTTTTCCATCTTTTCCACATTGATTACCTTGGCACCTTGGTTGAAAATCAGTTGGCCGTATGTTCATGGATGTATTCTGGTCTCTCTATTCTGTTTCATTGATTCATACGTCTATCCTTAACACTGATTCCATAAGGTCTTGATAATATAGCTTCATAGTAAGCTTATAAATCAGATAGTGTTCTCCAACTTTCTTTTTCTTCTTTAAAATTATTTTGGATATTCTAAGACTTTTTACTTCCAAATAAGTTTTGGAAAGAGCTTGCCAATTTCTACAAATAAGCCTGCTGGGATTTGGAATGCAATTGCATTGTATCTATCGATCAGTTCGGGTAGAACTGATATCTTAACAATGTTGAATCTTTCACTTCATGAATAGTGTATTTCTCTTCATTTATTTAGGTCTTCTTTAATATTTCTCAGCAGTGTTTTGTAATTTAGATTGCACAGATATTGCAAATACTTTGTTACATTTATCTCTAGTTATTTCATGTTTTAAAGCTATTGTAAATAGCATTTATGTCATCTAATTGTTTGTTGTTATGAAAATACAATTGATTCTTGAATATTGACATTGCACTCTATAACCTTACTAAATTTATTCATTAGTTCTGGGAGCATTTTGTAAATTCCTGAGTATTTTGTACAGGACTGATCATGTCATCTGCAAAGAATGATAATTTTACTTTTTCCTATCAGCCTGTATGACTTTTATTTCTTTAGCCACCTTAAAAGAAACTTTGTGTAAATAAAAGACTCATTATTCAAAGCTTAAACTGAGAAATATTAGGTTAATTGCTCAAGGTTAAACTCCCGGTTGACCATGTCCCTGCCAGGCCCTATCTAAGATCACATGTATGTTGATGCTGCAGGTGCCAGTAACAGAGGGTCGCGATAAACCGCACTGTGACCTCATTGCAGACTGTTAGGTTCTTTGAGATACTCTTACTACTCCTACTAATATATACCAGGAAAATAGACCTGAATGACTGGTATTAAAAAACCAACCTTCTTCATAAATCAGTTTTTATTTTTGCACCAGTGCTGCAGTGAGGATGTTATTAACTTTTATAAAATGGGTGGGAGTAGCTAGACAACTTGATTGGTCAATGACAGCACTAAGCCTGGTGTGTAAATCTTTATGAGCATTCAGGTAGAGATTCATTAGTCATACTGCCCTCCTTCATATTGTTTCCCATAAAAAAGACTGGAAAGGTACTTGGGGAAAAGCCTGAACACTATTCCTATAACTTGTCCCTTTTCTTTAACTCAATGTAAATATACGACAGGCTGTCAGATCCCTCTTGGAAAAAGAGGTTTAATGGCCATTGCAACTTCAGGAAAAATAAAGCACTGATTTTCAGGCCTTAATGTCACCATCTCTTTGGAGACAAAAGTAGGAAAAGAATTGATGTTAGGTCAAATTGAAAACTGTTAGCTTTGAGTATGGATCAGAAACGAAACAATAGTTTGTTAAGAAGTTGATCTCTGAGCAAAACTATCTTTTCTTGTATTTATGCAAAATGATATGGAACTAGTGTTGCATTGGCTGCTTGGGAGGGGTGAATGGAGTCGTTACTAAAAAAGCAGAAGGCACAGTCCTCTTAAAAGCCTTGCATTCTCTTTAAAGCTATAATTCTCTCATAGAAACATTACAGAAACAATGAAAGAGAATATATAATTGATTGTTAGCTGATGTGGCATACACAATATATTAAACAAAATTGAGAGAATTGAGAGAAGATTGAAAATCCATTTGAATAAAACTACCTTCATGGAACTGAGTATTAGACTAGACATTATTTGTCAGACAGTAGAATCTAGATAGGTGTGGAGAAGCGGAGCCTGAGATTTAATAGGTAGGCGAAGAGAAAAAGACAGAGACCAAACTCTGTCACTGACAAGCTAGGTAATGTAAAATTACTTTAACATTCTAAATCTCAGTTTCTTCACCTGTAAATAAATGGTGGTAATAACACAATGCAGTGAAGTGGTATATCAGTCAGGACAGGCTAAGAATGCTGCAGAAAAAAACCCATCAAAATGCTCATTGGGTTAAAATGTAGTTTTTTTCTTCCTTCATGCTACATGTCCATTGTGGGACAGGAGGGGAGGCTACTCATAGGAGTCACTCGGGGACCCATGCTGACAGAGCAGCCACCATCTTGAATACTTTTATCTTTGGGCCACACAGACAAGAGATTCTGGGTGGAGAATTCCATATTAGCAATTAATTGTTTCAGCCCATACTCATATGTTTCAGTGATGTAATCATGACTTATTGACCAGCACTTGTCACACCTACCACAATGGGGCCAGGAGCAGAATCCTACCATGTGTCTGGAATTTGGGAAAGTGAAAACAATTTTAACAATGTTAGTGTTCATCACAGATGGGTTCTGTGAGGATTAAGTAAAATAACACATTTCAAGGGCTTAGCAAAATGTCTGAACCATATTGAGTCCTCAGTACACATTAGCTTTTGTAGTTACTAAGGAGTGACCCTGTGAAGTTTTTGGCAAATACTAAATCAGATGCTCTCTAATGACTATTTTACCATATTATTTTGAATCTGTGCAAATAAAGTAGAATTATCACTATGTTACAAATGAGGACACAGACTGAGAGCACTTGAGCAATTTCCCTCACGTTACGTAGCTGTTAACTGGCTAAGTACGGACTGGTACCTGGATAAGTCGGACTCCAAATGCTGTTTTCACCATGCAACGTGGCCTTTATAGAAGAGCCTTTTCAATACCGTGGTTTGTGTGGAATATAAGTGTTTTGGAGTTCTACAAGTGCATTCACTTCGTGTAAAAATAATATTCCAACACATATGTACTAAATAGATGTTCCGTGTTGCTAGACATTCTGATATTTCTGAGGATTAAGAGATAAGAGATCTCTACCTACAAGTTATCTAAATATCAGCGGAGAAGGTAAATGGTAAGCAGACACTTGCAACACTAAGGGCTATGTCCTCTGAAAGAAGATCTTATCAAACACGATGGAAACACAGGGGAGGAACAGTTAGCCCAAATGAAGTTGTGTCAGGGAAAGCTTCCGTAGCTAGGTCATATGTGGGCTGAGTCTGCAGAGTCTTGTAGAAGATAGTTGGGCAGAAAGGACATGGGTTGGAGGCACACATTCCAGGCTGAGGAAGCCATGTGTGCAAAGAGATGGTAACTTGGAAAGCACGGCACCAACCAGGACATCACGTGGTTGTTCATGGCTGTAGTACAAGGTGGGAGCATTGGTGGGGGAAGGCCAAGAATAAAATCTGCATAGTTAGACATTGACTAGATCTTGAAGGGCTTTCTAGGCTGTGCTGAGAGTTTGGGATTCTATTCTGAAGGCAATAAGGATCCATTAAATGATTTCAAACAGGAAGATGACATGATTAGACTGGCATTTTAGAAAGAGATGAATTTGGATTAGAAGAGGCTGGACCTGGATACAATGAAATGAGCTAGGAGGCTTTTAAATTAATCTTGGCAAGAGCTGATTAAGGGTTGAACTAAGGCATCAAAGCAAAGATGGAATAAAGGGAATATTTGTGAAAGCATGTAGGGGAGTTCTGGCGCTGGATGGCCGTTAAGGGATGTTCCAAATTGGGGCAATCTGGCCAGGCCCTTTACCCCTGTGTGGACCAGTCATTGTATGTGGGCTGCCCCCATGGAGGGGGGGTCATCTGGAGGAGGGCAGCTTCCTTTGATCAGGGGCAACTATGGAGAGATTTTAGCTACTTCACTTCTGCAAACAATACTTCTGGCAGCTGAAGGGGTAGGGTGGAGGGACTAGGATCTGTGGATAGCACAGCATCCACAACAGCCATGGACTATTCTAGGCATTTACATGCAGTAATTCATTTAATCCTAACAACAGGCGGATGAGGTGGGTACTATTATTATTCTTATTTTACAGATGAAGAAACTGAAGCACTGGTAGTTTAAATAACTTGCTCAAGGTTACAGAGGTAGAATGAAGAACAAGTGAATCAGCCAAGAACCCAGGTGCCAAAGCCTACATTCTTTCCCCTACTCTGTCTGGAGACAGAGGATGCAACTCTTCCCGTTGGTCATCTCTATGAAGCCACAACACGGGTGACAATCCTGCAGCAGTTCTCTCGTCCCCTACTCCCCATCTGCTCCTCTTGGATATCGTGCACTTTTCCCAAGTTTTGTACTTGATTCTTCACAGCAAATCTTATGACACTTTCAAATGTCTAGTTAATAATGAGTTTGTCATTATAAAAACTTTCCTTCTGAAGAAAATAATTGGGTAATAAAATAACTTAAAATGAAACATTAACAATTTGAAATTAGAGGAACATGTGGAAATGTGGACTTTCTAGACATGGTAGTAGGCTGGTAATAGATCCGAGGCATTTTAAAAGGTGGAGGCCACACCTACCAGAATGGCTAAAATAAAAAATCTGACAATACTAAATGCAATTAAAACTCTTAAATGCTGTTGGTGGGAGTAGAAAGTGGTACAATGACTTTGAAAAAGTCCAGCATTTTCTGATAAATTTAAATATACACCTACCCAACAACACAAAAATTCCTAGGGATTTCCCCAAGAGAAATGAAAACATTTAGCTACTCAAAGACTTGTTAAAAAAACCAAGCCTGGAAACAGCCCAAGTGTCCATCAGTAGGATAATGAACAAGCAAACTGAGCTATAGTCATGCGATGGAATACCACTCGAGAACAAAGAGTACTAGACGGCGGGTACGCTAGCATGATGGGTGAATCCCGGAACACTGTGCTGAGCGAAGAAAGCCTTCCACAAATAAGAGCATACTCCATGATTTCATTTATGCGAAGTTCCAGAACAGACAAAACTGATCTATGGTGAAAAAAACCAGAATATTGGTTGCGTCACATAGAAGGGGCGGGTATCAGCTGGGAGGGACATGAAAGATCTTTATAGTATGACAATAATGTTGTGTATCTTGATAGTAATGTTCTATACCATAAGTGTATGTATTTTTGAAAACAGAGAATGCACTATTAATATTTATACATGTTATTGTGTGTGTACTTTACCTCAGTGGGAAAAATAAATATTGAATTCTAGTTAGTAATAAGTACATTGAAGTATTTAGGAGGAAGCATACTGATGTCCAGTTTATTTTAATATGCATCAATAAAAAGATGAGTTGATGAATGGACAGAGGGATGATTAGATAAATATGTAGTAAGATGAGTATAATAATAGGAAAACCTAGATTATGTGTAGAATCTAGGTTATGGGTAAATGGATGTTCAACATAGAATTCCTCAACTTTATTGTAAGTTTGATATTTTCATAACAAAATTGGAGAAAAGGACTGAATACAGCAATGGCTTAGATGCCCTTATACACAATTTTATAAGACTTTTTCTGGGTGAAATGTTGTCCCAGGAAAGCCCCCAGTACCATTCTTTAATAATCTGGATATGATAACAATACCAAGCATACACTGAGTGTCTTCTAGGTGCTGGGGCTTCAGTCTGGAATGTAGTACACAAAGTTATAGGATGAATGGGGCATAAGTCCTGGCCTCCAGTGGCTTACAGTCTAGCATATCAATAATAACAATTAAGTGTCATAGTTTCTCTAATAGAGGTATACATAGGGTGCTATGGTAATAAAGAGATGACATTGTAACCAAACTAATGGATTTTACTTTGGGGCTGAGGTTTGAAGAATAAAGAAAAATTAAACCAGACAAGAAAGTGGGCAAGAGGTGATTAGGAAGGAAAAGTTGTTTCAGAGGAACAGCATGTGAGGAGTCACGTACCACATAACTGTAAAAACTTGAATGTGCTGGCACATAAGATGAGTTGGGACGAGTGCTGAGAGATGGGATTTGAAGGGTGGGGAATGACCATATTGTTAAGGACTCACAGACAGACAATGACATTTGCATTTCAGGAAGACGTTTGATAAATATTGGGAAAGATCACATGTAAACGACCTTCAGCTTGAAGATTGCCAATTATTCAGCACGGCAAGGTAGAGGACCTCTTTCTTTGATAAACAGATAAAGAAAAGTCATATATGGGAAGAGAAAAGTTTTAAAAAGCAAATGAATGCTTCCCACACATGAATCTTATCTTCATGAATTTCAAAGAAGTGGGTTTGTTACTGTACCATAGGAATAAGATATCATTTTGATAAATGTATGATGATTCATAGATAGAGAATTGTTGCTTCAGAGAAGAGAAATATTAGCCTGAAAAATATCAGCGAACTCAAGTTGTATTTCTGAGGTCTTATAGATCCAAACATTCAGCTTGAAGAAGAGATATTTGTTGCATCACCTCTGTCAGATTTGCAGAGTTAAGCATTTGGAAGTTTTATTTGAATAAATGTTGCAGCAATGCATAGATGATCAATTTTAAATAAATCAGAGACAAAGAGAAAACATTTAACACAAAGATTATAGGGAAACTCTTTTTTCTCCATCCATTCTAGTTTTGAACGCCAAGGTTCATAACAAGACAAGCCATGAAATCGTGTTTTATTTTTGTTTTGTTTTTGTGGTTGCCAGTACTACAGAAGCCCTAAACTACCAGTAAATAGGCTTCCATTTGATAGAATGCCCCTTAAACTACAGTTCAGCATATTTGGAAAACATGAATAAAATCACTACAAATAAGTTTTATGTTGTAGAATTTAAATATCTTTTTAACGTTTCTGAGAAAGAATGAAGTAATTTTAGATACATTCTGCCCCTCCCTGCCACAATGTCTTTACTTCTTTAATCCAAGAACAGAAAACATTCTGAGAAATATATGAGCAAATATGGTTTTCTGCATATTTAAAAGGAAATTGCTCAATCCATCAAGATATTCTCCCTAGCAGAATCACCTGGAAGGGACAGCCCACATCTTTTGCTTTTGAGAGAAGCCAGCCTGGTTTTGTAAATCTACACCTGTTTTCTAAGTCATCTCTTTGGAAGAAGTTTTAACCATTCTTCTCTGGGGACATGTAATGGCTTTCCAGTTTGTAAGCTTCTCACCCTTGATCCTGCACATTGTACTCTCTCCTCCACTTGTCTGCTCATCTCAAAATGGAATCTCACCAGTGCAAAAAAGTTTGATTGCTGTCCTTTTCCAAATTCTCCTCCTTTCTCTTCTCTGAGGCTTTGCTCCCTCTACAGCACTGCCATTTCAGAAGGGAAATTCTACCATGAAAGTGATCTTAAGGTGACTTACTGGTAATTTCTCTTTTCCTCCACTCCATCTAGATGGTACAAACCTCCATTGTGAAATGAAACCTCCACATAAAAATACCAAGAAGAATAAGATGTGGTGTATTTTTATACTCTTTATATCATTCTATTTGCCACCACCTGGAAATCTCAAATGAATGCAATATTCCTCCTAAAATGTAGAATTGATAACATGAACCCCAATATCCATATGAGATATCAATGTAAAAATGTCTACCTAAAAATTACAAGATGGACCTGGAATATCAAAGGTCAAAAAGTAAGAAAGTGAAAAAAAAAAAGATAGGAGCTTGTCAAAAGGTCACAGGAACCAACTTGAAAGAGCGGCCAATGGTCACACTAGAAACAATTTGAGAAACAAAATAAACACTGATAGTATTCGATTATAACTGAAAGTATAAAATAAACATTCATGAGTCCATATGACATAAATAAATGATGGAATAAATAACAAATGAAGAAGAAAGGAAAACTCTTCCTTACAGAAGAATTCCAATTCAGGAAGGAAGGAGGGAAATAGAAAACCACCATGAGAACACAATAACAGTGGCTGCCTGCAAGATCCCCCAATGAATGCTAAAATTAGTGAGCAGAAGTTTAAGGCGAAATAGGATATTTGCAGTTTCAAAATATCTCCCCCAAATACTTCTTAATTACAAATAGCTTTTCCAGTGGAGTAATCTTGAAGATAACCCATTACTAAGTGATCACCTTCGTTGCTTAGTTAGTCATAAATTGTGCCAGTATCATGTAGCCCTAATGTGATGCACATATTAAGCACATCACAATAATAGCACCTTTGTGATACTTCCCCCCAAAAACTGTAACCTCAATCTTATCATGCAAAAAAAAATCACACAAACCCAAATTCAGGGACATTCTATACAGCACTTGACCATTATTCTGTAAAAGCATCAAATCTATGAAACAAAGGCAGAGGAACTGTCACATTGGAGGGAATTATGGAGACATAAGAACTAACTGCAGTGTAAGATCCTGGATTGGAATAAACACATTAGTGGAAAAGCTGATAACATACAATAAAGTCTCTAGTTTAGTTAATAACATACCACTGTCAATTTCCTAGTTTTAAAACAATTGTACATGGCTATGGGAGATATTGACAACAGGGGAAGCTGGGTGTAGAGGATATGGGAGCTCTGTACTATCTTTGAAACTTTTCTATTAGTTTAAGAATTATTTCAAAATAAAAAGTGAAAGAAAATTTTAATGGTCTGCCTAAGATTAGGATGCTGTTTTTAACATTCATGTAACATGGATGGGTCAGATTGAGCTTAAAATCAGCCACATCAGCTAGGTGTTTGTCACAGGAACTAAGACTACCAATTCTACATTTGTGCAATTTATTTGTTTATTTTAAGTCTATAATCTATAATTAATCTTTATTTTAAAAATCACTATTGATTTAGTCCACTATTTTAACTAAATGAGCTGTTTTTAAGCACTTAGTCTGTTATTCAATGTATTTATTATTACTTCTAGGATGCATAGTTATGGAAATTTCAAATTACACAACTGAATTTTTATATTACAAATCTTATAAATAAATGTATGTTATTTATAATACTGTAAGATATTATTTATATTATATATTATAAATATTACATTTAGATTTTGTGACATGGTACTTTCAGGTAGTTGCTTTTAAAAGACAGCACATTACCTTGTCAGCCGTTGCATCCATGGCACACTTTGTGATTTACAGTGTTTTCACATCTACTGTGGCATTCGATGCTCCTAACTGCAAACAAACTGCTGAATCACACTTTTTAAAATACAGAACTATAATATTATGAGAAGCATGACGTAATCTGTGCCATAGGATGATCCACACATTAACTGTGTTGATTGGATGTTGTGGTGGGCCTCCCAAACACACATCCTCCTATCAGTCCCCGTGTTTGCCACTCAGGAAGCCCTAGGAAGCAACACTGCCGCGGAGGAATTTCATGCTTCTGACTGCACACAGAAAGGGTAAACTCCCTAATTATTAAAATATCATACTACAAATCAGAGATTTTGGAGGGGCTTTAAAGTGGGATCCAAATTCCCAAAGAAAAATGGGAAGAATCCCCTGCACAGGACTGCTAAAGGGCAGTCACTTCCGTCAGAACATCTCTGCTCATGAACGGCTCTCTGCTCCACAAGGGAGTCCAGCACATTTTTAACATGTCTACCCACTGAGCCAGAACATGACTTCCTGTTAATATTATCCATTGGTTTTCATTTTCCTTTCCGGACCTCTGCAGTGTGTTTAATTCCTACTCCAGTCTCTAAAGAGATGAAATAGTTCTTCCTTCATTTTACATATTTCTTTTCTAGATGAAATATCTCTAGATTCTTCAACCATATGCTATGTGGTAGGGTTTTTAGACTTTTAAACTATGCTATTTTACCTTCTAAAAACCCCAGTGTATGCAATGCTTCACACAAAATGTGGCAGTTGGAAACAAATCTCAAATTCTATCTGCATTCTTGTGGGTCATGTGGTTGCTCAGGACTGAAATATATTTATATTTATGGTAATCACGTCACACTATTGAATCAGATTGAGTTTGTAATCAGATTTATCTCCAAGATTCATATGAACCAAGTCTTCTCTGTTCTATACTGAATGCATTAACTTTTTCACCTAAATTCGTGACTTAAAATCTATTGCTATGAACTTTCTCTGTTGAATCAGTTCCCCATTGCTATATAACAAATTAAACTAAAACTTAGTGGCTTAAAACAACAAAAAACACTTATTATCATAGTTTCTGTGGCTCAAGAGTTTGAAGTGACTCAGCTAGTCAGTTATGGCTTAGGATCTTTCATGAGGTTCTAGTCAAGATGTTGGCTGGGGCTGAGTGATCTGAAGCTTGACTGGGGCTAGAGGGTCCGCTCCCAAGATGGCGCCCTCACATATCTGGCAAATTGGTGCAGTCTGCTGGTAGGAGATTTCAATTCATCTCTACTGTGATGCTTCAGTGGCTTCATGACACGGCAACCAGATTCCCCCATAGAAAATGATCTATGAGCACAAAATGAAAGCTGCAAGGTCCTTTGTGACTTAGCCTTGGAAATCACATAGCATCACTCCGCCACACTCTGTTTGTCCCACAGACCAGCCCTGTGAGACAAGACTGCACAGTGCTGTGAATAAGAGCAAGCATGGTCCGTTGGGGGCCATTTTGGGGGCTGGCTACCACAGTAACCAATTAAGTTCTTTTTGAATCTATATACATCATAAAACATATTTGTCACTCTTCTTAGAAGATTGTTCATCAATTTGCCAGTAACACAAAATGACATATAACCTAAACCAGTGTTTTTAAAACTGTGACCAGTGCTTTGGGTCCAGGGGTATCTAGAGGTACCTCATGCCCACCGCCAGGGAGAGGAGCAGCCAGGATGCCTGGGGCTCCAGGCACCAGTGTCCAACTCAACTTGAGCTGCGTCACTTCTATTCCTTTCATGTGAGAGTGTTCTATAAAAACACTCAATCCCCCAGAGCCAGAGTCCTGTGGGTACAAACAATGTCACAGAAACTGTGAAACCTCACTTTCCCCAGCTTTAAGACCCCTCCCTCCTCATTCTGAAAATCTCCCTGAGACCTTTCTTGGCATCCCAGAGAGTGTCTCACACACATTTATTCAGCCAGCAGGGCCCCTATTCCCCGCCTTACACTCGCGCTGTGTGCTCTTCCCAGCCTTCTCTGCTCACAGACGCTCTGAGGCAGCTCATCCTGGACCTGCTGACTGGCCCAACCAGGCAGTCAAAGGGCTATCTCAGGAGGGCCCCAGAGTCTCTGAACTTTGAGCAGGCAGAGCTCCCTGACCAGACTAGAAAAGAATCCTGTTTCCCAAACTGGCCCACACTTGGGCAGAAGCAGTGCCCCTTTGGGACCCAGGTTACTGCGTCTCCTACACCAGTTTCTGGTTCTGCTCCTTTCTCCCTCGTAAAGTCAGAAGGCCCTCGCTCTCTGGGTCCGTTTGACATACTGTTTCCCAAGCTCTGTGGCTCTGGCCTGTCAGCTCTCTGCTATCCTCTCTCTGTTTATCTTCAAGCTGCTCCTCCCAAAGCCTCTCCCTTTGTGCAAACCAAATAAACAAGCAAACATAGCATTTCACGCAGGTGAATGTCTAAAAGAGTCACCCCCCACGATCTTACAAGTACCCTACCTCTGGGCCCAACACAGACTCAGGATACTTGGGCGTCCCAGGGATGTCCAAGCAGGATTGTGGCTCTTTGGTCATTTATATGCTAAGCCTGCCTTTCCCAGCCCCGAAATGTGACACCTGAAATGTGATCACCTGAAGTCCAGCTCAGTCCAAATTCGAGGTCAGCCCCTATGGCCAAGGAAAGCAGGGGGTACCTTAGGAGCCTCAAGCCCACCGAAAATAAAATGTCAGCTAATGCTGCTGCTTCCGAAGTCTTCTGATTCCTAGTGACTTTGATGAGTCCTGGGCATGCCTGACTCACTAATCTCCCTTAACCCACGTGACTGGACTTCTACTTTGCTGTCTTAATTACAGGGGAGTCTCTGCACCCATCCCTCCCCGTCCCTCACCCAGCACAGAATCCAGGACATGGGCTCAGCGCTCAGAGGCCCTGCTCTTCTCCTGCCGGTTCTCCTCTCAGGATGTTGAACCCGTGACCTTAGGCAGTGTCTCCAGCTCCCAGAGACAGATGACTCAAAGCCAAAGGCCACTCTAGACCTGGCCGCCTCCCTCACCCTACTCCTCATGTGGGTAGAGCCCCTCTCGCACCTCACTACCCACCACACTCTTCTGCCTTTAAATTAGAAGTGTCTGCTCCCTAACTCCTGCCTCTGCACAGTTCTGTGACCAGGTGAGATTCACAGGCTCTGCCTGAAAACGACCCCCCAGGGAGACCCAGGTGCCCCATGCCTCCTCGAAGACCCCTCTCAGGTATCTGCATCCCCATGGATCCTACTCTGAGTGACAGCAAGATGTTCGCAGCAGCTAGAGGGTGGGCCTGGTGCATGACGCAGGCGGGCACTTCAGGGAGGGTTTACGGGTTCATTACGTGTCTGTGAGGCTGCCTCCTCCTACCCCACAGACCGTGGGTACCTCTCACTTCCCACTCTTGCTTTTTCTGCTGGTCACAGGACTGGTCTCTGGTAAACTGCCCAAATGGCCAAAGGCTGGAGACAGCTCTCCAGTTTCTCCTGTAGGGGCTTTCCTGAGCTGCTGGTAACTGGTAACAAAGATGTAATTCATTCAAACTAAGGTGCTAATGGGTGGTTAATGGGCACATTACCCTTTCTGGAAAGCCACCACATTTTCTGTGACTTTTATGCCTTACGTCCAAGGAGGGTCTAATGTCCATTTTAGTCTGACTGACGCACAGACTTACCTTTAATTTTCCACTCTCAAGGTATTTGCATTAAAGGAACTCTTGATACAAAAGAGATCTACAGAAGAGCTACGGGCCCACGCCATGGTAGTGAGGATGACAAGTGAGGCTGGACTCCCTTAAACTAAACCGCTTATATTTGTAAGGGGGACCATGTTTTATGGAGTGGTGACATTTCTGTATTCCAATAGCTTTTCAGCAAGCTATACATTTAAAAAGCAATTGGTCAGTGTAGGCAAATATTTCTAAGGACATCCTTAGAACATTTCTAAGATCAAGTCTGAATTTTTCTCAGACGAACTGAAGAAAGAAACAAAAGGACTGCTCAGTTCCATGTCACTTGGAATCTCGGATCTTGGTGACGCCTCAGTTCCTCGGGCTTGGGAACAGGTTTCCAGGCCCTGTCTGAGGCATTTTAATGTCCCTCAAGCTGCAGCATGTCCCCACTTGAGACCAGGGCTAGAGGCTGTGGGGAGAGCAAGTAGGAAGAACAGAAGAGACAGAACTGTCTGAACCGTTTGCAACGTTCAAGGATCCTCAGAAGAAGGAAGAGAGCGGGAAACTGGGACTGTGTTAGAGACCTACCTGGAGGCCCCATCCAAACCTGGAGAATGAGGAAATTGTGGAATCTTTACTCAGAAACATCCACCATCATTCCCTTCCCTACCAGAGCTCACAGGCCCCATGTTCCCGCAGGAGTCAGCTGTGTTCTAGACCCTCTCTGGTAAACTAGCCATGCCCCCGAAATGTTCAAGAGTCATCATCGCTCAGTGTGTGTATCTTCCCTGCTGGCACTGCTCTCCTTTTATGTTTTATTTATTGTGTTTTAAGCCAGTGGTTTCAGTGATTTAGGTCAGTGGCTGTCAAACATTCGCATCAGAATCACCTGAAAGGCTTGTTTAACAGATTTCTTGACTCCACCCCCAGTTTCTGATTCTGGGGTGAAGTCCAAAAATGTGTATTTCTAACAAGTATTCAGGTGATGCTGATGTTGCTGGCCCAGGCGCCACACTTTTAACAGCACTGCTGTCAGTAACGAGAATCCTACACACTGTGGAGGAATGTGGTGTGTGATTATTTTAAGGGAAACATGCGAGTTTGAGAACTGGCTATGACCAGTTTATGAAACAACACAATACTAATTACTGGGCATTTACTGCTACAGGCTGGGCAGTTGTCCAAAACCAAGGCACACTTCTCCTGTAGAAAACATCCAAATGGAAATCGAGGGATCCCAGCTCCGCTGTGGTTTCTCTGGGCCGGGAGCAAACTTGACCCTGGCTGCCCTGGCCTCCGCGGGCTCGGGGCAAGCGCCTGCCCTGCAGAGGGGACGGCGCCCAGGCGAGGGCCTACCGGGCGGGAACCAGCGCTCGCTTACCCCTGGAGACAGCTGTGGAAGCTAAGGGTCAAAACGAACGGGAGCCTGATGTACCGGTGCTCTCATCGCCGTGGCTGTCCTCTGAGGAAGTCCCCTGACGTGATACGCTGTGGGATTTAAACAGAGACAAGGAAATGGCAGGACAAAGGGCGAGACAGAGCGTGGGCCGTCAGGGATGACGGCGCTGTCTTTCACTGTGTTCTCACCAGTGGATTAAATATCTGAGATCAAGAGCGAGAGCCATGCAAGAGTGACGAGGTCTTCCTCTTCAGGGAGGAGGTCTGTGTGTGGGGGGTGGGAGAGGGGTCGTGCGCGCGTGTGTGTGTCTGTGCGTGTGTGTACGTGTGTGTGTGTGTGTGTGTTTCTCTGGGTATTTGCATGAGGGAGCTCAAACGTATGCACACGTTTGCTGGTAGAGAGCTTGAGTATTTGTGAAGAGTGTTCTAGCAAGATGGGACAGCACCAGCCAAGACCCTGTAATAGAGGACGATCCTGCGGAATGGAAAGAAGGAGATGTTGATGGAGTGCAGAGAACATGGGCACGTGAATGCAGAATACAAACCCTTGAATACAGGTCTCTATGCTCCGAAGAGTGTCTTTGTTCTTGTTTTATACATTAAAAGAGGAAAGTCATTGTCCTTCTGCCCACTCTTCGTTTTCTCTGCTTTTACAAGTTGACATTAATAATCTCCGCGTGGGGCAGCGGTTCTCAAAGTGTGGTGTGGGAATCCCTGGGTTCCTCCAGACCGTGATTCATGGAGGTCTAGGAAGTCAACATTGTTTCCATAAAAATACTATGATGGCATTGGTCTTTTTTGCTCTCATTGTCTCATGAGTAGACTGTTGAAAGTTCATTAACATGATTTCAGTTTCCACATTGCAACTAACCTTTAAGAAATTACCACTTGCCCTTTTTTGGTGTAATATCAAGGAAAAATATTCACAATTTTCTTAGAAACTTATTAAAATAGCCCCCCCTTTTCTAATTTTATAACTGGTATCTAATTTTAAAACCTGGTATGAAGCCAGGTTTTCTTCATCTTCTTCAACCATATCAACATATTGCAAAAGATTGAATGCGGAAGCAGTTATGATGATCTGGCTATCTTTTATTAAGCCAGATATTAAAGATATTTGCAAAAATATAAAACAATACCACTCTTCTCACTATTTTGTTTTGGAAAATATAATTAGTTTTCATAAGTTAATTTGTTTATATTGACATAGAATGGCTTTATTATTGCTATTTTAAATGAATCCATAAACATTTTTGAATGTTCTGATTTTAATTCTAATATGGTAACTAGCAATTGATATAACCCACATAAGCAAGAGGTCTTTGTTTTCCTCAGTAATTTTTAAGCATGTAAAGGGGTCATGAGACAGAAAGGTTTGAGAACCAATGATGTAAAGAGAAGTGCAAAGCACCGTTGTTTCCATCTGAACTTGGACAGAGTGGGAGCCACCCGCTGTTACAGGACTTGGGATGCTTTGGAAGAGTTTCCACCAGACCACCTTCCAGATGGACTTGTTGTTTTGAACCCACATCCTTTGATCATCAATGAGATTAGAATGATTTCTCTTGTTAAAATTCACATTCCCCTAGGCCAGTGGCATATCATCATCCTTCTGCTGTTTGTTTTTTTCGCCTCAGTGTATATAAATGTATAAAGCCATCCTAATGTGAAAATTACCTGTAAGTTCCTCTTTACAGCAAGATGGAGAGAGGTCTCTCCACAATGATGGCTGGGGCGATGGAGGGCAGGAAAGTCAGCATAGGTGGGGTGTCTCTTTGCCTCTATGTCTCATGATGTCGTTGGTCACTGGGAGGGCTCCCAGATAACATCCAGTACACCCAGTTACATTTGAATTTCAACACACAGCAAACATTTTATTTGTTGCACGTTTAGATATTGCATGGGCCATACTTATACTAAAACACAATTTGTTGCTTTTCTGAAACTCAATTTTAACTGGGTGACCTGTATTTGTATTTGCTAAATCTGACAACCCTAGCTGCTTGAGAATAGACATTTTACAGCTCAACAAGCAATTTTTGCTTTATTCATTGTTTTTCAAAGTATCACTTCCATTTACTGCTTCATACCTTGTAAGAAAATACAGAAACCAGTTTAATGTTAACAGATTGTGCAGAAGCAACTTTTGTAAGCATGTCACAGATGAAAACTTTCTGGAATTTTTTTATCCTAATAGAATTTATTGTCAGGCGAATTACCCCATATATTAGCTGCTCTGCCTTTAACTATGTAGTTCATACTCTTGCTTGTCCATCTGTCTCTCTTTCTGTTTTTTTGCAATGTTTCCATATCCCTTCAGTTTAAATTACATAAATTTTATTGCTTATTTATTTGTTGATTGTTATTTTACTGATTAGAAAAATGTCACTGAGAAAATGACACTCTTTTGACAATCACATTGCTAATATCTGAGTAAACACATGAAAGCATCACGTTAATATTTCATGATTTGAATGTGAATGCATTTTGAGCATTTTAGAGCACTGTACAGGTGTGCTGGGGCAGGCATGAGGACACACCTCACAGACCTTCTACAGAGCGAAGGCCCCCACTGCTGATGGATTCTCAAACCCATTGCTGAAGCCACGTGTCCTGTGGCCTGCTTTCAGCCAATGACTGAACACACAGGGAAACTGAGGCAGGCCCATCCCTGGGAGACACGGCTGACTTAGGTGAGGACTCTCTGATGGGTTTGCCAAACTTTCATCAAGTGCACAGTGCTCTGGGATGCTACCGCCTGGGAGTCTTTCCTTTCTTGCTCACTCAAGGTTGGACTTGCACTGTGGTCATTGCCTCTCCCAGCCTTCTCGGGCTCCCTCTCTATTTTCTATCACAGGTATTTCCCCTGGTAAACTATTTGCACATTTATTCACATCTTTGCATCTGTTTTGAGGAGGACCCAAACTAGCACAAGTGGTACCAGGAATGGTCCAGGAAGGTAAGATAGGATGGGCTCCCGGTTTGTGGATGGGACATGGAGAGCCTCTGACCGAGGCTGCAGACCAAGTTTTGACTACGCAGTTTATGGTGACCTGGGAAATTGTCCTGGTGGAGGCAAATGCTGTAACAGGTACAACAATGCAAGCATTTGAAAAACATAGGGTGGAGGCCGGATAGTGTCTACAAAGACAGAGGAGTTGGCTGGTTGCTGGTAAGTTATACTGACTCGCTGCAGAAGGACAATGAGAGACTGAGGGTTGTTAACAAGAAGTTAATGGCTAAGAGTAAAGCCCGAGAGCCCCTGTGGTAATTTGCAAAGAGAAGGACAGGAAGACATGACAGCAGGCTGGAGATTGTAAGAGGCACAGCTCTCTAGAGATGAGCGAGAATGCACAGCCAGGGCAGGTCTGTTATGAAGATCAGGGCCGTGGTGGGGAAACCTGGAATCCAGGAGCATGGGGCAGGGTAACTGGATGGATGCCTGGTGATGTTGACTCAGCCCCTCCCCATGGGCCTGCGGGGCTTGCAGAAGTGGCGCATGTGTTCCTACTAAGAGCCAGCCCTCCTGCTGTGCTGATGGGGGCTGCAGAAGACCCTCCCGCTCGAGGCAACAGGAATCCCACCAAGCAGCTGCCCCAACTCCTCTCCAGGCTGCCAGAGTAATAACCAGGTTCAATCTCAGGATAACTCAGCTAACGATGTTCTGTGCCTAATGAAAGAAAAAGAGAGTTTGTACTTAACGAAATTGCAAAATTTAGTAGGTATATTCCAGCTGGTTCATTCCTTCTGAGACCACCTCTCTCCTTGGCTTGCAGACGGCCATCTTCTCCCTGTGTCCTCACATGGTCATCTGTGTGTGTGTGTGTGTGTGTGTGTGTGTGTGTCCTAATCGCCTCCTCTTATAAGGACACCAGTCCTATTGGATCAGGGTCCACCTCATGACCTCATTTTACCTTAATTCCTTCTCTAAAGACTCCATCTCCAAACACAGTCACGTTCTGTGGTATGGGGGGCTAGGACTTCAACATGTGAATTTGGGGGGTACGTAATTCAGCCCCTAACATAAGTGGAACTTATTTGCCATTAGGTTTTAGGAGAAATTAGCAAAATTTATTTGTTTTATTTTGTTTTAAAGTATACATCAAAAGTTTAATTTTTAAAAACTTTACAATATTTGTTATTGTGTCAAGACAGAATAAACTCAATATTTCATGACTTTGTGGCTTGTAAGAGTTTGTCATCCATTTGAACCTAGAAAAAGATTAGGTTAGTACACTGAAGGTCAGCTTCCGTGAGCACAGAGAAATGAGCTACAGAACGTGCCCAGAGTGGAGAGCACTGTACTCTACTCTATCTCAAACGATGGAGCAGCTCCTTGAGAAAAGGCCGCTTATGGAGAGGAGAGGTGACGGCACAGCCCACTTGCATCACATCCCCTGAAGCTGCTAGACTCCTCTCCTTGCGCTCTCTCAGTCTCTGTGCCACAGTCTTCAGTGATGTAAGCGGTGGCCATCTTCCCTTGCTCCCACCCTCCCTGCCTACAAAACTGGGAGGGCAGCAGTTGAAGTATTAAATCATGGAAACAAGCTAAAAAATTAAACTATTTTAACACCATAAGCCAATTTTTCAAGAAGTCAGGCACACGTCGTAGCATTTCACCCATTTGACCTGTGTTTGGTGTTAGGCTATATCGTCTAGAGAATTATCCCACCCCTAGACCATAAGCAGCAGGATGGTCCTATAATCAAGGTAGGGAAACCAGGCCACGGCTTGTGGAAGCAGACTTTCCAAGGACAGCAAGGACATTGGCTCTGGTGGCCGAGTAAAGCCAGCCCCCTGCCGTGGCATGGAACACCTGCTGACGGGCATCGCTCCTCACCATGAGGGCGAGGGCGGTGATCAGGAGGAATCCAATTTTCAAAAACAGCACTCGATGGCTATTTAAGGGATTTCTGCAATACGCTTGCTCTGTGTAAGTTCAAGTGTCGTGAGGTGTTAGCTGAGTCCTTGACTAGGCATAAGCCGCTGAACTGTTTGCAAAAGTCAGATAATTTCTGAGTCTGACGGAATAGACTATGTTAAAAAGTTAAGCTTCTATATAGCACAAACTAATGTTGTTATTTCATGTGTTTAAGATGTAAATTCAGTACTGAGAGAAAGAATTTTCTCCCATATATTTTTCTAGCGAGTGAGTGGGTTTCAGGCACATGATCACATATGATACATATATATTTAAATTAAGAGATCGGCATGGTTAATGAACGCCAGCTATATGGAGATGTATTGCTAATGACCACCAATTGAATAATCAATAGCTATGTATTTGGAATCTGCTATGTACTTTCCACCATGTTACTGCAGATGCAATAGAAATACAGAGATTCTTGTCATTGAGAAAATTTAAAATCTAGTTCGAGAAACACACACACGAACGCAGATGCAGAGAGACACACACATGCAAAGACACACATGCACATAGACATAGATACAGAGATAAACAGACACACACAGAGACACAGACACACACACACAGAGACACACATACATCATATTTTGTGTAATGCTCTATTTCTATCACCTTGGCTAATAAATCAACAATGTAAATGCTTTAGGAGTTACAGGAGATATAGGCTGTAGCTAGGTGATCCTAAAACAGAGACTGCTCTGTCTGGATGATGAGATGGGATTCTTTGGAATGCAATTTTGGCAAGATTGTTTTTCTGTAGGAAGGTTTTAATGGGCAACACTAAGGTATGGAATTTCCCAATGAGAAAATGGTTCCCAGCTCTGGACTTACTGGCTGGTCTTGACTACTTCATTTAACCTCTGTTGGGAGACGGTGAACTTGACAGCCCGTTGTTAGGAGCAAGAAGAAGTTTCTATATGCTGATGGTTTTAATGTGAAAGTCCTTTGGGAAAGAAGTGGAAACCATTTTCATTATGCCTTGGCCAAAGCCTGAATATAGTGGTTTGGATTTTGTGGTTAAAAGAAAAATGTGGGGAGAGGATTAAGCTGGAGAAGAGGAGGAAGGCAGCAGGAGAAGCAGAAAAAAGAAAGGAGAGGAGTCTCCTTAAAAAGTACAACACGTGCTCTACTTCAGTGGCCCGGGGTTCACGGGTCTGGATCCTGGGCATGGACCTACACTACTCATCAAGCCATGCTATGGCGGCATCCCATACACAAAGTAGAGGAAGATTGGCACAGATGTTAGCTCAGGGACCATCTTCCTCAAGCAAAAAGGGGAAGATTGGCAATGGATGTTAGCTCAGGGTCAATCTTCTCACCAAAAAAAAAAAAAACAGTTCCTTGCTAGAAAACTGACCCTAGCTGTTTAAACAACTCATGCAATGATTGCAACAGAAGAGGTGAAATTCAAGTGCAACTGATATCTGGGAAAATAATGTTTAAATAGAGACCACAAATTACTATTTCAATATTTAACTATTGGTGGGAATTTTAGGCCTTGGAGAGACCTTGTTTTTAATATGATCTTCACAGACTATTGAATCACATCCTGAACCTCCTGCCCACACAGCAACAGCTTTGAAAATGAAGGTCTGTGATGCCAGAGAACTCAGGGGGGATGAAAAAGCACAACTGGATTTTCTTTCAGAACCTAACACATGAATCCTGTTCCCTCTCTCATCCACCCACTCAGCAAACTGAAGGGAGCTTTTCAGATATTTGTACTGGAATAATATTACTCTTCCCTTTCATTAGAATTGAGAAAATGAAGGCCAAATTGCAAAGGGATGCCAGCTTGTCTGATGCAGAGGCATAATTTAGGTTTCAACATAACAATATAACTTTAAGAAGGTATTGGAAGGAGACTTTGGCTCCGGCGAGGGCAGGCTGAGAGGTAGTAAGCTCCCACAAATAAAATTAATCACATAATTGTCTAACTTAAGTATGATTAACTTAAATGACAAAAAAATAACAAATGCCAGCAGGGTTCTGCAATTGCCAGGAGATCCATATAAGAGTTAGTAGGAATTTAATAGTTATCTGCAAATCTATGTCAGCTACAAGAGAGAATAACTTTGCTTTTCCTCTAGAGCAATAGTCTAGAGACATTATCAACAGGGTGCCCCCTCAGTAAGAAATGTTTGCAACTGCAAACTATATTCATACTTGTGTATTTGTTGAAAAAATTATGTACATATGTTCCTGTATATGAGAGAGTTTACAGCGTAGATTCTGGAGCAAGGCCATCTGGGGTTGAACCCCAGTTCTGCCACTTATTTCTTGTAGACTTTGGTGGTTCATTAACCCAACTTTAGTGCTTTAGTGTCATCATCTATAAAATGAGAATGATAATAATCACACTGATAGTTGATGCAAGAATTAAATTAGTTGATACATATAAACCACTTTGAGCAGTGCTTAGCATAGAATAAATGATACAGAATTTTAGCAATTATTGTTACTGTATTATATAACTAATTATAATACAGTGACAATAGCTGTGTGTATAATTAATTATAATATATTAATTAACATATTGTATATTAATACAGTTACAATAATTGCTAAAATTGTACAGTGCTTATTCAATACCAGGCACTGTTCAAAACTATATGTGTATATATATATATTTAAATACACACAAAAGGCAACCTACTGAATGAGAGCAAATTTTTGTAAATTGTATATCTGATAAGGGGTTAATATCCAAAATATGTAAAGAACTCATACAACTCAGTAAAAAAACAAACAATCTGATTAAAAACTGAGCAGAGGATCTGAATAGATGTTTTTCCAAGGAAGATATACAAATGGCCAACAGGTACACGAAAAGGTGCTCAACATCACTAATCATTAAGGAAATGCAAATGAAAACCACAGTGAGATAGCACTTCACACTTATTAGAATGACCATCATCAAAAGAGCAAGAAATAACAAGTGTTGGTGAGGATGTGGAGAAAAAGGGAACCCTAGTGCACTGTTGGTGGGAAGGCAAATTGGCGCAGCCACTATAGAAAACAATACGGAGTTTCCTCAAAAAATTAAAAATAGAACTACCTTATAATCCAGAAATTGCATTTCTGGGTATTTATCTGAAGAAAATGAAAACACTAACTTAAAAAGATATATGCACCCCTGTGTTCATTGCAGCATTATTTACAATAACCAAGATACGGCAAGAATCCAAGTGTCCATCGATGAATGAATGGATAAAGAAGATGTGGTGTAGATATATACAATGGAATATCATTCAGCCATAAAAAAGAAGGAAAACCTGCTGTTTGTGATAACATGGATGGACCTTGAGGGCATTATACTAAAGGAAATAAGTCAGACAGAGAAAGATATATACTGTATGATCTCACTTATATGTGGAATCTGTAAAAAATAAAAAACAAGCTCACGGATACAGAGAACAGATTGGTGGCTGTCAGATGTGGGGGTGGAGAGTGGGTGAAATAGACGAAGGAGGTCAAAAAGTGCAAACTTCCAGTTATAAACCAAATAAGTCATGGGGATGGGATGTACAGCATGGTGGCCATAGTTAATAATACTGTATTGCGTATTTGAAAGTTGCTAAGAGAGTACATCTTAAAAGCTCTCATCACAAGAAAAAAAATGTTTGTGCCTTTGTACAGTGAGGATGTTAACTAGACTTATTGTGGTGATCATTTTACAATACAGTCATGTGCTGAATGATGACGTTTTGGTCAATGACTGACCGCATATGTGATGGTGGTCCCATAAGATTGGTACCACATAGCCTATGTGTATAATAGGCTATACCATCTATGTTTGTGTGAGTACGCGCTATGATGTTCACATAATGACAAAATTGCCTAATGACCCTTTTCTCAGAACATAACCCCGTCATTAAGCAACGTCTAACTATATACAGAGATATTGAATCATTATGTTGTACACCTGAAACTAATATATGTCGATTCTATCTCCATTTTAAAAATAAATAAAACAAGCAAACAAGCAAATAAATAAGTAGAAACTAGCTTTTTCTCTTTCCCTGCCATTCAGACAGGCCCGTGCATACTCTCCATGTTGTCAACTTTTCCTCTCTCTGGCCTTTTTCCTCAGCCTTCTATCGTTGGGGCCAAGAACCAATGTTTATTTCCAGAGAAGTAACTATGGCAATAAGACTGTGGGGTTTATCTCCCCATAGCCTCATGAAGAGGTCTCTAATTTCTTTGTGTCTGGCTATCTCAGTTTGGTATGAGGAAATTTTTTTTTTGCAGGGAAAGAGTCGCCCTGAGCTAACATCTGTTGCCAATTTTCCTCTTTTTTCCCTCCCCAAAGCCCCAGTATGTAGTTGTATATCCTAGTTGTAAGTCCTTTCAGTTCTTCTATGTGAGCCACAGCCACAGCATGGCTACTGACAGATGGGTGGTGTGGTTCTGAGACCAGGAAATGAACCTGGGCTGTGGAAGAAGTGAAAGCTCCAAACTTGACCCACAAGGCCATCAGGGCTGGCTCTGGTATGAGGAAATTTTAAGTTGTCTCAACGGAGGATGAGAAGGCGCTTCATGCTAGAGTGGTGTTTTCTGAACCATAGGCACTGGGTACCTTTCGAGCTACATGTGTCTCCTCTCCCCCAACCTCCACCTCAAATACAACTATTGAGAAATACTGTGTTTAATTCTCTTGTAGTTTCTAGGTGATGCATGGGCTGTGAACATTAAGTAGGAAAACTGTTCCCCTTCTGATGATAAACTTTTATATTATTAAGGCAAAGTAAAAAGACAACACAGATATCCTTCAATAAATATTAACTACCAAAATTCCATTTCACCTCCCATTGAAAACGTCATTTGCAATTTATTAATTGCCAAGTGTCTGCCAGACGTTCCTTATTTTTTGTCTGCCCATAATATTTCAAAGAATGTGTTTTAATCTCTGAGGTACTGATGAGGAAATTGAGGTTTAGGAGATTGAGTGATTTCTCCAAGGTTACATAACTGGTAAAGGGCAGAGCTGCAAGTTTTGCTATTATGCCTAAAAGCTATCTTATTAAATTTTCAATCCAGAGAGAAGGAAGAAACAGAAAATAAGAAAGGCAGAAGGTAGGCGGGCAGAGGAAATAGGTTATCTATGATGTGGGAGTAAAGGTAGGGTCTCGGGATGTGAGAAATTCTCTCTCGTCCTTTCTTCACCAAAGCTTTTGTGTCAAGTTCTGAGCATAACGCCTACCCATAGTAAGGAAATGATGAGCTATAGGACTTACTATCTGATTTAAATCTGACAATTATAGTTCCAATTTCACCATTAAGGAGACAAATTTTTAAAGAGATTAAGTAATTGTTCCAAACTCACAATACTTGTAAACGACAGAGCCAGGATTAGAAACTGAAGCTAGAATCCTAGACGATCTCGATGGGTTTCAATGTGCTTCAATAGCAATAACTCTTTAAAAGACTTTATCTGAGTTTGCAGGTAGAGGCCCTAAGCCCTGAGAAGGTTATGATAGGCCACCCCTCACCCATATTAATTCAAAATAAAAACACTGCTAAAATAGAGACCAATAAAATTCTGATTTGACATTTATTTCCTTGAAACATCAAATATTAAATTATTTTAAATACCTTTTTCTCCTTTTTTCTTTGTTTAACTGATTCCTTCAGTTTTTGTGTAGTAGGTCTGTTCAGAAATCCAGCTCTA
This sequence comes from Ceratotherium simum simum, assembly GCF_057802395.1. Classification (NCBI taxonomy): domain Eukaryota; kingdom Metazoa; phylum Chordata; class Mammalia; order Perissodactyla; family Rhinocerotidae; genus Ceratotherium; species Ceratotherium simum. The sequence goes on from NC_141900.1 coordinate 106,287,838, forward strand.
TCCCTAAAGTCCTGACCCTAAACAGATCATCTTGTCCAGCCCTCTGTGGGAAGGTGTGCATATCCCAGGTCAAGGAGAGTCAAACCCAGTGAAGACGAGCTGGAGTCAAGCGGACATCTGCTGGTACCTACCATGAGTGGCTCCCTGTTCAGACGTGTCAGCCAGCATATGGTGCTGCATGAGATGGGTTGAGTGTACAATGGCTTTGCTGACTTGTCCTGGGGTCTCTGCTCCCCTGACTTGGACCTTTGTTTTCTTATGACTTGTTTGCCCAGTTCTTCTGCTGTACCCACCAGGCTGACTCTCCCAAATCCACTTAAGTAGTGTCTTGCCATTTATCATCTGCATGCATGGTCCCTCATTTGCCCTTTCATCTTTCCTGTCACTGCTCGCATTTCTTGAGTGTCTTTGCTCCAGGTCTGCAGTCCCACGGCAGCCTCGTGGAGCACCCTGGTAAGTTACCCACCAACCAGTTGTGCTCTGCACCTCCCACAGGGCTGACCCCCATGGGCTTCCACAACCTTTCCCAACATTAGGATTCATGATCCCAGGTCAAGCACATTTATGTCGTGCAGGTTTATTTCGTTTCACTTTTCAGAAGACAATCACTGTGGATTATGTTTTGGTAGTGGTTGTCACCCATTGTGTCTACTTGGTGCTGTGTCCTGCCCTGCCAGGTGAGCAAGGAAAGAACAAATAGCAGCTAGTTATGGATTGTGAGAACTAGGAGAAAGTTTAGATGGTTTTTTCAAGTTCCCTATTTTTATAGGTGAGAAAAATAGGGAAGACTTGCACAAATGTATGCAACTAATTTTTAGGAAGCTTAACTCAAACTCTGATATCCTGAATTTCAGTCTAGCGTAGTTTGTACTAAATAACAGCCTATATTTCCTTTGTGCTTGCTGTTCCTCCTTCTTTCCACCTTTGGAAACCCTAACACACTTTTAGTTCCCTGTAGGCTCCCCTTCTGCCTCATCAAACACATGTATCGGCCCTTCACACGCTTCTTCCCAATCTTTTCTCTGTGTGAAGATGAAACTGATATATGGTAATACTGCAACTTGGATTTGGTTTCCAGAATAAACGTTTGGCCAGGTCCTTTGTTATCCATTCCAGGAAATAAAATGCCTTAATCCCTCCCAAGGTAGAAATATTAGACGATGTGGTCAGTCTGTGAAGATGTATTCTTTGTCAAAGAAGACTTCCAATCACAGTTTATAGTTGACTGCACCACTAACATATCCTCACTAACATAGTTACCAGCCCGCGTGCATAGAACACACCATCAGCATCTGGCAATGGTAAATATGCCACATGGACAGATATAGGAGTAACTAAGTAAAAACATTCCAAAAAATCATGCCATATAGGCACAATCTCACTCTAAATGGAAAAGGAAAGAAAATATCATATCAGTAAAACAAAACTCCTTTTTATCCTCCCTGTTACTCTCCCCACAACTGCACCAACATCTTCGTAAAGCTCGATTTGTAAATATGTCTTCTAAGAGATATCAGGGCAATTAGCAGGTTGACTTTGGGAAAAGACTAATTTGCTCTTTATTCAAAGCTCTTTTTGGAAAAACTCTTTCTTTGACTTGGAGATAGTATAGAGATGAGGGTGGAGGTGTCAGGCTATATATTTTCTTTACATTTGCATTAAAATTGCCAGATTTTGGTACAAGTTATTAATCAGACTTTGGAGAAAGGTCAGTGAACTCTTGAAGCCTCATTTCAATCACCAATGTGATTTCGTGAAGAAAGGGCATAACCCTGCGCTAGCCTGTTAAGAATTCTTTGATTTTACTGCCACTTAATCAAAGCAACTATAATGAAACTGCACACAAGACAGCAGTGGGACATTGATACCGCTTTGTAACAAAGTTTCTCTGTGTCAAATCCAACTTCATTCAAAGGACAGAAGCATGCAATATTAGCCAAGCGCAAGAAATGTGAGTAACGCTGTAAACAGCATGGAATCGTAGAACCTAGAAGCAGAGATTCCCAATGTGGAAAAGATCTTCAAGATTATATCCCCAGGCCCCGCATTTTATAGGAAAGAACCCGGGAAATTTGATTGGCATCCTTAGGACGTGCAGCCTGGACTGGAACAAGACACCTAACTCCAAGAGCTTTGTCTACGCCCCACAGACGTGTTTTCTTCTTTCTAAATAAGAACAGATTTCCCTACAGGCCCTGCGGGAGTCTTTGTGCAGGTGGCACACCGTTATTCTTTATATTAATGAGGCGAATAATGGTACTGAAAGCAGATTTTTCAGGTTGGTGAATTATACTGAAAAGTATAACAGCAAAGAGCGACAACAAGAAAGAAGGAGCCCAGAAGCAGTAACTCGAGGGCAGTAGAAGTGATGAAGCCAAGCTCTGCATGGAAGAAGTTGTGACTGAACAAAGGACAAAAACAATGTGCACAAAAAGGACATGCTCGCGGTTTTCTAGCCAGAAAGAAGGCTTGCATTGAAAGCTACCCCATAACTAATTTGTTCTTACTGCAGCATGGAGCAGTTCTGGAATTGATCATTCTGGCTGTTAATAGAATATATGTGTATATATATTCCATATGCTTACATATATTCCATATGTGTATATATTCCATATGTGTATATATTCCATATGTGCATATATATTCCATATGTGTAGATATATTCCATATGTGTACATATATTCCATATGTGTAGATATATTCCATATGTGTAGATATATTCCATATGGGTATATATTCCATATGTGTATATATATTCCACATACATAGGTATATATTCAGCAAAGCAATGTTCTTTTCACTGAGCAGTCTCTTTCTGTTAGCATGCCACCATTGAGAGGTCATTTCAAATCCTTTCTGCTTCAAATTTTCAATCATGTTATCTTTCAATTGTAAATCATGGTAAAGACTATGTGATCAAAATCCCTTATTCTACAGATGGCAACTGAGGCCTCAGCTGGCTGTGACTGACCCAAGGTCTCATGGCTATTACGAGGTGTGGCTGAGTGGTTGACAAGTTTAGATTTGACAGGGACATGGATAAACAGATACAGGGACAGACTTTTCTGAGAACTGCCTGCTTCTCAAGGGCTCAAATAAATCCAGGCTGTCATCTCATGGGGAATCATCACCATACCATCCAACTGACTAGCCTTTATCCAGCCCTCGGTCCCCCGACACCTGTCCCCCGATTGTTTAAACAACCTGTGCCAACGGAGTTAGTCCCGCTATCACTGTAAACCAGACCCCCTCAGAAAGAGGGGCAGGATATTATTTCTTCTGAAACCCAACACAGTGCTCTTTCCTCCATGACAAGCTCCCCTATACCCAATGCCTCCTAACGCCTGCATTAGTTTCCTGGGGCAGCCGTAACAAACCACCATGAACTTGGGGGCTTAAAACAGCAGGAATGTATTGTCTCACAGTTCTGAAGGCGAGAAGTTTGAAATTAGGGTATCATCAGGGCCACGTTCCCCCGAAGCCTGTGAGGGAGGCTCCTTCCTGGCCTCCTCTAACTTTAATGTCTGCCCACAACCCCTGGCGATCTTTGGCTTGCAGATGCACCACTGCAATCTCTGCCTCCATCATCTCAACTCGGTGTCTCTCTCCTCCTCTTACAAGCACACCAGTCATATTGGATTAAGGACCCACCTACTCCAATATCATCCCATCTTGACTTAGTTGATTACATCTGCAATGACCCTTTTCCCAAATAATGCCACATTCCAAGGTACTGGAGGTTAGGACATCTTTCTGGAGGGACACAATTCAGCCCATATCAGTGCCACATGTCTCTAGTGGCTCTTTCATCCATGGCTGGTTCTGGCTCTGCTGAACTGCTATGTTGCCCTGCATCCGTGTCTTCTTAAGATGCTCCGTGTGCTAGCTGTCTAACAGGTTGCTCTTATTCCTCAGCAGCCCTTTGCCTGGAGGAATTGGGATGTTCTGAAGGCATCACCTCAAGAGGACAGTACAGAGAAGGCTCCAGACAGTTTTTAAAATATAAACTTGTGCAAATCTGCAGCCCATCCAACAGTCACTCTTCTAAGAAATATGGTCAAGCCTGTTAAAGCCACTCAGAGAGGCGATGGAGCAAAATGTTTTCTGGAGCTACAGGTATCCCTGCCCATTGGTTTCCTCCCTCAGTGCAGGCACGTGCCGGGGGACTCCTTTCATTTCAGCTACGCACATCACAGCTTGCACCTACGACCATGTTTTCTGTGCCAGGGACTGTGCTGGGGGTGGAAATGGAAAGATCAGTTTGACTCAGCCATCACCCTAAGGGAGCTCAGTCTAGAAGAGGAGTTACAGAACTATACGTAATGCAATATATTGACACAGACATGGGGACAGCTTTTGTAAATAAAGTACCGTGGGACCCAGAATGTGGAAGGATTGATTCTGCATTCAGGGATAAGAAAGAAAAACTAGAGAAATGCCATTTTACCTGGATATTAAAGGTAGACGGCAGCAGTCAGAGAAACGTCCAGTTCTAGCCGTGATGAGGAAGCCAGTGTCCAACTGGACAAAATATGATGACAGCTCTTCTTAGGACTTGGTCAACATCCAAACAGGGCTACAGTCCTTGAGAGAAAAGAAAACCAAGAAGGGAGCCCATATTCACTGCTGCTTGCTGGTGTAGGGGAGGGTCCTGAGAAGGAAACAGCAGTTCCACTGGGTGGAGGAAATATCAGGGCTTGAAGCTGCAAGGGTGGCTGGACTTGGCAGCAGGGCGCTGTGAGGAGGGAATCACAGAGAGGAAACCTCAGACAGCTGCAAACAAATCCCCTGAGATCCTTGGTGATTCCCAAGCTACGCCCAGGGCGATCTACAGGAAGAATAACAAGGAACAGTTATATGGAGCCTAGGTGCTGAACAGAAATTAGAGGTCACGCAATGTGAGAAGAAGTTGGAATACGTGCCTAGAGACTTTGGTGAATTATCCCATTGTGACCCTAGAAAAGCCACTTCCTAGTAAAAAGGGAAAAACTGAATGAAATACACCTTAACTAAGCCTGAAACCAAGACTTAACAAGAGAAAAGTGAGTCACTTCGAAGTAATTTAACTGCCTGCAAAAATAAAATTCAACACTCGTCAGAGGAAGATAACTTCATACAGATACAATACATAATCCACAATCTCCGGCTGACAATAAAAAATTTACTGGCTATGATAATAAGCAGGGAAAGGGGATTTGTAATAAAAAGATGAGTTACTAGAAATAGACCAAGATTTGATAGCTTATATAGTTTTTATTGACCTGCCTTTGATAGGCAAATCTTTTCTTCTGCTATTAAGCCCAGCCAATAATTCTTCATTTCAGATAATTTGCAATTCAACTCGGTTTTTCCATTTGATAGAACTTCCTTTGTCTTTTCTTTTCTTCCCTTTTCCTTCCTTCCTCTTCCTTTCCTCTTTTTTTTTTTTTGCTGAAATGTACCATCTTTATGCCTAATTTGATCATTCTTTTGTTAAGTTCTTTAACGTATTTAAAATAGCTATCATAAGTCCTTGTCTGCTAATTCCAAAATCTGGGTCATCTCTGACTCTGCTTCTACTGTCAAATTTATTCTTTTGATTATGAGTCACATTTTTCTGCTTCTTCGTGTCACATTATTTTTTATTGCATGCTGGATATTGTGCAAAAAAGAGCTATAGAAATTGAAGTAGAGAATATTCTCCCCTAGTAAAGGCTCACTGTTTGCTCTGTCAGGCAACTAGCATAAGGCTGTAATTTCTCATAGATAATGAGGAGTTGATTTGGGTTGGGGCTGGATAGTCTCTAAGGATTTCCCTTCACTCTGGTGGCTTGAGAGTGGGATCAGACATCAGAGGACTCCTTCCAGAAGCACTTTTGTGTCTCTACATCACATGGTTGTGAGCTCTTTCTTGATGTTCCACTACAGCCTCCAGCTTCCTGCATCACAATTTTTTCAGTAAAAATCCCGTGGTGTAGATTTTTCAAGTCATAGCACTTGCTCTGTGCTGTGGCTCCTTCTCATGCAGGGTCATTAAGAATTCAGCTACATTCTCCTTGACCCTGCAACATTCCATTGCTACTCAATGTTCCTTCTCAGCTGTGCTTCCAGACTTGGCAAATGCCCACAGGGATAAAGAGACTACTTGTCTCTGATTACCTAGAAAGGCTTTGTTCCTGTCTGGAAGTTAGTTTATTCTGTTTCTTCTCATCAAATGCTCTTTTATCTGAAATTTAAAAGTTTAACCTATGTTTTCTCAATGTTATAGCAAGACCTGTGATCTTTTATGACTTTCTACATTCTCACTGGATGCAATGCTCACCTGGTAGTGTCTTAACTCAGGAATATGCAAGATCCTCACATTTTTCTTCAATTTTCCCCCAATATATACAAGACCTTATAAGGAAGATTAGCTAAAATTGTAGTCTCATAAATTTTATCCCTTGTCCTCATATATATGATTAGCAGATTTTTGGTTGAAAACATGACTAGTACATACCAGATTTTCTCAGTTTCATTCAACTCTGGGACTCTCTCTGCTTGCTTTGCCAATTAACTTTGAGCTACCATTGCACCACAGGACATGAGCAAATCAAAATCCTTCACCACCTGCTCATCTGCTGGTGACTGCTCCTAGGACAGGTTAGGTGACCAGTAAGACTGCTCTCTCCCATCTCCAGCAGCCAGCCCTCTATGGACCCAGGCAGTTCTGTCACATGAGGCCTGACCCACAGATTGCCCGAAACTACAGAAAATGGATATAGATTTCCTCAGTAGCTGCTGAAATTGTGACGTTATGAAACCTGGAAGTATGAGGGAGTTAACCCCAGCTTAGGAAAACTGGCATCACAGGGATCCAGTAGGTACATAAAGCCTTTGATAGACATACTGGATTTCTGCATGAGTCCTTCTGCAAAATCACCAGCAGTGACTCTCCACGCACCTCCCAGGGAGCAGTGGTGAGCATGTTAACGCATTACCTACACTGCTTTCCATCCTTTCTTCATCACCTTCCTCTTCTGTCTCTTGGATTGCTTCTTCAAAACAAAACTTTCCAGCTAATTTTTTCCTCCAGCTCTGGTTTCAGAGACAGCTGGGTTAAGACAACATGAATCATGTGTCTTGAAGTCATGCAATGGGAGGAAAGGGGGAAAAAGCATTACTCTTGATATTGGTGCCAAATTTCTGGTCGCATAACTGAGGTATAGTTTACCTGCCAAGAGTTGTTTCAACCCATTCATATGGAGAGAGCTCCTCTCATCTCCAGGAGGATAAGAAAAACATTCCATTTATAGACATCTATGTTTTTAAGGTTCAGAATGATAACAGTATGTGAAAATCCAAACATGGTATTCCAACAGGGAATAGAATCTGTTTCTCTTACTTAGGTTTTTTCCTGATCCACTGACTTTCTGGGTTTCTACTTCCATTTATCAAAAAGTTAGCAAAGAAGTGACAGGACAATATCCTAACAACTGACTCCAGGAGAAAGCTTTTGAATCATGAAACTGCTGTTGAGTAGCTGTGCTACTGCACAACTTGCCTAACCTTTCTGAACCTCAATTTCCTCATCAGGTAAAATAAGGATCAAATGAAATGAGCGTGTGAACACACCTACTGTTGACCATACCTCCTGGCATATAGTAGGCACTCAGCAATGTCAACCTAATCTGAATCTCTGTGTTTAGTTCAAGCAAATTGCTTTGCTTTCTGTAGCTTTTAGAAGTGTCCTATTCCACCTCTGTATGCTAATTGCCTTTTCAGATTATGTATCTCATTAAGCTCTGTATATCTTCATTTCTAGTGTCAGTAGTAATTGAGTGCTCAGTCATTGTTATACTCGCTATCCAGACAACATTTATTAAAATGAAGCAATTAACTATTGTCTTAAATTGAGTTTAGAGGTAAGGCTCATTAGACTTAGGCTCATTACAATTAACTTAAATGATAAATGCAAAATTATTTTATCCCAGCTCTACCCTGAAAATTGGTTCATCTGTATTTCTCTAGAGCTGGCTTTCCTTCCTCACATAAGAACAAAACTAGTTTGAAATATTTTAGTGAAACACAATATTCATTAACAGGATAGTATTAAAAACGTAAAGCTCCAAATTGGCTCACAGGGGTTTCTGCACTGTTAACCCCTGGACCACAGGGCACCTTACTGCACCTAAGGCCATATAATTGGACTTGGGGGCTCCCTTGAGTGGAGGTAAAGGAGGACACAGGCCCCGCTTTAAATGGCCCAACTGTCTATTCGCATTTAGTTGCACAGGAGATGATCTTCTTTGCATACACAGTGGTAAGAATGACAGTGCAGAAGAGAGGTCCCTTTTCCTATTGATTTGCTTCAGGGAATTCAGGGGTCTGAATGTTAAGTGGTTCTCTACTGGGTTAACCGGCTGTTGTAGAAAATCGCAGCTCCCCTGGCTCTTGCCAGACACCAGACAGAATATGTAGACAATTTTATTCTTTTCAAACAGTCTTGTAAAAAGGAAATAGAAATAAAGAGGAATCCCATCAGGCTGCATCCAAACTCTATTCCCATCACAAGTCAGCAGATATGAAATTTCTGGAAAGACATCACTTCAAAGTGACAAAGTATGGACTTTAGAGTCAGACAGAACCGTATGTCACTCCTGGTTGTGTGATCTTCTAGATATTCATAGCTTCACAAAATCTCACTTTTTTGGTCTGAAAATGGAAATAATGTTTAATCATTCCAACTGTGGAAGTAGATAAGATAATGTACGAAAACCCTTACCATAGTCTCCAACACACAATACATGATGGATAGATGTTCCTTTTGCCCTTGTCTTGCACGGGTTATACCAACTATTTGTTAGGGTTTGAAAGACATAATGTGGATGGTGAAACTCTGTGCCAGCTTGCCAGGCACATGTGAAGAGTGTATATAGTATTTTGCTGTTGCCTCTCTCATCTGGATGACTGTGCACTCCAATTTTTGATTCATACAATAAGGCCTCCTCGGTATGGTCTCTGAAATCTCTCTGATAATCAGATGGTTAATTAAAATATGTAGTAGAACAGTCCTCTCAGTGACCATGATTTGATTGTGACCTGAGAGAAAGAATCTAAGAAAAAAGAAAAAAAGGGAAAGAAAACCTTACTTTCCAACAACAAAGCTGAACATGAAACAGGCTGGAGAGGCATTTGGGGGGGAATATGAGGGAAGAATGTATCAGATAAGAAAACCAGCTATATAGTAGCTTAAAATAATCAGATTTGGTATTTGTTTCACATTAAAAACATCTACTAGTCAATAGTCTAGGGTTTTGAGCAAAGTGGTTCAACAATGCTATTAGGGTCTCGGGGTCTTTGTGTATTTCTGCTTTGCTATTATTAACTGGTTGCCTTTTTCCTGATGTTTGCTGCCTCATTGTTACAGTGATTGGTGGAGCCCAGGGAACATGCCTGTGCTCTAGCTCCAGGAGGGGCTGGGAAGGCAAGCATATTCTATCTCCTTAAAGGGAGGCAGTCTTTTTCATCCACCAAGATTCATGAAATGAATAATCCCCAAACATTAAAGGCTGAATGTATTTGGCCATCTACATATGACAAATGTCCACACTGTAGGACTATGTGGATGCAAGGAGTGGTTGACCACTTGCAATGATGGCAGTCTCCACTCAGTGGTGACAGCCCAGGGCCACACCAGCTGGGCGACAGCTCTGCAGAGGCAGTTTTCATGTTCTTTACATTTTGCTTGAGCAACTTGGAGGATCTAGATGAGGAGAGGAGATGAAGGGAACACTCAGCGATATGCAATGCGCAAAGCATAAAGGTTAAATGACTGTAAATGTGTTGTAATTCGACAAAGAAACAAAGAATTAAATGACTAAAGCAAGTACCATTAGATAATGGACCTGAAACCTTCATCACTAGCCAATGGAGGGTCACCATGAAAGAAAGCCACTAACCTAAAGTGAAGTCCTTAAAAAATGAGGCCTTGGGACCAGTCTCATGGTGTAGTGTTAAGGCTGGAACATTCCACTTTGGCAGCCTGGGTTTGCAGGTTCAGATCCCGGGCACACACCTATGCCACTCATCAAGCTATGCTGTGGCAGCGACCCACACACAAAATAGAGGAAGGTTGGAACAGATGTTAGCTCTGGGCTAATCCTCCTCAAGCAAAAAAAAAAAAAAAACAAACAAAAACTAGGAAGATTGGCATTGGATGTTAGCTCAGAGTGAATTTTTCTCATTAAAAAAAAAAAAAAGTAAATAAATAAATGAGGCCTTGAAGAAGGAAGCACATCCAGATGTTGGAGTAAGGACCTCTGAAAACCCATTCCTCCATAAAAGAAATAGGAAGTCTGGCAAAAATTGTCAAACATTTTTAAAACTCTGAATTTTAAAAACTTTTATTATTGCCTTGCAACAATTCAAGGAGTATTTATTCAAGAAAAATGATGGAATCTCGATAAGAACAGTGAATGCTGTGGTCTTTCAACTTGTTCTATCCCATCCCCCTCACCAGCTCCTTGAAAGCCAACAGCCCACAGTCACAGTAACTGTGGAAGCCAGGAGCTCCTCAAGAAGCCCAGTTCTCAGAGAATCTTCATTACTTATCCTGACTGGCAGCTCCATGAATATACCCACTAGGAGGACTTCTCTTAATTTGACCTGATTCAGAGCTCACTCAGTGCAAACACTGCTTTCCCTGGGGACATTTGTTGAAAAAAATTACCGGCAATTGTTTAACATCACAGCTGCTTGAGGCAGTGATAATAGGACAAACAAGAGGCTGACCAAAAACTAAAGGAAAAGCTGAGAGTGAGATGTCCTTGGCAGGCTTTGAAAAGCTCCAACACACTCCTAGGGATCTAGAAGGCCACACATATGCCCAAGAAGATCTGAGAGACTCTGATCTTTCACTGTTGGCTGACCTTGAGAGTCTGTGCAAGCAGGAAGTGAGGGCTAAGGCAGGGCTGTAACTGCCTGAGTGTGAAGGTGTTGAAGGCAAAGGCAGGGAGACATGTTGGTTCAAGGAGATATTCATTCAATATGTTCAAGGACATGTTAGTATTTAAGGAAATCTCTGTCTGATTATTAGCCAACCACTAAGCGAACTGCAGAGACTTCAGTGACATCTGACACATATGACAGAGAATGCAGACTTTATAGCATTATTTCAAGAAAGTCACTAAACAAAAAAATGGCAGCAGCAGTAGCAACAACAATAAAGAATGATAACAAACCCTTGAATGAGGGAAATATGATTTCCAGAGCTACCACATTATAATATTTAAATTGGTAGGCATTCAACAAGAAATTATGAAAAAGGGAGGAAAAAAACACAAGTAAGTATGGCCCATACACAGGAAAAGAAGCAGTCAAAAGAAACTGTCCCTGAGGAAGCCCAGATGTTGGACTTCTTGGACAAAAACTTAAATCACTTACTTTAAATATTTTCAAAGAACTAAAGGGGAGGCTGGCCCAGTGGCCTAGTGGTTAAGTTCAGCGTGCTCTGCTTCAGCAGCCCAGGTTCAGATCCTGGGTGCGGATCTACACCACTCATCAGCCATGCTGTGGCGGCGATCCACATACAAAATAAAGGAGGATTGGTACAGATGTTAGCTCAGGGCACATCTTCCTCAGCAAAAAAAAAGAACTAAAGGAAACTATATTTAAAGAGCTACAGAAAAGTATGAGAATAATACCTCACCAAACAATTACACATAGATATGTAGAGATGTATTTACAAATATAAATTCTAGAGTTTTAAGAAGCACAATAACTACAATGAAAAAGTCATGACAGGGGCTCAACAGTATACACTATTCGTGGCAATGGAAAATAGTGCAGCTGCTCTTAAAAACAGTCTGGCGGTTCCTCAAAATGTTAAACACAGAATTACCATGTGACCCAGCAATTTCACTACTAGGTCTACACCTGTTTTGGCTGCTGTTACAAATTACCACACATTTAGTGGCATAAAAAATACAAATTTATTACCCATCATTACTGTAAGTTAGACGTCCAGCACAGGTCTCAGTGGGCTAAGATCACAGTGACATCAGGGCTGTGCTCCGTGTGGAGGCTCTAGTGGAGGGTCCATTTCTTGCCTTTTCTGCCCACGTTCCTTGGCTCTTGGTGCCCGTCCTTCGTCTTCAGTGCCAGACACAATAGGCTGCATCTTTCTCACCTCATCTCACTCTGATCTCCTGACTCCTCCCTCTTCCACTGTCAAGGCCCCTTGTGATTACACTGCACCTACACAGATAATCCAGGATAATTTCACTATCTTACCATCAGCTGATTGGCAACGTTAATTCCCTTTTGCCATACAGCAAAACATATTCATAGGTTCCAGGGATTAGAACATGGATGGTTTTGGTGGGGGTGCGTTATTCTGCCTACCCGAAAGAATTGAAAACACGTATTCACACAAAAATCTGTACAAGAAGGTTCATCGCAGAATTATTCACAATAGCCCAAAATTGGAAACAACCAAAATGTCCATCAACGAATGAATGGATAAACAAAATGTGGAATATTATTCTGACATAGAAAGGAATGAAGCACTTATAGGTGTGACAGCATGGCTGTATCTTGAAAACATCATGCTAAGCAAAAGATTCCCATCACACAAGGCCACATATTGTACAATTCCATTTATATGAATTGTTCAGAATGGACAAATCTTCTGAAAGAGGAAGCAGACTGGTGGTCGGCAGGTACCGGGGGTAAGGCAGCACTGGGGAATGACTGTTAATGAATACGGGGTTTCCTTTGGGGCTGATGAAAGTGTTCTGAAATTAGGTAGTGGTGATGGTTGCACAACTCAGTGTATACACTAAGACATTGAATTGTTAAAAGAATGAGTTTTATGGTATGTTACTTGTATCTCAATAAAGCTGTAATTAAAAAATATGAAATCTTTGGGAGAACCAACAGACTAGATTAAATTCTGGCTGAGTATCCCAGACAGGTTCTTGCAGAATCACTGGAAATGCTCATTAAGCATTTGCTTTGCACATGTCACAGGGATTTGTCATTTGGGATTTGCTTCGAATGTTCAAGGGGAGACCACACTGCATAGGGCTCAAGAGGATAAGTTTTTGTTTTTGTTTTTTTAAGTCGATCAAGCCTTGGTCCAAATCCTAGCTCAGCTACGACTAACCCAGGAACTCTGGCAAGTTTTTTCACTTTTCCAGTCCTTCCCTCACTGTGAGATTAAATAACTGGGAGACCTCCTTCACGAGGCTGCTGTGAGGATAAGTAAGAGGGTGTATTTAGAGCACACGTTCTCCGTGGAGGTGATACTGCCCGCAGGGAGTGAAAACTGCTTCCTGGAAGGACAAAAAACCCTCGCGTGTTACAATTGTTTTTCTCCCCCTGAAACTTAACCCTCACCGATGAAATTTTATTCCACAGTAATGTCATGAGATTGGAGATGGCAATTATGGGAAAAAAAAGTCCAAAAAAGGTTCCCTTGGGGAGTGATTTTTTTTTAAAAAAAAAAAAGGTTGAAAAACATCTTTAGAGTTTTTATCTCAGCTGATTGGCTCAATAGAAGCCCTCAAAAATCACAATTATTTTCCATTATACAGCAGAGTTTTCGCCTCCATTCTTAGGTTGAAACAAATTGCTATGTTCAAAGTTACAGGCTGCTGAGCCATACGGAGGAGAGAGAGGTTTCTGTCAGCAGCCCAAATCTTGTATTTCCAAGAAAGTGCCATTTGACTTGAAATATAGAGAAAGAAACAAAGAAAGCAAATCTACCCAGCGTGTATTACTCTCCTAACCTTCAATCACGCCTGTGAGCCGTGTGGTTTCTTCCTAAAATGTTGACTGCACTGTTTACCGTCTCTAAATGCTCCACCTGACTTCAAGGTGATTAGATAGTGATGGTGACGGAAATATTGTTCCGCTTCACGGCCAACACGCGGGCCGACCGAGGGGGAAGCAAGCTGGTGTGTGCCCTCACCTCCTTGAAGTCTTCAACAGACCCCTCCTCCTGCCACCCTCAGTCCACTCTCCTCTCTTCATTCCAGGTCCTGAGGGCGCCGCCTTCCTCCCACCTCTCCCACCCAGCCCCCATGCCCTACTCAGCAACGTTTATCCTAAAGGCTGTAAACTCTGAAGATAGAATGTATGCCCCAAACGCAAAGAAAGTCAGCGATTTTAGCAGGAATTGGATTGTTGTACCTAGTAGGGATTCACATGTATAAACTTGAATCTTCATGGATGTTTTTAGAATCAAAATCTTCACTGTCCATTGATTAATTCATTTCTTTAAGAATTTACTTCCAAGAATACCAGAGATTTGTTAAAGAAAAGAAATTGAGTGCAGTAAAAGACGTGTCCTTTAATGATGCCGTGTTTCATTCAACAAGTATTTGTTGAGCCCTAGCTGCATGCAGGCACTGTCCTAGACACTAGGGTTACAGGGATGAATAGGACAAATACGTCCTTGGCTTCATGGGACTTACATTCCTGTGTGTGTGTGTGTGTGTGTGTGTGTGTGTGCACGCGCGCGCGTGCACCCATGTGTGTGTGGAGGGGAAGGGAGGTCATAAATGGATGAATAAATATCAATAAATCATGAGGTTGTGATAAACACTATGAAGAAAAATAAAACTAGTTAATGAGATAGAGAATGACACAGGGCTCTACTTATTTAGGATGTTCATAGAAGGTACCTCTAAAAAGGTAACATCTGAGCAGAGACCTAAAAGTAGCAAGAGATATGTTTAAGCAAATAGTGTTCCGAGAAGAGAGAAGTAGGTGTATAAGCCCCAAGATGGGGACATGATATGCCTGGTGTGTCTGAAGAACTTCATGGAGGCCAGTGTGTGGCTACAGCTCAATGTGTATACAAAGACACACACACACACACACACACACATGCACATAATTTTATCTAATGTGAAATTATAACTGATAGTGTTTTGTTGCACTGAATGGAATCTATTACTCAGTTTCTTTTAATTGTCCATTTCTTTTTCATGTCTCAGAACAGGGATTCTCCCAGACCACCATAAGAACTCTTCATTCATACACTGGAGACTAGATGAAAATTTAATGCCAGGTGATATGTACATATGTAATTTTCATCTATCCACTTATAACATATACTCCCTTACCTTTGAAAATCTTGAATTTGTTTTGAGAAGTCACTTCTCCTTGTCCAATTAGTCATAAAGTTGATGATTTCTGCATTAGCCTCCTGGTTCCCCCATCACATACGAGGTAGTCTGATGTGTAAGGTACACTCTTAGCCGTGCTCTAGTTATTCTTGTCCTTTCAGGAGATGGATAGAATATTTTCTGGGATGACAACAACAAGATGTGTCAATTACAGTATATACCAAGTGCACAGCCTTATACTAGTTGCCTTAAATCAGTTATTTTATTAATTATCATAACAATTCAAATCCTAGGCATAAATTTTTATCATTTACCCATTACAGTTGCCAAAATGTTAACTAACTTGCCAAGGTCAAGACCAAGTGGCTGGGTGGCAGAACTAGACTGCCAATATTTGGGTGTGTCTCACTCCTGTGCACGCTCTGAACGGCCAAAGCACGAAGCCTTCGCGGGGTATTAAGAAACGAAATG
Source organism: Ceratotherium simum simum (assembly GCF_057802395.1). NCBI lineage: Eukaryota > Metazoa > Chordata > Mammalia > Perissodactyla > Rhinocerotidae > Ceratotherium > Ceratotherium simum. The sequence continues at coordinate 106,303,404 of NC_141900.1, forward strand.
AGTGGAGACGAGCTTCACCTGCAGCACGGTGCCCACGCGCCTCCCCCGGCACCATCGACAGCCAGAGGCTGACGGATTTTATCTTGGGCGTTTTCTCAGCGGCTGAGCAGGAGTAGGATATTCCCAGAGAGGTTGAAGCAGAGGTTGTACGTGCCGGAGCCACAGACCCCAGGAAGGCCAGACGGTCCACGCTGCACTCTGGCTGCTGGCACAGCTATGCAAATAAATTTCCTTTGACTTTAAATGTACCTGACATACAAGGACAAATACATTTGTTTTTGCTTTTAATGATGCTTCAGTGGTATCTGGAGCATGTTTGAACATGGCAGTTAAATGATCCTTCCTCATGCTGCTCTGAAAAGGAAGCTGGCTTCCTCTCCCCCTCCTCTCTCTCTCTCTTTCTATATATATATCTACATCTATAGATATATAGAGATATATTCTCTCATCATCTCTAAGAGTAGTCATTTTTTATGATTTTTATTGCAGTATAATTAAAATACACCAGATACTAATTAAGATTAAGAGTCCCACATGCTTTGCATATAGCTGTGAAATCATCTTCAAAACAACAGGAGGAACATTTCATCCCCCCAGGGAGTTTCGTCATCACCCTTTCTGGTCAATCTCCCTCAACTTCTAGAAGCAGCCACTTTCTGATTTCCAGCATCATGAACAGTTTTTGCTGGTTCTTAGGATTCAGTATAAATGGAGTCACACAATTGTGTGTCTGGCTTCCTTGGCGCAGCAGAATGCTTTTGAGATTCACCCCTGGTGGTGGTATGTCAATAGTTTGTTCCTTTTATTTGCTGTGATATATTTTATTACATAAAGATTCAACATTTTTTTAAAATCCATTTTCCTGTTAATAGGTCTTTGAGTTGTTTCCTGTTTGGGGTTCTTTTGACTAAAACTACTATGAATATTTTTATACAAGTGGTAATTGAGGATACACGTTTTTAATAGCTTTACCTGCAAATAATTGACATATAATAAAACACAGTATTTAAGGTGTATAATTAGATCAATTTTGACAAAGGAAATCATCACTGCCACAATCAAAACAATGAACACACCCATCCCCTCAAAAATTCCCTGTGATCCTTTGGAACCCATCTCCCTATTGAAGCCCCTTGCCATCCACTGGCAAGCACTGCATGGCTTTCTGCCACTATAGATTAGTTTGAACTTTCTAGAATATAAAAAGGGAATCATAGATTATTATTTTATCGTCTTTCTTTCACCAGACATGATTGTGTTAAGACTCATCAATATTATTGTATGCATAAATTTTTATTCCTTTTTATCTCATTGTAGGGATATAATAAAAATTGTTTATCTATTATCCTATTGATGCTGTTGATCTATTATCCTATTGATTTAATCCATTTTTGGCTATTAAAAATAAAACTTCAATAAATATTCATGTACAAGTCCTTGAATGGACATATGCTTTTACTTCTTAGTGTAAATACCTAGGAGTAGCAAGACTGGGCCATATGGTAGATTGTTTAACATTTAAGAAACTTCTGAACTGTTTTTAAAGAAATTGTACCATTTTCCATTTCCATCAGCATTGTGTGAGAGATTTCCAGTTGCTCTACAGCCTCATCAACACTTGGTAGTCAGTCTTTATTTAGACATTACTAAGTGTGTAGTGGGGTCTTACGGTAGCTCTAGTTTGAATTTCTCTAATGGCTAATGATGTTGAGCACCTTTCTCTTGCTCAGGTAGCATCCATATATCTCCTTTGTTAAGTTGTCTGTTCAAATCTTTTCACTTGTTTAAACAAGATGTTTATTTTCTTATGATTGCGTTTTGAGAGTTCTTTATATATTGTAGAAACAAGTTCTTTATCAGATATGTCATTTGCAAATATTTTTCCCGGTCTGAGGCTTGCCTTTTCATTCCCTTAACAATATCTTTCAAATGGAAGAGTTTTTAAAATTTTAATGCTGTCCTATTTATTTTTTATTTTATGGACTGTGCTTTTGGTGTTGTATCTAAGAAAACCTTGTCTAACCCAAGATCACAAAGATTTTCTCCTATGTTTACTTTTATGTTTTATATATTAATATTTTCTTTAGGACTAAGGCATACTTTCAGTTACTTTTATATGTGGTGTGAAGTATGAATAAGTCCATTTTTTCGTATTTGGATATCCAGTTGTCCTCGGACCATTTACTGAGAACACTATATCCATTGAATTGCCTCTGCATCTTCCTCAAAAATCAACTGATCACATGAGTAGGTCTAGATTTTTACTCTGTTTTGTTCCATTTTTTTGTATTTATTTATCTTTATAATGATTCTATAGTGTCTTGACTAGAGTAGTTCTATAATAAATCTAGAAATCAGGTAGTCTTAGTCCAAAGACTGTTCTTCTTCAAAGACGTTTTGGATATTCTAGGTCATTTGCATTTTCATATAAATTTTAGAAACAGCTTGCTAGTTTCTACATAAGTTGGGCTGGAATATTGATTTAGATTGCAATGAATTTGTAGAAAAATTTGGGGGAGAATTGACATCTCAACAACATTGAAACTTTAATCCACGAACATGGTATCACTAAGTTTACTTAGGTCTCTAATTTCTCTCAGCAAAGATTTATAGTGGTCAGTGCAGTGTTTTGTAGCTTCCAGAGAGCTTGAACATCTTCTGGGAGAGTTAAACATAAGTAGTTCATATTTTTCTGGCAAAAATAAACTTTTTATTTTAAAACAGTTTTAGATTTACAAAAAAGTTGAGAATGTAGTGTAGAGAGTTTTCATATACTCCACATCCAGTACCACCATTATCGACATCTTACATTAGTAGGGTATATTAGTCAACAAATGTTAATACATTTGTTGTCCCTATTTCATTTAGATTCCCTTAGTTTTTACTAAATGTCTTTTTTCTGTTCCAGGATCCCATTCAAGAGAAGACATTACATTTTATATCATGTCTCCTTAGGCTCCACTTGGCTGTGACACTTTCTCAGACTTTCCTTGATTTTGATGACCTTGACACTGCTAAGGAATATTGATAAGGTATTTTGTAGAATGCCCTTCAATTGGGATTTGTCTCGTATTTTTTCATGATATTTCTCAGACCGTGGTAATGTGTTTTGGGAAAGAAAATCACAGAGGTAAAGTACCATTCTCATCACATCATATCAAGGGTACATGCTCATCCATATGACTTGTCATTGTTGTTGCAAGCCTTGATCAGCTGGCTTGAGATAGTTGTCATGTTTCTCCACAGTGAGGTTATTCTGTTTTTCCTCCTTTCCATATTTGTAATCTTTGGAAGGAAGTCAGTATGTGCAGCTGACATTTAAGGGGTAGGAGTTCTGCTCCATCTCCTTGAGGGTGGTGTGTCTACATAAACGATTTAGAATTCACATGCAAGGTAGATTTGTGTCTTCTTCCTTTATTTATTTATTTATTCAATCATTTATTTATATCAGTATGGACTCATGGATATTTATTTTGTACTTTGGGTTATAATCCAATATTACTTTATGTGTTTTTTGCTCAAATTGTTCCAGCTTTGGCTATTGGGAGCTCTTTCAGTTGATTCCATACTCCCATCATTGTGGAATTGTTGTTGGTGTTGTTTCCCATTTCCTTACTTTCTGACACTACAAGATACTTCAGTTTCATCTTGTATATTTCCTACTCCGGGGCTAGAATCAGCCATTTCTCCAAGGAGCATAGTTTCTTTCATTGGAGAGTGGCATTAGAAACCAAGACTGGGTGTTACAGGTGCTGGTTGCTACTGGGAGGGTAGTGTTTACTGTTTCTAGGCAGTCTCAGCTTTCAGAGCAAAGATATATATGTGTGTATACGAACCTGTCTATATACACAGATCTACAAATACTTCTATATGTAATGTCTGTTCTATATTAAGCTAAACATGAAATTATAGTGATGTCTCCAACTCTAATCCATTACCACATGCATCATCCTAACTTGAGGAGAGGGCCTTTAAAATGAGATAGGGAGATAAATGCTCTCTGTGGCCCAAAGAGCTGATTTTCCCATGGTTACAGAGCATGAGTAGTCTGTAATGCACGTCTCTCAGCGTCCAGCACAACACACTCTTCTCTAAGCTACGTCAGTTTGCCTCAGTCAGGGCAGCCTAGGTTTGTTGTACAAAAACTGATTCAAAAATCTCAATGGCTTCATACATGAAATATTTATTTATCACTCATGCTGCACGTCCAATGAGGCTGGAGGGAGGCTCTGCTCCCGGGGGGAGGCTGCGTCTTGACATGCGCTTCCACAATCAGAAGAAAAAACGTGGCTATTTGAGCACTGGAATCTCGAGCTTAGACCTAGGAGTCACATGTCACTTCCACTAAGATATTATTGGCCAAAACAAAGAAGCAAAATGGACTTGCCAACTTCAAGGGGAGTTGGGAAGTAGAATCCTACTACAATGTCCAGAAAGAGTAAAACCAGAATTTTTATAAACAGCCTTAATAATTACCAATAAGAGTGAAAGCTCTTTTCTTTTGTTAAAATTCCACATCTCATCATTCAAAAGTAGTTAACTTCTAAAAACTACCCTAAGAGATTTGCCTTCCTGTCATTACACTGAACATGGATCTAGACAATGAGATGTCCAATCTTCTATTGCTGACGTGTCTCAGTGGAAAAAAAGAAAAGGAAACAAATGTTTGTTCTTGCTCTCTTGGTACTTCCTGGAGAAACATTAAAAATGCAAAATGAAATTGCTATAGTCATATTATTCCCTTATACGTTATTTACTAAATGGATTTTAGATGAGACGACATTACTCATTTATCTCCTGGCAATTCTTTTAAAATGCTTCCTCTCTCCTCACTCCATCCCCTTTCTACTACATTGCATTTGTAGCTTGAGGGGACCTCTGTCTCTCACATTACAAACTTGCTGTGATCATTCAACAGACACTTCTCCGAGAACAGCACCTGTCCTGATGCAGCAGATGGTGACCAGAGTGTGAGGAAGGGAACAAAGCACAGAGGGAAGCCATCTTGGAGACTCCCCCTCTGCCTCGTGTTAGGGTCACCCTCTTCAACTGCCTCCACACAGGGCCTGAATTTCCTTCAATTCACCTGTCAACTAGCCTTGGTAATCAGCTATCTACTAATTGTTTAATTCCCTCAAGTGTTTGCACATTGAAAGGGAACACTAAGAAGACTAAAACAAAACATAATTATTCTCCAATGGCTTAGTTTCAGACTTCATAAAGAGGGGGATACATACAGTGTGTAGGCAGTATCTGCCACTAAGAGGTGACCTCAGGGTCCCACAGGGCAGAGTACAGAAGTATGACAGGAATGTGATGGTGAGATTGTGGTCCTTAGGATTTTATGACCCAAAATTAAATTTGATAAAATTCCCAGAGATCACGGAATTGCAGGTTACTGACCAACATTAAGTAAAGTCAAAAAAGATGGATATAGAAAACAGAATAATAGCTTATTAAGTTACGGCATGTCAAGCAGACGTGGATTTCCACATTCACAGATCAGGGCGTTTCACCTGGTTGGCAAATCTACGTGGTGAGCCAACTTGCAACACCTCCGGAAGAGTAAGGAGAAATGTGAGTGGCTGACATCACCTCCTGAAGGATACAGAGGTGGGTGTGCCTGCTCTTCTGACCTGCATGCTTGACTCGGGGCATGCTCTGCCCTGGGCAGCATTCGGATGGACCCCTGAATGGCTGTCCTAAGACATTTTCATATTTGCATGAATGATTCCTATGTGAATATAGCTATTAACTTAAGAAAAAATGTGTCAGTTAAAATAATAATAGGAGTAAATGAGACTATATTTATTGAACATTTATTATGTCAGATATTATTCTAACTACTTTACATATATTAACTCATATAATTTTCATAACAACCTTATGAGGAAACTGAGGAACAGAGGAACGTAATTCCCCTTTGTGTGCACAGGAGCTAGGATTGATGCCCAGGAAGTCTGTCTCCAGAGCCTATTTCTAATTCCCATACTCACTATGTATCAACCAGACTATAGTTCAGATCCTGGCCTAGAAGCCTTTTAAAGTAACATTGCATTTTTCTAATTGACTGTAAATTGATTTTCTAGTTTAGCTCCCAAGAGCAGTTCCCAGACTCATCGGCAGTATGTATAGTTGCCATCATATATTCCCAGACCTGTATGTGGTTTCCATATTAAAACGGACTAATCCTAAATTGATCCCAACTTTATTACATAGCAGACTTTTTAGCTTTTAGTCTTCTCCTTTTTTCCTTTTAGCTTTTAGTCTTTCTCCTACTTAATCACTGAGGATTTAGTCACACCTAGATTTCCTCTGCCTGGCAAGATATCCAGGAACATTTTACACAGGGTCTGGGGCATAGCTGGCCTCCCATAGGACCCAGGAGCAAGGGCCTACTAGAGAGTCAAGCCCATAAAAATGTGTCAAAGAAGGATGACCAATTTTCAGGGAAATAAAAGTTTGTGCTTCTTTGAGGTTTATAAGTCCTAACACCACTTTAGAGGAGTTTGGGAGCTTCCCTTGTAGAAAATAGTCAAGAGGCCATGCTCATCCTTGTAGACCGGAAAGTAACCAGGAAAAGGCCCCGTCTAGGCCTCACTTCTTTCTAGGGTGGCTCCACTGTTCGTGGAGTAGGGCCATTATACAGTTGACAACTGGGGGACAATGTCTGTCCTGTATAAAATTATCTCCCACCTTCACCCTGCTGTATTGTCTGCAATGTTCTCATCTAGACTTGGTTTTTAGGCTTTTTAGGGTGATGGATCCCCCTGAGAATCTGGTAAAAGTTACACAATGTCTCCCTATAAAATGCTCATGTGCACAGAAATCCAGGAGCTTGCACCCCAAGTTGAGAACCTTGTGATGGAGATATTTTCCCTTGGATTAGAATTTTACTGTTTCTAGAAGCAGGCTTTTAAAATGTAACCCTGGCAATGAGTAACACATAAAAGACTTCACTTTGTATACATGACTTTACCGGAGATTAGCAAACCAGACACTGCTTGATTCTGATGGAAGGAAAGTGATTTTGGAGGGGAGGAAAAGGCTTTCAAGAATGAAGACTAGATCAGAGGAAAGGGCAGGCCACCTATTTGTGATGGGGTTGATTTTTTGTGATGGGGTCACGGCCCAGGGTCTTGGGCTGCCAGAGAAGAGGGGCATCTGAACCAGACCATCTCACCATACTTCTTATTGTCTTTCCTGCCAGCCTTTGAGCTCACTGAGGTCAGAGGCTGTGTGTCATAGTTCTTGAAACCAGAGCCTGATTCTGAGTCCTCAGCACTAAGAATCCCTACAGGAATCTCATGAGATACCATCCTCCTTTAACAGATCAATAAACTGAGGCCCAAAAAGCTTAAACGGCTTGTCCAAGGTCACCTAACTAGTACATGGCGAAGCTGCAATCCAACCTCGGTCCTTATAATCACCCTGCAGGTATGTTCTGCAGATCTTAGAAACTTAAGAACTGTTAACATAATAAAGCCAACATAACACAACCAAACACTATGTACAGGCTATATAGTATACAGAGTTAGAGTAGTGACTTGTCAGACTGTGATCTGTGGCTTCTGTGATAGGCCTGGAAACTTTTCAAAATTATGTAAATGCTATCTAGAATTACCAGTAAAATATATACAATTCCAGACACTTCCATTTTTACATAAACTAAAAGTTTTTATGCATTACCTAATAAGTGAATTATTAAGGGTTATTAAAATTAACATTCATTGATGAAAACGAGCACAGTAGCAGAGTCTCCTGATACTTTTCTTCAGTACACTGTGAAGAATTCTGGTTGCCATGAAGTGTCTAGCACCGTTTGCAAAGCTTCTGGAAAGCAGGTACACCAACAGATAGCTACATTTCTCTATTTTCAGGAAGGACTCTGTAATTATTGCAACATCACTGTTGAGTTAATTATGATGTTCAACTGTTGTTACTTTTGCTTTTAAGTTACAAATTTCTATTAGTTTACATTTATTATCAGTTCAGTTTTTTATTAGTGTTTGATTAACATAAAATGAGTAGAGATGAATATTTGCATTAGCAATATTTGTGCCTGTGATTTTACAATAAATTGATCTTAAGTGCGTCCATATTATAATTATGATTATAATATTATAATCACAATCCCAATATTGCCAACGATAAATAATCCACTAAAATATTCAGGTACAATGGCTGTCATTATGTTGGCCATCTGTGAGATCCTCCTTGCCCCCACCAAACTACACCTGGGCCATGACTAAAAAATATTTGGTAACTACTGTATTAGAATATATAAGACAAGCCTATATACATATTAAATGTTAGATTAAATGTATATGTGGGGATGAGATCAATGTAGATTAGATTCCTCAGATAGTTCCACTGAGGCAGTAAAATCTGAGTGCTCTGCATTTATAAACAGGCTGTTGCATTGATTGACTGATTGATTGATTGACGGGCTTGGACTGGACTTTGCCAGAGGGTTAGACGTGGCCCAAGTCCCGGGGAGAGAAAAAACACTTTCAGCCGAGGCAGTGGCATGGGAAATGTGAGGTGTCTGCGCGTCGGTGAGAGGAGGAGCCCCCGGGAATAGAATGTGGATGATGGAGGGCCGTGGAGATAAGATCGGATGGGGAGGGAGGGACCACAGAGTGAAGTGTTCTGAAGGCTAGAAAGAAGGCTGTGGTAACAGGCAACAAGCATCTGGAAGACTGGGGTAACAGCCAAGACTCCCCTTTAAACACCCCTTCGTATCATTCCCGGTTCTCTCTCTGGACCTATCACAGCCCTTCCTGCGCCCGTTTAGGAAGGGGACTCTTCAGTCACCTAGGTGCATTTGAGAAGAAAACGATTCGGGATGAAGTGAACAGGCACATCACAGCCAACCTAAGGACTCAGCAGAAATTCAGCGGAGTTCCTGAACGGGAGTCTAGGCTCCAGCTGCCAGTCTGCAGTGGGTCACACTTCCGCTGCTGAACTCAGTCTGAAGAGTCACTCTCCTGAGGGATTTTCCATTTTTCTGTGGAATCAGGCTTTGGAAATTACTTTCTCCTGGACTCCAAGTTCCGGTATAGATTTAACTGCGGCGTGTTTAATTAATTGGAATGAACGAATTGTTAATAAGGTTGAGAATCATTTATTTTTATGAACTATTTTTGAAATTGTATAAAATATAAACGAACATGTGTTCCTTTAAGATAAAAGCCTGTGCATGAACTGCTGAGCCCAAGAAACAGAATATTATTAACTAAACTCATGAACAACCATTCGAGCCCCTCCTCAATTGCCTCTCTTTCTCTTTTAAAATTAAGCATTATTGTAAATTTTGTGTTTATTGCCTTGTTTTTCTTTGTAGTTTAGTATTACTAAGTATATACGTATCCCCAAAATAGGTCAGTTAGCTTTTCTTGTTTGGGAGCCTTTAAAATGATTTCATACTGTATGATGAAATCATATTACTTGCTTTTTTTCTAAAAAAAGAATTTATATGTAGAGGAATCACCCATGTTGATATGTATTGCTCAAATTTATTTATTTTCACTGTTTTATATTATCCTTCCATATGAATATGAATATACCATAGTATATTATTCATTTTATTTTCGATGGGCATCTGGATTTTTCTAGTTTGGGGAGTTTTATTGTTGTGTTGATGTTGCCATTACAGCCCAGACAGCTTGTCCCCTGGGCAATGGGAGGGTCTTTCTAGGGTACACAGTTAAGAATCTCACTGCTCAGGAGAGCACCTGTCGATTTTGTCCTCTTCTCCAAAGAACACTCTCCTGTGTCTGACTGTTCAGGAGGAAAACCCCGAGGGAGAGTATTGGGAATGACCAGCACAAACTACTGAAGACGCAACTTAAAAGGACCTGTCTGCAGATGATGAGCAGTGGCCTCTTTTCAGAGGTGTTAAAATAGGAGACTATTAAGATGACATCATTTGAGGGGCACCAGGCAGGGGCAGGCCCTATATCACTGGAATTTCACTCTTAAAGATTCATTCTTTTGCATTAGGCATCACCTTCTTCATTGCTTTTGCCTGGAGAACAGTCTCACCATAAGCCCATCTGAATGGGGTGAGTGCTGCATGAGAGATGCCAGGGCAGCAGGAAGGAGTTCTGCATCTCAGGGAGGGAAGAGAGAGGAAAAGGAAGAGGAACACAGCGGAAAGGCTTCAGACAGAAATATACTTTAGCTGGACTTTAAGTAATTAGTAGGAGTTTGTCACTAAGAGAAGATTATCGTTGATGGATAGAATCTCACCAGCAGACATACAGACATGTAAGACTATTTGAGGCTAGAGGACAGGTGTAAGGAGAGACTCCACCCTTCAACAATCGTGCTGTGTATGAGTCTGGAGTACAAGATTATGGGCTTCCCTGACTTTTAGTGGGCACGGCGTCATGTGTACACGGAACAGAAGGAACAGGTTTAGGGATTTGGGAGACAGGGGACCTGAGAGGAGGGACGAGAAAAGTTGTGATTTGTGTCACAGCACATCCAATATTTTTAACTATGCAAATTGAAGATGTGTCAGATTATTGTACATTATATGTTAAGGTTTCTTGATTTTTGAATAAGAATTATGTATTTTAAAATTCCTGGTCACTACATGTCTCGGTAACACATACAAGTTGCAGGAGAGTAATTTTAATCTTACAATCTCCAGTTTTACATGAGTGATTCCTCCTTAGCCTTTAGGTTCAGCTTGAATGTCATCTCGTCCTCAGGAGCGCCTCCTGATCACCCCACCACACTCACCCACTACTTCTCTCAGCCCTGGCCTGCTTCCTGCACAGAATTGTACATGGTCTGTCATTACCCTGTTAAGTTGCTCTGTCTTTGCCCATCGTCTCTCTTGCTGCATTTGCCTGTTCTCTCTCCTGGTAGGAGCCTTTACTATGTAGCTTTCTGTTCTACATTCAGCACCTTCCACATGCTACGTATTCAATAAATATTTGTTGAATAAATGAATAAATTTTAAAATTCTGGCTGTAGGAATATTCACAGATAAGAGAACACTATTTGAAAATAATCATTATGCTATATCCTGGGGCAGCAGGCCCTATCTACTCTATCCAGATTGAACTGTGCGGTTTATCCAAACATGGGAATTAGATTGCTGAAAAGTGATAGAAAGCAGAGTTGCTCTTGTTTTCCAGAAAACACTGTGGATAATGATATGACATATTACTCTTGTGCTGTACTTTACATTATTTTTAGCCTAAACTCTTATAACATGCAGATAAAGTTGGCATTCTATCAATAAAGAGAATTCTATTCTCTTCCAATTACTTGGAAAGGATTTAGATCCTAATGGGGACAAAAGTTGTAAGTAGGTACACAATGTATACTGCCAAGAGAGGTCCATGCCTAGGAACATTAGCAATATCACTAAGAATCCTGCTTAAATATTTATGTAGATTCTTATTTCCAACAGAGGCAAAAGAATTCACAATAACCAAGACTGTTTTCCTCTTTTGATGTGGATAAATTTGTGGGCTTCTACGTTAGAATAACATGAAAAACCTTTTCACAACTATTTTATTCATGCAACTCTTAAAGTTTATCCACATTTGTCCAGATCCTAGAAATTATTATATCATGTGTGTCCTTCAAATAGTTTGGTTTGGAGAATGTCATTAGCTCTGATTTGGCCCCAATTTATGCACAAGGTTGGATTCTTCCTAGGGCCAGTCTTATGAATGAACAAAATAGGTGACGGCCTATGTGATCTTTACCAGTTGATGTCCCCAAATATCATTCCACTAAAAGAGCATCTTTCTCCAGATCTTTGGAGTTTCCAGGCTGTGATAAATGATAGGTAACTTCATGATAAGAAAATCCATATGCCTATTACAGGTCAATAATGTTTAAAGAATGAAAAGGAGATGAACTAGAGAGGTGGGTTGGGGCAATATTTTGAAGAATTTTAGAAGGTGTACTATAGAGCTTATACTGCATCACGTAGATGTTTCTGAGCCACAGTTTTATGGAGGCAAAAATAGTTGAAACATGTGAGAGGAAAGCCCAGAATTTGACCCATCCGGTCTGCTGCACTAAAATTATGCTAACAGGCAATGAAAATAATTTAAAAAATAACCCTTTAAGAACTATTTTCCTTCAAAAAATTATTGCTTCCAGTGGCATAGTGGAAGTTTCTGAACTTCAGCTCTCTGAGAATAAACTTAGATAAATGATTTGTCTTTCAGCATCTTCTCTCTGTATTTTCTTTTGAAGAGTTTGATGGCAGTACATATTGTACTTTTTGTTTTTAATATGTCAAAGCAAAGTAAGTTTCCTTTCATCTGATTTGCTTGTCTTTGGTGCAAAGTTATGATAATTCAATGTAGAAAAAAAAGAGAAATATTGAAATGAAGAGCAGTTGGGTTCTATTTATATGCACTGTTCCGTGTTATTATTTCTCACTGCCCACCCCCCCCCCCCACCAAGTTCTGTTTAAGGAATCCTCTATTTGGCATCACACATCTCAAGCAGGCAAAAAAATGACCGTTAGTTTCTCTGTGACTTTCCTCAAGTACTCTGTTTTCCTGAGAGTGTGAAGTTTTGTGAGTGAATTATGAAACAATTAGCAAATTCATTACGATGATGTTGTTTCATTAAAGTTTGAGATTGGGGGCCACATTGAAAGGAGTGGGCTTTATTTAAAAGTTAATGAAAGCACCTGGAGATAAAAATGCACGTTATAGCGTCTGCCCACAGTTTGGTTGGCAAACTGTTCACTTAGAGTGGCAGAGCCATATCAGGCAGGGCCGATTTCTGGCATGAACAGGAGAGGAGTACTCTTATGTTAGACTTTTGTCACTCATTCCGGGAAACCATAATGCTTAAACAAACATCAGAACACTGTCTTTGATGTATAGGTAGATCCATCCTCAGACAAGTGGCCAAATAACTATCAAATACTTTGCAAATTGTTGAGCCAAAGAAAGTAAAGAAAGAAGAGAAAGAAAGATTTTGAAGTAATGTTTTCACACTTCAGAACATATCAAAATTTCCTAGAGGGCTTGTGAAAAGATGACTGTTGGGTCCAGTCCCCAGACCTTCTGATTTAGTCTGGAATGGAGCTCAAGAATTTGGATTTCTAACACATTCCCAGGTGATACTAAAACTGCTGGTCCAAGACCCACACTTTGAGAACCTCTGGAGTGAATTTTATGAAAGTAAAGATCAATTTCCCACCAAAAGGTACAACTAATATCATACTTAATGGTGAAAGACTGAATGCTTTCCCAGAATGGGAGCCAGACAAGGATGTCTACCCTCCCCACTTTGATTCAATGTTTTGCTGAAAGTCCTAGCAAAGTGAAAGAGAGAGAGGGAGGAAGAAAGACAGACAAGACAATCTACTCAGAAAATCCTAAGGAATCTACAAATTATCAAGGCCAGCCCCATGGCCTTGTGGTTAAGTTTGGCGTGCTCCATTTCAGTGGCCCAGGTTCGCAGGTTCAGATCCTGGGTGTGGACTTACACCACTTGTCAGCCATGCTGTGGTGGCGACCCACATATGACATGGAGGTAGATTGGCACAGATGTTAGCTCAGGGCCAATCTTCCTCAGCACAAAAAAAAAAAAGATAGAAAAGAAAGAAAAAAATATCTACAAATTATCAGCTAGAGGTAATAGATGAGTTTAGCAAAGTTATAGGATACAAGGGTAATGCACAAAAATCAGTTGTATTATATGTAGTAGCAATGAGCAATTGGAAATTTAAATTTAAAAATAATATCAAAACTTATTTTGATAAAATTATCAAAATATGTGTATATCCTGTACACTAAAAATTATAAAACATTGCTGAGAGAAATTATAGACTACCTAAATAAATTTAGGTATACTACATTCATGGAATGAAGGACTCAATATTGTTAAGACATTAATTCTCCCCAAACTGATGTAGATACAAAGCAATCCCAGTGAAAACTTTTTAGGCTTTTTAAAAAACATTGAAATAGTCAAACTAATTACAAAGTGGAAATGAAAATGCAAAGGAATTAGAATAGTCAAAAGAATTTTGAAAAAGAGGAACAGAGTTGGAGAACTTATATTTACTTATTTAAGACTTACCATGTATCCACAGTAAACAAGCTAAAGTGGTATTTGCATAAAGGTAGCCATACATATAATGGAACAGAATAGAGATTACAAAAATGTGTCACACATATAATCAACTGATTTTTGGCGGAGGTCCTAAAGTAACTAAAAGGGAAAAGGATTGTTTTCTCAACAAATTCTGCAGCAAAAAAAAAAAAAAAAAAGGATAAACATACGGATGAAAATAAACCTCAATATTTACTTCACACCGTTCACAAAAATTACCTTGAAATGGATCATAGATCTAAATGTAAAAACTAAAACATAAAAGTTCAAAAAGAAAGCCTTAGTAGATTAGGCTAAGATTTTTCAAATAGGACAGAAAAAAGCATAATCATAAAACAAAAAAAATGATAAATTTGGCTTCATCAGAATTTAACACTTTTGTTCATCAAAAGACAATGTAAAGAAAATGAAGAGGCAAGCCACAGACTGGTAAAATATCTGCAAAACATAACTGATAAAGTACTTGTATCCACAATATAGATATACATACATTTACAACTCAGTAACAAGAAAATAAACAATTTGATTTTTAAAATAGGCAAACACATTTGAATAGACACTTCACCGAAAAAGATACAATTGCCAAAAAGCACACGGAGAGGGCCTCAATATCACTCATCATGATGGAGATTTTTTAACTCCAATGACATACTATTCTATAAACACTAGAAAGACTAAAATTTAGAAAACTAACAATACCAAGTTCTGGCAAAGATGTGGAGCAACTAAGACTTTCATACATTACTGATGGGAATGTAAAATGATACAACTTCTTGAAAGACAGTTTGATAGTCTCTTACAAAATTAAACATGCACTTACAGACAACGCAGCAATCCCATTCTTAGGTATTAACAAAAAGAAATGAAAATACGTCCACACAACTACTAGTACTCAAATGTTCATAGAAGCTTTATTCATCTTAGTCCCGGATTGAATACCACCCTAAACCTGTTAACTGGTAAGTTGGTAAATTTGGTATATTCACAAAATAGAATAAAATCGATAAAATTAAATGAACACTTATTATGCAACAACATGAATAAATACCTAAAGCATTACATTAAGAAGCCAGAAGGAAAAAAATATACATGCTGCATGATTCCATTTATATGAAATAACAGAAAAGGCAAAATTCTAGTGAAATGTCAGATTACTGATTACCAAGAGTTAAGAGAAAACTTTTTGGAGTGATGGAAATCTTCTTTATCAAGATTGTGGTGGTGGTTACATGACTGTATACATTTATCAAAACTTGTTAAATGGTATGCTTAAAATTGGTAAATTTTATTTTATATCTATTTTAACTCAAAAAGTCTGATTTTAAAAATTAACTGCACTAGTTTGGCTAAGCAGTCAGTTAAATAAAACTAATTGATGTGTTTGTACTTTATACAAGGCGCTTCAGAAATCTCTACAAGGGAAGAACAGAGGAAATGTGTCCTGAGGATTTGTACTATATATCACAACCCAAAACCGATGGATCTGTTCAATCTAGAACAATTCTAAGCCTCACCTGCCCTTGCTCACTTCTAGCTCTGGGTCATTGTTATTGTGATACTGGGCAGTTAGGGAGGTACCTGGCTCAGGTCTCCCTTCAAGAGAGAGCCTGACTTTTAGCCACGAGGTGTACAGTCAGCCTCCAGTGGCAGCTCCTCCCACCACATTTCAACCAAGGCCACACTGGGTGGGGGTGCTGCCGTAGTGATGGAACGGGGCAGGAGGAGCAGGACCAGGCCGTTTCTGCCCACAACTCTGATGGACGGTCTATGCTGCAAGGCTCCCCATCTGGGTTGTCTGAGAACTTTCAGATCTTTATCATGGTCTGAGTCTCTCTTTGTCCAGATCTGCTTCATCATTTTTATTCTTCACAGGTATCACCCCCAGAAACCCTCTTGTATTCCTACCTCCATCATTCTGGCTGCTTCCCAGAGGACCCAACTTGACATACTTAAAGAAGAACAGAACTGTTCTTATTAGGAGGTGCTTGGCCATGTGAAAGTAATGTTGGTTCAACAACCATCTCTGAATATCTGAAGGGCTATACTGTCCTGACACTTTGCCTGTATCTGCATAAAAGGAGCAGCCCTCTTGCACACGGAGGTACCTACATAACCTGCTTTACGCCTGGAGTTAACAATGCCATTTCTTGGAAGAAGTTTATTTTAAGCTATAGCCAGGTAGACAGATGGATAACTCATAGCAAAGAGAGGAAGAATGATTTATGGGGCTTCAGGTAAAGAAAAATCAAGGATTCTGATTTCCACAGTTAAGCCCCTCTTCCTTAAACCAGCTACCTGTGAACCAAAAGAAAGCCTAGCCTGCACAATTTTGTAGGGAGCAAACTGGACACTGCGTCTTGTTCTCTTCGCTTCCAGCCAAGATCTTTCCCCATAGTTTAGACACGTATGCTGTGGAATGAACTGAGATACTCTTTCTCCATCTCAACTGCTTCTTCATTTCTATCTGGACATGAGAATTAATCCCCAGATGGCTTACAGGAATCCAATGTCAGCTAGTGTGGGGGTGCATGGATATACAGGAAGAGACAGATGAAAAAATAAAATGCTGCTTCAGCACGGTATTCTGCGGCTAATGGTTCCCAAGGATCAGCTCAAATCCTGATTCTTCATCATGTGAGACAAGACTGGTTTTCTTTGAAAGGAATTTAATGCTTGATATAAATGTATACCTCTGGCAACTCCTAATGATATCATTATCCAAACAGTTTTTAAATATGAGGATCAAGATAGAAGCCATAGCCATTCCTGGTAGAAGGAATGAACCAGAAGCAGAAACACAAATCACGATTAAGTGCCTTCCTTCTCTGCTTCAAAGGCAGCGGGAACACAGTAGAATTGAGGAGACAGAGGAAAGGAGAAGAAAGACTCCCAGGGGGTACCCCATGACACCCTAGAGTATGAAAGCCAGTCCTGTACCCCACCGTGCTCTCTATAGAAAGCAAGGGGAGAGGTTAATTAGAGTCCAGATACTCAGTCCTCCACTCTGCATGGCTTTCAGTTCCGAACAAATTATGACAGTAACTTCCATTGAGAGTGATGTAATGCCCAATCCAAACAAGTTTTTAAATGTAGGTTTTGCCTCAGATCACTGACAATTCCAAGTCTAGGGGTAGCATCAGGCGGGACATGATGCTGCAGGATTTCAAATGATGCCACTGTGACCTGGTTATTTCCAACCATCATTTCCATTTTGCTCTTCTCCGTGCACTTGCTTCACTCTAGCCAGACTTCCCCTCCGCCCACCCTGTCCTAGTCCTTGCTGTGATAACGCAGCTGTAGCAGCTTCATGTCCACCAGGGAAGAGCACACCTCTCTTCCGCCAATACTAAAAAGTATACACTTATAGTCTGGGCCTAACTCTCACTGGTTTAAATTGGATAATATACCCGTTTTTGAACCAAAAATCACTATAACGAAGGGAAGGTGTTGATTAGTTTGAACAACAGGGCTGATCCCTGGTGCTGAAAAAGGGACCAAACTTATCTTATTGCAAGGACTGGAGGGGGGAGGCTGGCCTTATGGAAACTCCTGGATAATATTTTATCAGAAAAAGGTTGAATGGATGGTGGGTCAGTTGGGTTGATGTTGTGACAATAACAACTCTTCTTTGGCGTACTCGACTGAACTTTCAGCCAAAGAAGAGCTTAAACTAATCAGAGTTCAGAATGTGATCAGTGTGGGAAAGACAGAAGCTGTTGAACACGGGAGGGGAGAGCTCTGTGAAGATGGGGCTCAGGTGGCACAGGGGTCCCCAGAGTTACTGGACAGGAAGCCACGAGTCAGTATGTGACTCCACAAGCATGGAGACACAGGCCATTTTCTAGGATCTTGTCCCCTAAGGAGGAGTGATGCTCATCCTCCCTATGCGCAGGGAGAAGAGGCTGGTCTATCTGGATTCTATAGCCATCGCTAACAATAAGATTAATCATTAATATTAGCTTAAAATGTAAGTCACCACCTTCCACACACAAAAGACAATTTGCGATTTCCTAATGACAAAGTCTTTTGGAATTAACTAATACATCTCTGACCCCAGAGAACAAAAGCAAACTTTGGGGTTGGGGGTGGGAAGTTGGTTGTGATTGTCAGGACTTAGGACACTCCTGGCATTGACGGCTTTCCCCGGACGTCCATCTTGGTGTCAACCAGATAGACCTAGGCGCCCTTGAGATTATGTCATATCTGAGATAAGTGTGATCACTGAACTCAATTTTCCTATCTTCAGGTATTTGAACCCAATAAAGCAGCAGCACACAGGATGCCTAGACAGTATCGACGTGAGAGCTTCCTAACTGCCGCATCACTGAGGAGTCTGAACCACACTCGAGCTATAAAACAACAACAACAACAATAACAACAAAGGGAAAAAACGTTCTATCCAAATCATGCGAGAGATGAATGACCTCAAGGAATGAACCCCACTTATCATCTATTCAGCTGTGCTCTTTTCACTGGGAAAATTTCCCAAGCTGTTAAAAATCTGTGCTCTCTGCAGAGCTCCCTACAGAGCTAAGGGAGCCTGAGAGGTCCTCACTGTATTTAGATGCACTTCTCCCTCATATAGGTGAAAACATGATTTTCACATAAAATAGAGAAACAGGGAGTATGTTAAAGTGTACAAACTCTGTAATTACAACCAATATCACTGTGAAATGCTTATGATGCAGTTTGCATGACAATTATTGCAGTGACTGCACAATGTTTTATTGAATGGATATACCGTTCCCACTCAGTTCAGTTACTGGAGAAAATCTAAACTGATTTTTAATGAGTCCAGTTGACATTGTAAATTTCCTATATTAAATATGTAGCCGTATTCCATTTATCCTGCATATTAAGCATGTCTGTAGTTATATTTTCATACATGCATACCTATATTTTTTCATTAATACTCAAGTTAGCAGCAATTTAATGATAACAGTCGCTTCTCAAAGAATTTGCTTCTCCAGTATTATCTATATCAACGCTTGTCTATATTTCTCTAATTTCTCATTACCACTCTTCTGAAAAAAAATTGAAATGAGTCACATTTGTCTCTGACTTAAGTTTATTGTTTTTTTTAACTTCTTCAATTCTTTTACACTCCACTCCTCACCCCTCAGCCTGCCCCCCAACACATGTTCTCCCAAGGCTCCCAGCATCCATTTGGCCCTGTCCTTCCCCTTATTGATTGAAAATGATAGTTAAATTATGCTACCCTCCTCAGTAACCTCCTGCATTTCAAAAGAATATCAATCAAAGAATATTGAGCTTATTATTATTATACTAGAAAGTACTTATTATTGGAAGATACTAAACTCTTCAGGGAGATCCTGAAAAGTACAAACACGCAGGACTCACGCAGTGTTCTTTTTTTGCTTATTGGGCAGTTGACTGCACAGGATCCAACACCAGACCCTGAGACCTAGGAGCCAGGGAATCACAAGAGTGAAGGAGTCTGGCCCTCTGAGTCGCCATTTTGAGTAGACATAAGAGGAACACTTGCACTGGAATTTTCATGAATAAGGAATATACTTTTACTGTAGTTAAGTCACAGCAACTTAGGATGGTTGGTTACATCAGTGATTCTATCCTGAGTAATACCTCAATTTGAACCAGGAGTGGGGTTTTAGAGAGAAAGAAAGAAGGATGGAAGACATAAAGATCTAAAACAAGAGACAATAGCTATATGATGGGCTACATGAGAGGAAAAACCCCAATATAGGAGATGTTGCACGGTGACAAACATTTATTAAAACTGTTGCCCTCAATAGCTTGGGAAGCAGATTGTGTGTCTGCCAAGTCAGTAGCCCTAGGGGAGATGATTGGGAAGAAGCAGAGCCCTGATGAGCGGGGCTATTATTGGAAACATTTATCAAGATGTTACCAGAGACAGGTTAGTTCAGGAGAAAACAAGAATAACAAGAATCCAGTGCTTTGAGGCCTGGAGGGGTTGTACTGCTTCTAAACCCAAACGGTAAGAAATGAGATTGAGAAGGTCTGCATGACACCAGCAGTCCATTCTCAGCCCTCCAGCAAAGACCAGATTAAGATGTGGGCTACTTCCTCAAGCCTAATCATCTCAGGGTAGCAGTGGCTAAGCTGAGAGAGAGGACAGAGGGCAATGGAGCAAAGAAATTTGGAAAACTTGAAGACAAAGTCTAGGCAGTAACTTTGGGTACAGTTACTGGTTCAAGGAACCGACTAGGGCACCCAGGTCTGAAGTCCATGTAGGACTGAACCGCAGTGTACAGGAGACTGGACAATGAGGGGTTTTGAAAGTTAAGACATAAAGCACACTGCTGTTTCTCCAGCTTTGCAAATCCGAAAGCAGAGTGAGAAAACTATTTAGCATCCTATAAGGTCGTACTCCTCCGCATGACTTCAGATGTGGCCAAGATAGACAAAGAAAAGGAAAGAACTCTCCACAGGATAGAAAGACCATGGAGAACAATGGACGAGGTGCTGGGAGAAAGCAAGACCAAGGTGTAATCACAGAAGATCCCCACTCTCAGGACGGGTGGCCTGTCCCCTCCCTCAGGACTGTGGCCTGATCCCCACGCTCAGGACAGGTGGCCTATCCCCTTGGGATGGGTGGCCTGATCCCCTCCCTCAAGACGGATGGCCTGAGCCTTACCCTCAGGATAGGTGGCCTCTCCCCTCAGGATGGGTGGCCTGATTGCCATGCTCAGGACGAGTGGCCCTCATAGCGCCGCCCTCAGCATTTCAGCACTGCCTCGACCAATGACTGCTGTGAGTCTCGTCTTCCATCTGCCCCAACTTATAACCATTAAAAATGCCTGAAGAGGGCATCTTTAACTCAAAATAAAGAATTACAAAATTTCAGATTCTCTGTGACCTGCGCAAAGCGCATCACGTTCTACATTCTCATACTCACTGAGGACGAGATACTTCACGTGAAGCTGGTCTGCACAGCAGTAATATTGCAAGCTCATCTCCAAATAAGAGCAATGGATTTGGAAAATGTCCACATCACAGTCATGGGAAATTCCCCATGGAAGGACAGTGCTGGGTTGAGAACCCAGAACAGTGAAGTACCAGTTGTTTGAACAACTAAGGGTAGTCAACACAAGGGATGTCAAAACAAAGGAGAAAAGACTTAGGGATTAAGCACTGGTGTTCCCAGAAATAATTTTCAGTTTAGTGTAAGACTCTTTCCCTTCCCTGACCACGCCCCACCTCCCAGGAGGCAAGCCGGGTCTCTGACCTAGCCCATTTTTCTCCTGCTTAGTAGCATATGGCTATGTGTGTGCTACTCTCCCCAGGCAGTCCAGATGTGGTTTTGCATTTCTGTGTTGTAATTTATTTTAAAATATTTCAATGTGAATATGCATGGGTACAAAGTTAGTTCTAATTTACACCTAGAACAGGTTGCTGGGCACCTGAACTGTCTTAATTAAGAAGCCCCTCTCTGGGACCGTGTTCTTCCCAGTGGCTGAGACTGGCTTCGGTTTATAGTAATCTCAGTGGTCAGGTTCTCAGGTAGAGGCCCTTGATGTAAAAAAATTGCACTTTGTGATTTTGAATTATCTTTTCTCACCCCACAAAAATCTGGCTTTCAAAACTGTTTTCTCACTATGGACAAAACAAGTCAGTTCTGAGACTCTAAAATCCCATTCTGAATGTCAAAAGCTGAACACTGTATATTTCTC
This sequence comes from Ceratotherium simum simum, assembly GCF_057802395.1. Taxonomy (NCBI): domain Eukaryota; kingdom Metazoa; phylum Chordata; class Mammalia; order Perissodactyla; family Rhinocerotidae; genus Ceratotherium; species Ceratotherium simum. The sequence continues at coordinate 106,325,189 of NC_141900.1, forward strand.
TCTCCTTGCATTTTGGGTGTAACAATCCTAAATCTCTGTGAGGCAGATGGGCTCCTCTGGCCCAGCAGAGGAGGTTACACACGAGGACATGCAGGAGAGGAAGCAAGCAAAATGAGTTCAAGAAATATTATCCCTGTCACTGGGCTGCTGCTTGATTCTTCCTTTCCTCCACAGGGAAGATTCTTGAATTAGTTTTTCTCATTTATTGGCACCCAGTTCTGTCCTCACCATTACTCTGAAATTGCTACCACCAATGTCACCAGTGGGTTGCTTATTGCTGAAGCCATCGTACACTGCATTAGGCAGAATGTGCCCACCACCATACGGACCTTCCGCAAATCCCAGTGCCTTAAGGCAACTGAAGGTCTTTTTGTTTTCTTATATCACAGTCGAAGGGGGTGGTGCTCTGCTCCACACAGTCAGTCGGGGACCCAGGCACTTTTCATCTCGAGAAGCCATCGTCTTCTGTGCTCACCCTCCTAGGTCACTGCAGATTGGGACACAGAGAGTAGAGGTGGACACAGGGGAGAATCATATGGGGTCGGGTGTCTAAGTGGAGTGCATCGCCTCAGCCCACCATACATCTGCCAGATAGTTGTGGCTCCAATCCAAATGCAGCGGGCTGGGCAATGCAGTTCGGCCAGCCCAGGAGGAAGACAGAAATGCAGGTATCTGGTAGCAGCGGCATTCACAGCCACCATCACCTGAGAGTCCTCGCATTCTTTGACGTCTTGCAGTTTCCTGACTCTGTTGACCTTCCCTCCCTCTTGACATGCTCTCTTCTCTGGTCTTCCAAGGCTTCATATATTCTTGGTTTCCTCGCCTCCTCTCTGCCCACTTGTCCTGAGGTTCTTCCTCTCGGTCAATTATGTAAATGATGCCTGTCTCCTTTGTTCTCTCTCTCCCTGGGCAAGCAAATCTGCTCACACGGCATCCACTGCTATCCATGGAAGGGGTCTCAAGACTGTATGCCCAACTTAGACCTCTATCTGACTCCCCAGACCTATATATTCAATTGCCTAGTGGGCATCTCCTCTTTAGGATCCTAGAGGCATCTCGCATGGACCCCGCACACACACTCCTCACTTCCTTGCTGCTTTTCTTACTCGGTGACTGGCTCTGCAGTCTGTACAATACCCTAAGTCATCTTTGAGTCTTTTCTCTTCTTAACTTCCAGCTTCTCATCAGTAAGTCCTGACAATCTGCCATCTTAATATTTCTGTTTTTTTGAACATCCTGCCCCCTCAGCATCCTGGCTCAGGAAACCATCATCATTTGCCTTGTTTACTGCAGCTTCCTCTTAGAGGACTCTTGGCTTTCAGTCTTCTCCTTCCAGTTATTCTCCACAATACAGACAGATCCCATCCTGCGACTTTGTATTTAAAACACAAAAGTAGCCCCCCCACACTAGTCCATTGCTTTCAGGATAAAATCCCATAGAGTAATTGGGTCTCTCTATACGGCTCTGATTCCATCTCTCTGCAGGATTCTCCTTGTGATCTCCATGTCAGCTGAGTGGAATTACACTCGGGCCACAGTATTCTCTTTCTTCACCAGACCTGGGTTGTTCTCGAGGCTGCTATGCCTAGTGGCCCCCTCCCTCCTACTGCATTTCCTCTGACGGATTCCGTTGGTGCTTCAGCAAGCTGTCCCTGATCTCCCAGGGCTGGGCTACACCCCTCCTATCCCAGCACAGGTGCTCACATGGCTTTAGAATTCTCAGTGCCCCTCTAAGACCACTACCTTACATGCCTACAGGTTATGGCAGGTATATAGCAGTGCTCAATAACATTTATCTGAGTAAATGAACAAATCACAGCAAGAAAGGAAGACAAGAGAGAAAGAAGGAAGGAAAAAGAATTCAGGTATTTAATAATCTAAGACAAATACTGGTACAGTAAATCCTCATCATACTAAAAATCGACATAATACTGAATTGCAAATCCTCCAGTAAGTAAACTTACAAATAAATTATGTGTAATTAGCATTAAAAAGCTTTGTTGAATAGTCGTGGGAATGTTCTTAAAGTGTATCTAAGCTCTAAATTCATTATTTCTGGATTATCTTTAAACGAAGAGACCCTCAAAAATCCAGGAATAAAGCCCTGTAATAGCAGCTGCACCAAATGGGTATTTAACTCTTCCATTGAAAGCTGTTTTCCTAACATATGATTATCTATTTCATTGGTATTTGAACAGTATCCATTTTGTATCCTAATGGTGGCTACAGTAAGCAAATGTTCTTTTTGTAATCTTAAAAAATAATCTAGAATAAAAACAAATTTAAAAACTCGTTTTCTTTTTTTTCTTTAAATGAGCTCAGTGGTAACAATCTGGCTTTTATCTCTGAACTTATTCTGTTTGGTATGCCTGCATTACTAGATGATATAGATTGCATTTTAATCACCAAATACATCAGAATTGGCAATAAACAGCTTTGAGACTGCTAAATTATTCTTCCATGCATCGTCAACAGGCAACTAGGATTCTTTCTGGTAAGTGAATGAATAGCATCACCATCTTTATCATCATTGGTCCTCACCAGCGGTACGGACAATGATGAAACCTAACCAAGGATCAGCTACTAGCGTTCAGGGTGCAAAGAGCAGTGGTCACATTGAGAATCATTCAGGATGTGAGGGGGGCTCCCGGAGGGAACCTGAGGCAAATACTGAATACCAGGAGAGGAGACATCAGGAGAGAAGTCAAGTGAGGTGGATATGGAGTCTGAGATCATGGTGTTAAGGGATAACAGGATACAGGAGTGTGTGTGTGTGTGTGTGTGTGTGTGAGTGTGAGTGTGTGTGTGTGTGAGACAGAGAGAGGAGAGAGACCAGGTGGTAGGAAGCTTTGCCCCTCTGTCCTGTAATCACCCTCCCTGGCTCTGTAATGTCCCCTCTGTCCTGTAATCACCCTCCCTGGCTCTGTAATGTCCCCTCTGAAGGTTTTGCTCAACGTCTGCATTTGTATCACACTCCCTATGCAAGGCCTTGTCTCATGTGGAATTTAATTTGACACTAGAGCCTTGTGAGTTAAAGAGAGTGGTGATTGTTAGCCCATTTTACAGATGAGAAAGCTAAGAATTAGGGAAGATGAAAGTGATTTATTTACTTGATGAGGTTCACAGTCAAGACTAGAGCCCAAGGATTTGGGCATCCTGCCTGGGGCTTTTCCCAGGTTCCCCAAAAGCACTCTCCCTGTACCAGGGCAGGAGGCTTACACACAGAAAGATCCAATGGCCATCCATATGGTATAACTTTAGAGAGATATAGGAAAGACACCATCAACCACCCAGTCACTCCTCCATCAATTAAGAAATGTTATATCAAGTCAAAAGAGGACCATTTGTGTAGTCGTCAAGTATACCCCCCATGTGTTTCATTAGCCAGTCACTCCTTTCCATATTTGAGAGGAGAGAAGACAGAAGCCATAAAATGCTCTTTTATCCTCCTCCTTTCCCAAAATGAGTAACATAATGACAGGATAGCCCCTGTGTGTAAATACATATGCCAGGATGCTACCATCAGATAGATGATAGATAGATGGGTGGATGGATAGACAGATAGATAGATAGATAGATAGATAGATAGATAGATAGATAGATAGATAGACAGATAGATAGATAGACCTACAGACAGACAGACAATAGATGGATGTTGGTGAGGATTCAGCTGGTTCTGTGGCGGGCTGAGTCCTGGACCAGCAGTGTGTAGCTAACCCAAAGATCTTGAGTAGAGGTCTGTACAATAGACTAACAAGCGGTTGGGCATCTGTGGAGACAAGGGCTACATGAGACATTAACACCTAGGAGTGGCTAGGAGAAGGTAAGTGAGTACTGAAATGATTTTATCATATTTATATAGAGCTGCCTCTGTGCTCTCAGATGCTGAATTACGTCCTGGATTCTTTTCCTCCAGGAGTCTTCATTTTAAACGACATTCAAGGGAGTTGGGATGTCGTTATTGTTCCACATGTCAACAGCTCCTGAGGAGTTCATTTATATTTTACTGCAGTGCTATCTGTGAGGCTCTATTAGGCTGCAACTAAAAGACATTTTTCTTATTGTTTGTTCCTTCCGTTCACCTAATTGACACGTTGTATTTTGTTCTGTATTATCTTTTGGTGCTTTATGGCAAAATGTCCACAGTTGTCATTCAGCTACCCCAAGGTGTTTCTTGTGAGCAAAAGACAAAGATAATGACCCTTTTTATGAGAGGACAAACAGTTGATTGTGACGATGATTTACAAAACTAAATAAGGAGCTGGGAGGACTGGGAACAAATCTATTCTCGTGAAGTTAGTAATGAATCTTACCTAGTAGAAATGAATAAATAGACTATTTTCACAATAGCTATAGAATTAAATTACTTCAAAATCAATTTCAAAATTCACCGTTTTGAAATTCAGACCTTTTGTCATAAACTCATTGAATTTCCAAGCTACCAGAATCCAAGAGATATGATCAAATTCATTTTGGTATCTCCATCAGTCCAACAGTGAATCAATCAACCAGTACTTTTCCCTGTGGATGATATAAGTGAAGGATAAACATTAACCCTGCCCTGAAATTTAGACCCAGGACTACAGCTTAGGAGACCAGGAGGGAAGACCATAACACATTGCAAGCACACGTTGAGGACTGGAATGGTATGTAGATTCAACAAGGGAGAAATCTGTTGGAGCTGGAAGGCTGCATGGAAGAGGTGGAATTTGACATTTGCTTTGAAAATTACATAATATTTAAAAAGGTAGAAAGAAAGTTGGTGAGCAGTTGCGGCATTGGGGCCTGCCAGAGCAAGCCGCTGAGCGAGGCACGCGCAGCTAAGGGCGCATGGGAGAGGCATGGCAGCCACATATGGGATGGAGCTCACTCTTGAATTCAGATATCTGGTATGTGATCGTAATAAACTGTAATCTAAACAGTGAAATATTGGCAAAAGGCCTGGTTACTTTAAGACAGAATATAAGGGTAGAAAAAAACCACTTCTATAAATTACTGATAAAATATGAAGGGCACCCCAGTGGCCATGAATGGCTCCCCGATTTCAAGGACTGGATGCACTGGCGTTTCCTCCTGCTCCTTCTTTTCGTCCTGACTGCATACCCTGTGTGTGCTTCCCTTAGCAAATTGACTCACTCATGCCGATCTGTTGATGTCTGATAATTTCTTGATGCATAACCATTTCCAGCAGTAGCTGAAATTAAATTTGGAATGGCACCTTAATAATTCAGATCTGAGCACAGCGGGGCACATCAGGAAATTTGGAGGCACGGAAGCTCCCTTCCCAGAGCCTACTGTGCATACGGATGAGCTGACCATTCTCAAAGATGGAACCCCAGGATGACAGGAATGAGGCTTCATTTCTGCGCCTCAAATTCCGTATTCTTCTTTTCAGAACAGGGAACAGCAGCTGCTGCTTTTTTCCACCGTTGCTGTCATTTTCTCTATGTTCCCTTTCGCACGAGGACTGTGCACACTTGGTATATGTGCACGGCTGACGTACAAGCACGTGACGCTGGTACCGTTTGTCTATCCATCACCACTTGTTAGGACAGCTCAGTCTAATGCCGAATTTGTCATTAACTTCTTGTTGTCTTGAAATTTTATATCCATATATATTTACTTTTTCTATATTTTTCAGTTATAGAATTAGGTTGATACACATTTAATATTGTTATATCTTCTTAGTGAAGCAGTCCATCAACAAATAATTAATATCTTTATTTTTAAAATGCTTTTTTCCCTGGAGAGTGTATATTTCTCTGATATTAGTGTAGCTTCACCAGTTGTATATATTATTATTTTATTCGCTTTTCCTAAATAAATTAGCGTTTGTCTGACATATCTTTTCCCATCTTTTGACTTCAGGTTTTCTGCATTCTTATGTTTTACGTCTTTTAACTAGAGAGTTTGGGTCCAATATTGTGATCACAGATATGTTTGAATTCATTCCTTCCATATTATTTTTTCTTTTTATTTGTCCTACTTTTTCCGCATTTCTCCCTATTTCTCCAGTTTTTCCTAATTTGGAGCGATTGAGGTCTGTTTGGTTGTTTGTATTTCTTCATTCCATTTTCTCCTCTACTAGTTAGTATGTTATTCTTTCTATATCTTTTGGTAGCCTTAAGAATTTTAACATGCATATTTACCTTGAAAAAGTTTAAAGGGAAATCAATATATTTACAAATAAAGCCGATTATAATGCTTTAATTCTGATAGCCCATTCCTGACTACTGTACTGTACCGACAAAGTTAAGCTTGCCACTTCAAAGACTACTTTGTTTCAAAACATACTTATTTGCTCTTTTTAGGTTTATCTATTTGCCTGCCATTTTCTTTCCTCACTATTATTTTTACGTGTCGAAACATTCTTTGGAATGGTTTTTCTTTTTTCCTGAAATACATCCTTTTGAACGCTGCCATTCGATGTGTGGTGTGCGTGAGCACCGGTCTGCAAACTGTCAGTTACCGTCTGTGACCTGACAAGGGGCGGAGCCAGAATGCCCGTCAGCGGCGTCATTAAGAGCTCTGTATTGGAGCCAACGCGTTCTCCCAGCAAGACTCCTAAGGACAGATGCAGTCTGTCCTTTACATCCTGGAGCCGACGCCTCCTCCCACCTTGGGCTTCCCTCTGTTTTCAGGGACACCGCTTTAGGAGTTCCTTTAGTGAGTTTCTGTTAGTCTAAGTTTTTTGTTTGTTACTGTTTTTATTTTGTCCTCCTTCTGGAAAAATAGTTTTGCTGTATAAAGAGTTATCGATCGAGAAATTTTCTCTCTCCATATGCTGGTTATGCTGTTGAGAAACTAGCTCTCCGCCTGGTTCTCATTCTTTTGTAGATAATCTGTCTTTCTCTCTGAAAGGTGGACTTTTCGTCTGCGTTGCTCTGCATGTTCACTCTGATATATCTCGGTGTAGATTCCTTCTTCTCCCTCCTGCTCAGGATTTATTGGGCTTCCTGTATCTGAAGATTGGCCTTCAACGATTACAGAGAATTCTCCTCCACTGTCTCTTCAAATAGTATCTCTTTTCCGCGTTCTTCATTGGCTCTTTCTGATACTTTGATGGGAGGAATTTTACACCTTACTTACTCCTCTCTGTCCCTTAACCTGTCTTGCATTTTTGATACAACTCTCTGTGTAGCAACAGGATACTTTCTGTTCATCTAGCTTCCAGGTCAATAATTCTGTGTTAACATCATTTAGCGTGATGTTGTTAAGTTCATAAACAGACAGATGAGAGAGAGAAAGAGAAGGAATGAGAGAGAGAGAGAGAAATACGAGGTGAGGAAATATGAGGTCTCTGGTTCAGAGAACAGTGTTTATTCTTCACAGAGCATCTCAGCCCCAGTTCCCCACAGCACAATATGAGAGACAGATGCTCACTAGCACACTTTGTAAACTCCTCCGGCCATATTAAACTACTTGCTGGGCCAACCGTGTGGCTTAGCGGTTAAGTGCACGCGCTCCGCTGCTGGCGGCCCGGGTTCGGATCCCAGGCACGCACTGACGCACTGCTTCTCCGGCCATGCTGAGGCTGCGTCCCACATACAGCAGCTAGAAGGATGTGCAGCTATGACATACAACTATCTACTGGGGCTTTGGGGGAAAAATAAATAAAAAAAAAAAAACTAAAAAAAAAAAAAGAACTTGAAAAAAAAAAAATAAACTACTTGCCATTTCTTTAAGGTGCCTCAGGTCCCTCACCTTTCCGCTGTTCTCTCTAAATGGAAAGTCCCTCTGCCTCTCCTCATTTGGGTGGTGCTTTCTAGTTCATTTTAACTCACCTCAGGCACCACACAGTGCAGGAAGCCTTCTGTAGACTTCCTCTTTGTGGCTTTAGCACACCCTGTGCTTATCTCTCCCAAAGCACTCGTCACATAGTTTTCCAATAAACAGATTACTGTTTGTCTATCTCATTACACTTTAAACTCGTTGAAGGCAGGAGATGCTTTTTCCATCTCTGCAGTTCTAATGCCTGTCGGAAAGCCTGGCACATAGTAATTCCCAGTGTTTCTACTGCTCTTGTCAAACAATCATTGCTATCCAAGGTTCTGTTTCTTATTATTTTGTAAGATTGTACTAGAATCATAAAATATTAGATGTAGACGAATATCTTTGTTGCAGTACATAAACGTGTTATATTTAGGGTTCGTTTTGTTTTGACTTTAAGGACTGATATCAATTAGGAGACTCCCAGCCCCACATCCTCTTCATGTCATGGACCACTACAAGTTTAAGTGCCTAAAATATCATCCTTGGGAGGAAGGAAAGGTGAGTATCTGCCAGCAAGAAAGAAAAGGGAGGAAAATGGCCACTGGGTAAGTGACACACAAGATTTGGAAATTTATTAGTAGTTCTGCTCTCCCAGAAATGGCTCAGTTTGGAGAAGGAAAATATTACAGACATTTCTTTCTTTCTATTTTAAATATTTTCCCTAACTTCCATTATTGTCTTCCATGAGCTGTGTCTGAGTTGACAGAGCAGCAATGTTAGCTCGTTTATTCAAGTGTACTGTGACTTGCATAGTTCCATGACCTGTTAGCATCTGCTCATTGATAATTCTGAGCTTGTAATTTCCTGCTGATTTTTACTGCAGAGGTGGAAAAGCACGAAATGGCAATTTGTTCCTTTAATTTTCCTATGCAAACAAAGTCAGGGAACAAAGAAAGATGCAGAGTGACTGCAAAATATCATTATTATTTTATCAACAATAATAATACAGTAGTCCATTAGAACAATTTCTTAGTAATAGATGCACCTAAAAGCAAGATAGTGAGGCAATGCAAAAGACAAATTCCCATAATGCTACATGAATTATTTTGCATAGGGCCAACTGTAGCCTGCCACTGCCTAGCAGATTAATTGCAAATTTTGCAATTCTACATCTATCTCACCAGCTTTCAGAATGTGCACCAGCTATGGCCAAATCGACTAATGCAAATCCAAGCTAATTAGGCATAAGTAGAATTCCTAGTATGCCTGTACTAAGATTTCAGGCGCTACTAGGGAAATTTCTTTACAAGGAAAATAAGATCTCCCTTATGACTGAGAGGTACAGTTTTAAAGGTATCTGTCTTTGGGTGATAAAATGTAGGGGCTTAAGTTCACCCCAAGGTTAAATTGATGAAAGAATATGGAGGAGAAATTGCATCTTTATTTCCTTTCATCACTAACTGAAATTCAGCATCTCTTTCAATTATGAATGTAAGCAACAGCCGTTGTTGCATTAGCAATACCTATGACTTCGTTACCATTAGAAATCATTGATTTTTTTATATCACATTACAGTTGTTGCAAATATCTTGAAATGTTGTTTACTCTGAGCCTGACTTTGAAATCATTATCCACAACATTTTAATTAAAACATCACATGTGTGACTATATCAAAATTTGTTTTCTTTTAAGTTTGAATAACTGCAATTTCAGTATAATTCATTTCCTTTGTAATCCTATGGTTTTCTTTTTTCTTCTTCTTTTTGCATTTAAGAACTTCATTCTTAGGAGAGTCTATAGACTTCATCACACTGCCAAGGGGTCCATGTCTCAAGAAAAGGTAAGAACCCTGACTTAAAGGTGAAAAGAAAAAGGAAAAGCCAAGGATTGTGTTAATAAACTTCTCCAACTTTACAATTTTGCTCTTGGCAAAAAAAGCAGATGCTCCCTCATGAATACACTAATGCACAATTTAAAAATCAATTTCAGGGTAATGATGGTAAGCGCAACTTCCAAACAGAACCCCTTGTAGGTTGCCAGCCAAAAATCATCCAGACCCCAAACCTAAGGGAGGTGGGGGGCCAGAACACTCATGTGGGGGAAGTCACCTTTTACCCAGCAATAAAGACCCTGCTTCCTAAGTTGGGAGAATTATTTTGATTAGTAGAATTATTTTGATTAATTGAGGCTTGAAAAGAAAAATTAAGTGAGCAACAAAAGAAGGCAATGAAACCTCTTTCTTCCAAGCGTTTCCCTTTCCTCTATAAGAAAAGGATGAAGGTAAAGAAAACTAGTACTCTTGTCTACTTGCAGCCTTGCGAAACATTCATAGTCCACTTGGATGAGCGTTTTACTCCAGGAATTCCTAGGGATTTGATTCTCTGGTCTGGCCACACTCACTTTTAATCAAACCAACTGTAAAATTTACCATTTTTGAGTGCTAATTTTGTGCTAGACATGCCGTTGAATAAATTAATGAATATTTCTTGAGCACGTACTATATGCCAGGGACTTGTCTTTACCAGGGTCGGCAAACGTTTTCTGTAAAGGGCCAGACAGTACATATTTTACATTTTGCAGGTCAGACAACAATCTCTGTTGCAGCTGAGTGCAGTGTAAAAGCAGCCACAGACAATATATAAACCAACAGGGGTGAGTGTGTCCCAAGAAAACTTTATTTACAAAGACAGGCATTGGACCATAGATCATGCGCTGTAGCTTGCCGACTTCTGTTCTCAACGTTGCAGAGTGAAGAAGATACAAAGTCCCTATTCCGTAGCTGATGCTCTAGCAGAGGGGGATGTGCGGTGAGCAAACTGAATGAGTTATTCTGTAGCAGCACACTGTAAGTTGACAGGTGCCTCAGTGAGGAATCCAGCAGGGAGGGGGCTTGGGTGTCACGAGGGGGGATTGCAGCATTAACTAAGGGACAGAGAAGGCCCCTTTGAGAAGGGAATATTTGAGGAAAAATTTGAAGGAAATGCAGCAGCAAGCCATGGGCAAGAGAATTCCAGCTTCTTAGATCATTACAATTACCATGCAGGATAAAAAATAGTCTCTCTTTGACAGAACGAAAACTGAGACTCAGAGAAGTTAATTTCCTTGTCAAAATTCGGAGGCCCAGGCCCATGCAGACGAAGTCAGTAATTCTGGGAGCAATCAAAGGCCTGGTTGCTCGTTTGAAGTTCGCCAGGTGATTGCAACGTCTGGTCACGACTGACAATCTGCACCAGCCCTGACTGACCTTGAACTGATTAATTTTCTTTAAAAAAAAACTAACATAAACACTAATACTTTTACATGCAAAAAAAGTAAGAGTGAGTAGTGTCAGACATTCCATAGCTTCTGAGATACTCCTTGTTTTGGTCAAGGTATTCTGAAAAGCAGATAACAAGACAGCGTTAAACATACAAGAAATTTATTAGGGGAAATCTCTGTGATAGACAGTGTGCTGGGATCTGGGGAGGCTGGGGAACCATCAGGCCACAATGCAAGAGGGGGAGAGAACTAACATAGCCCTGAGACATAATACGGGTGAATATTGTTGTCGTCCCAGGGGAGTGTCAGCTGTTTCCGACGTCTTTGCTCACTGGGATGGGAAAGAACACACTTACCAGATCAATGGTTGCAGACAACGTACATGAGGCCATACTCAATGGCTGTAGCAGCAATACTGTGTCTGGCTGTGAACACAGGTTATTCGTCAGTCTGTGTTAGCAACATTCTTTTTCCGGGATCCATCCAGTTTTTGCAGGGGCCAAACTGCCTTATTAAGTGGCGATGCATTAGGGGTCACTTCCCTTGATTCTTTGAGTCTTTTGTGGTGGCACAAATCTTTGCCATCTCTCCCTGGGATATAACATTATTTTTTATTTACTGTCTTGGAAAGGGAGTGAGGAGGGATTTTTAGAGGTTTTCAATGAATTATGATAGTTCTTATCCCACATTCTTGAAACCCTGTGAAAGGATTACTCCAATTACTAAGGACATTAATTCCAGTTATGTACTTGGGGAATAGGTACTGGCGAAATGACCACTGAGTAGATACACGGACCCGGTGAATCACTGTGAGGTGGATATTAGCTAAGACTCCAAATTTTACCTAGCTCCTGTGGGCCCTGCCTCTTAGAGCTGGGCCATAATGGGTGTTTGGACCTCTGGGAATTGATGTCAATGCAGACCCTATGTTCAGTAGTCTTTGATTTGCCTGGTTATTCTGCTTTCCCCAGTATGAAGTAACCTTTCCCTCGCTTCTGTCTTCCGGCTCCTGACAACCCTGGTGCTCCCCCATGTGGCCCTGCATGGTGTGCTGTGCCTCCTGTCTCTAGGACCTGAGAGTATAACAAACTTTGTTTTCCTGAGCCTCTCCTGTGTCTTCTCTTTTGGCCATCTCATAAAAGAAAACAAACTCTTCCCTTCCTCTGGGACACTTCCCTAAGTCACCATTGGTGGAATGGTACATAATTCAGCCACCAGATTGCACCAGCAACTATCCATGGCCCAGCAAATAACCAGCATGACATCTCCATCCATAGATGGAGGGTGAAAAGCATCAATTCCCTGATTTACTGCCTAACTTCTCAGCTCGTTCTTAGTACCACCTGTGTTAGTCCAGGTCCTCTGAACAGCAACCATGGAGACAGGATTAAATGTGCAAGAGATTTGTAAGAGGAAATGCCTGTGAGAGAAGAATGTGGAGGGAGCGAGGAGAGGCTGGGAGGCTGTCAGAGTGAGGTGACTCTCCCTGACCCCTCCTCCAGGGAAGGAGAGAAGGGAGAGAGGAAGATGGCTGGAAATGTCTTAGACTGCAGGGAAGTTCTAAGGAAAGTTTGGCAAGGCCAATGGGGAGTTCTTAGTCCAAAGTCATCCATCAGAGGAGTCCCATGTCTCCAGGAATGGGCCTGTCTTAATGTCCCTGCTGTGCTCCCCAGTGCAAGAATGGATGCCGTTGCAGCAGACAGGGTCCTTGCTCACTTAAGGGTCTGTAGTCAGAGACCAGAGCGGTGTGTTCTCCTGGCTGCCCCACACCTTGGCTGCACTCTCTCCATGCATTGGGATGCTTAGAGTCGCCCTGTACCTGAGTCATTGAGCTCATCTGTGCTACTGACTTCAACTGCATCCGTGGACCTCAGTTTCTCTCTCAGAGCACGCAGATGCTGTTCTTTTTTAGATTTGATTCTACTCCTGAGCATTGATCTTTGTTGTTGTTTTTCTCCTTTACTGGGGAGACTGAGATCTTTTTCATGGTCTTACCATCATTACTGACTTTACTTCACCGTTTTTGCGCTCATCTGCCCAAGAATATTGATTGTTTTTGTTTTTTAACCTTTGTTGAAGTATAATTGATATATGAAAAATTGCACACATTTAATGTACACAATTTGATGAGTTTGGACATATGCGTACACCCGTGATTCCATCACCACAGACAAGGTAATAGACGTATCCATCACCTCCCTAAATTTCCTTGCATTCTTTTGCGGTTTTTTTTTTATGTGTGGTAAGAGCCCTAACATGAGATCTATCCTCTTAACATACTATTTCTGATATCTGAAAGTATGTTCCTGCTTCCAAAGGAGCATGCCTCTGTACCACATTAACACCTGAAGTAGGCCCATGAGTGGCAAACTTATATCTTGATCTAGTTGATTTTTATATATTATCTTTTTTTTCTCTCACAGGAGCCTCAAGGGCAAATTATTTACCCCATCCCCACCCCTGCTCACACCAAAACAGAAACGAAGATGCAGAAAACCAGGTTCAAAGAAACTTTGACCTTAGCGTCAGATGAAGAATAGCAATACCTGCTTCCAAACCCCTTCCTGAGAGTGACGAGACCGCGTCTAGGGGAAGTTGAGAGAGAAGGAGGAGCAGCATTTCGGAAGAGGAGGAAGGATGGATAGGAGGTCCCAGGGGGCGTCAGAAGGGGACAGAGAAGAAAGACTCCTATCAGAAGAACCAGACAGGGACTCGAGGATGACCTGACGTTCCCATGTGGACCTGGAGGTGGGGAACACTTTCTGTGAGGATGGGAACATGAAGGGAGAGGCTCGTGCCCCCAAAATGAGAAACTAAAAACAACCTGTTGCATATTCTCTGAAAGTAGGAAAGTATGAACACATGACCATTGTCACATGCAGAAACCACTTAAATTTCTATTTCAAAACATGTGATAGACTTTCTGAGTGAGCTCCTACAATATTCTTTTCCTGGTCAAACAAACTTTGTAATAGTCCAGGATATTCATGTTTTAGAGAACCTGCAGCATTCCTTGATCGATAAGTAAACTTCAGGTTTACACACTCACTCACACACACACACGTGCCCTTGGTGAGAATGGAGGGAGCAGGTTCGCGGGGTAAGTTACACCATCAAGATGAGGATGCTCCTCTCTTGTGGCTGCAAATGGTCATCTCAGACATCATGCCACCGTAAACGCTTTCTCGTTTGTTCTGAACTGCATATGTAGAGTCATCTCACTGTCCATTTTCAAGGGGGAACGGGCTCCCCTCGGGCTCTCGGGGAATGGGTATGTGACCAAGGCTGAGAGTCTCCGTTCAGCTGACCAGGCAGGTGTACTGAGTCCAGGTGTACACAGCAGTCCACACAGAGGGTCCCAAAGTCTAGATTCAAGGAAAGAATTTGGGATCTTATTAGTGATCAGGTCAAAACCTGACTCAGTCTAAAGAAATGGTGTAAATCAGATCTGACTGGACACCTTCTTGGTCTATCAACAGACTTATACCTTTACTGCTGCTTCATATGGCTGGAGAAAAATGCGGAGGCAAGAAGATCCCCCACCATACTCTGGGCAGATTTGCAATTGCCCGAGAAAGCATCTCCACCCCAGCAAGGAGCACTGGCTTCCATTAAACACACAATCTACAGTGAATCAGGGCATGTTCTTGGCCTGGGGTTTCTGCAGCATTTTGATTTCTTTTTTCTAGTTGCTCAAAATTTTCCTGAAAAATGATGAAGTGAAACCCTGGAACATAAACACCATATATTCTATAATTATGAGATTTTTGTTTAGAGAATCCTGTGGGCAATTTGGCCTAAACATTTATTTAAATGTCATATAAATCAACTCATCAAAGTTGCAGAGCCACTTTCCAGCTCAATGCCCTATTCCAAAAAGACAGGAAAGGGGATGAATAAACCCATGTCCTCTGGGAAATAGTTTTTCTCAAAAGGACTACAAACATCTCGGTAAGTACTTTATGATTGATTTTGGAATGTATTGCCATATGTTTGTCTTTCTAATTATACAAGAGCAGGGTTTCAAAAGATGTCACTCTAAAGACCCCACTGGTTCTGCAAGCCGTTCCTAAGGACATCACTCTCATCATCATGTGGTGCCCCAGAGGAGGAGCGACTCCTTCCTCTCTCCAACACCCGACACTCAACACGTATTCTCAAGTTTGGGGCAAAGGACAGCTCTTCATCACGAAAATACTACTTACCTGTAGCTTAGCTGTGATGTTTCTGGTGTAAATGGCAGAGTGGGGACATTAAGTGGGGAATAGTCAAGGGTGCATTGAAATTAATTTTCAAATTTTCAAGCTCAGACTTTTAGGGACCCTATTGACTCCAAATCTATAGACAAAGATACCCACAAAAATGTGGAGAAAGAAAATTCTCCCCAGCAGTCCCGCAGTGGCAAGTCAAGGTACATCATATTGTCACTTCCATCTGGCAGATGTGTGCTTCATTACACCTGCAGAGTTTGAGCTAATTGCACAGCATATTGTTTCAATTATTATTAATAGCCAATACTAATTGGCAGTTTGCCTCTAGAAAGTATCAACATGTAATTTAGAAAAATAGCATAGACTGTAAGTGAAACTTTATACTGTTTACTACTGCCCCCAAGTTACTGATTTCCACTTCTGAATACATATATATATATATATTTATTTATAGTTAATATTTGATACCTTCAAGTTACGTGGTGCTATGGACTGAATTGTGTCCCCCTCCTCGCCCCAATTCATATGTTGAAGCCCTAACCCCCAATGTAATGAGCCTTTGGGAGGTGATCAGGGTTAGATAAGGTCTTAAGGGTGGGGCCCTCGTGATGGGATTAGCACCTTTGTAAGAGGAGACACCAGAGAGCTTGCTTCCTCTCTCTCTCTCTGCCATGTGAGGACACAGGGGGAAGGTGGCCATTGGAAAGCCAGGAAAAGAGTCCTCCCCAGAGAACTGAATCAGCTGAAACCTTGATCCTGGACTTCCCAGCCTCCAGAAGTACATTCTTGCTGTTTAAGCCGCCCAGTCTGTGGTATTTTGTTATGGCAGCCAGAGCTGACTAACACTTGGAATAAAGAGTATCCTCTGAGAGTTAAACTATAAAATCAATCTATAAAGGACCAAAAGTGAATTATGCAAAGTCGCCATGAAGAGAAAAGAGATCTCAGGCTGGAACAAGACTTGGCTACAATCGGCTTAAAGGTATTAATGCAGTAGAATAAGGCACAGCCTGGAGCTCTGCCTGGACCACAGAGAAAATATTGGAATAGAGTACAGAAAGTGCTTCAATGGGAGTCAGGAGATAGGAGGCCGGCCTTGCCTCTGAGTCTAAAAACTTGGAAAGGTAACTTGAAATTAAATTTTAGAGCTCAAAGAGGTATAAAATAGTTTGCTCCATCCCTGCAAAAGTGCAGTATTTATATATTTCAGAACTAGACAGAGAACAATAGCATGCATGACTCGGCCTTCCTGTGTAGAGTCAGAGGGCTGTGTGGCTGGCTCTGCACAGCATGGCCAGTGTACACACTCACCATTCCTGTCTTGCGTGAGCACATGCGATTCAGCTGTGTGACATTCTATACGCAGCACACGCATCGTGAAAACGGTCCGGTCATGCAGCAGCTCTTTCATCCATAACAGGCAGAAAATCGTCAACAAGGGCTCCCCACCCCCCAGAATCTGAAATTTTATTATTTTAAGGTTGCTCTTATATAAATATCACCCACCATTCAGACAGCTGCTAGGCCCAGCTATGACATGATATGTCATATTAATAAAAACAATAAACACACAGCATTATTTTACCTAAACACAATTTAAAACCAATTTGATTCTAGGGCACATCTTGCTCCCAGTATTTTATTTTTAAAATACTACTAGAAATCCATAGTAGTTCTAATATAAATGTATTTCAACCTAACTATTAGCTCTGAAGATATCAGATATTGTTTTATGCAAAGCTTTTAAATTACAATAAAATACTTATAAAATGATGATAACTTAGCAGCTTTAAATTGCATTATAGTACTTTAAAATACTTCATATATTATAAATCTTGCTGTTGTTAGTGCTGTGGAGTGGATTCCGACTCCTAGCAACCCTGTGCACAGCAGGGCGGAACCCTTCCCAGTGCGCCATCCTCTCACCTTCCAGCACTATATCAGACAGCGCTCCTCTGCTATTCATAGTGTTTTCATGGCCAGTGTTTTTGGAAGTGTGTGGCCAGGTCCTTTTCCTAGTGTGTCTTATTCTGGAAGCTCCGCTGAAACCTGTCCTCCATGGGCGACCCTGCTGGTTTTGAAATACCAGTGGCCTAGCTTTCAGCATCAAAGCAGCATGCAGCCGCCGCAGTGTGACACTGACAGATGGGTGGTGTGGTTCCCTGACCAAGAAATGAACCCAGGCTGGTGGTGAGAGCGCGGAATCTTAACCAGTAGACCATCAGGGCTGGCTGTTGTGAGTCTCCTCTCTCCTTCTTTACTTTCCCTCATGTTTACATGGACCGATTATCATGTGTTCTTTCTTAAATACACTGCCTTCTTCACCTGTCCAAACCCTGACCATCTCCAGCCTCCACATCCTCCAAGTAGCATCTTTGTTTGACCATATTGGTCTTCAAAGCCGGGGTAGACTGTCGACTCCTGTCGCTCTTCTGACTCTGTTACAATATTACTTACATTTCATAGGTTTTTGTGTGTAGTGTAGGTTGCGTTAGGATGCACTTTTTGGAACCAGGATAATGAATACTTTATATATCCGTGTTCTCCAAAGAACTTAAGAAAATGCTGATGCCAAATAGGAGCTTTAGAACTATGTGTTGATTAAATAATCCATAGCAATTTAGGAGAACGAGTATAGTGTTTTTATTTTTTTACTGGAAACACACACTCATACACACACACACACACGAAGGGAATTAAATATTTAAGCCAAACTGAGATGTAGACTTTAAAGCACTCAAAGGGATGTCCAGTCATTTCTCATTATTTGTAATTGTTATATCCTATAAAGTCTCATGAACACTGAATTAGCAAATACTGAATCATTTTTCCTGTGGAAAACACAAAGTTAGGTTCCTGTGAGCCTCTGGTCATAACATAACCTTTTTTGTCAACCAATCCATACATAATCTTGTTTTATGTGTGTTTCTGTTTAGAGACACCTTATGTAATATATATTGTTGATTCACTAACATTGACCTCACGGCCAACAGCACTGTAACTCATAAATGAAGCTCATCCAACTCATGTATTTTCTCCATAAGGCACACCGCAGCCTTCTTGCACTTAGGAACACAAGGAAACACTTCATCACTACAATTAGGGGCCATTTAAAACAACAAAAAGCACAAAATGCAGAAAACATGTCACTAAATAGACCCTGAAAAGGACACTGGTTCACAGCACGAGAGCTGGAATAAGAAGGTAGAGCGTTGCCCTGTTTGACCTCAGCTGGGAATTACGTCTCCACAACTCAATGTTTTTGCAGTTCTCTGTCTGCCTGCGAATGACCACAAAGGCTCTGGGACCATTGATTTTGGGGTTACAAATAAGTCTTAGCAAACAGGTGATTTCGCAAATATGGAATCCACTCATAATGAAGATCGACTCTGCATGAATCTCCTTCAATGCCAACCCAGTTGGTTCTTGGAGGAGGTGTGAAGGAGTCTCGGGGGGGCTCTTCCTCCTGCACTGTTTCCCTAACCCCATCCACACCCCATAAGGGCATCCTGGGAAAGCAGTAGACTCCCAGTCGTGAGACCTCTGCTCCTGCCCAAGATCTGCCTATAATAAATGGCTCGCATGTGAACCTCAGTGCCTCCACTTATAAAATAGAATTGGACAGGGTGAGAACACCTTTTTATCATTTGTGTTCGTGTTAAATGATATACATGTTTCTGATGTACATTAATTTGTGCTAAAAATACTGTGTTCCTTCATAAAACCAGTTTGTTGATTCATGTGAAGGTTCATACGGCGTGAATTTAATACAAAAATTGAGACCCTGTGAGGACCCGTGTTTCCATAGCAAAACTTTGGAAACCTGCAGAAAGAGTAGAATGACCTCAAACCCATCCAGCGAGGAGTTGTTCCATTACGATTAGTAATTAAAAGTTCTCCCTGCAGGGATGGTGGCTCTAAAAAGAGGCAACTCTTGAAAAACAAAACAAAACAAAAATGATAACAATGGTGGTGATGATAAAATAAACATGAGCAGATATTTGCTGATCTGAGAAATGAGAACAAAAAACATAAGAAAGGGGAGCTGGCCCCGTGGCGCAAGCTGTTAAGTGCACGTGCTCCGTTGCAGCGGCCCAGGCTTCGCTGGTTTGGATCCTGGGCGTGCACCGATGCACCGCTTGTCAAGCCATGCTGTGGTGGCGTCCCATATAAAGTAGAGGAAGGTGGGCATGGATGGTAGCCCAGGGCCAGTCTTCCTCAGAAAAAAGAGGAGGATGGGCAGAAGTTAGCACAGGGCTGATCTCCTCAAAAAAAAAAAAAAAAAAAAAAAAAAAACCATAAGAAAGGAAATTCAGAGGATCGTGTTAGCAACTCAGTATATGTACAGTGGTGTTTATATGCTATCAAATAACATGCTGAGAGCTGGTCGTGCACAGCTCGCACGGTCAGAGCCAAGCCAAGGAATGGAAAGCAAAGCTTTGTACTGAGGGTTTTTCCCTTTATTCTTTACTTTCCTAGATATGGTTAGGTCATCCCCATCCAAAAATAATAAATTATCCATTTTTAAGTGAAAAACTATTTGCCTCTGTCATAACAAACTGAAGTATTCCAGGACTGCTTTTTTCCCACTTTCAAACACCGTATCCTTGACAGTTGCTTGTTATGTGGCCCACAAGAAAGAGCATCACAAATCGTTTGATGCTGGTTAAGACCAGCAAAGTCATCATCACGAGGAGGAAATCAGTGACTTGCAGACATTCTTCAAACCTTCCAATCACGATGGGAACATCACACGAGGTCAGAAGACCTAAGGGCTTGGTCATGAAAATGAAATGAGCTATGCTTTGGAAAAGTTTTGTGCTGCAGAGATGGAAGGTGCTAAAAATGCAGATGAGGACCCATGGCAGCTGGGAGACCATCCCCCTCTACACATCCTTCGCTGGTAGCTGGCTGGACCCTTAGTCCTACCAGCCATGTTCCAAGGCAGGCGATGAAGTGGGCAAACAATTATTCACTGAATATGGGAGATGCACCAGACAGTCTGCCAGGTGAACTCAAGTAGGTTTTCATATGAATACTTGACACATGTATTTTTCAATTTTGGGAACTGGTCTGAAATGCCCAAACAGTCATCTTTCATAAAAATTGTATGATAGATGAAGTCTCTAGCACTCATTCCTTTTCCTGTGAGCAACTTTATGTCTTCTTATAAGTCTCCTTTCTGCCCACTGTCACAAAACTGGGTGCCCAGATTTTTATCTGACTTTTAATTTGTTCATATATTTTCGATTTAAGAAAAAGAACCAATGAAGTCATGAGATATGCACACATCATTATAATGTGATATCTTTCCTGGAAAGTTTTGCTTTAGATTTTGTCATCTTTCGGATTACAAAGAAACAAATCTCTAATGGAGAAATGTCAGGTCAGAGAGGGAGAGATTCATCAGCAGAGAGCTCCAGCCTTTCACATCTCACTCTTCATAGAAAGTTTCTAGAATTTTTTACTCATAAGTCTCACTTTCCACTTCACTCAGACAACAGGGCTCCTTCTTCCCACAGATGCCTAACTGTGGTGCTCGGTGGACACATGAAGACAAAACTCACCGTACTGGCATCTTCTGCTGGACAGGAGACTAATTCACACGTCTACCATGTCATGCAAGTGTCTACATTCCCCAAGGCCAGTGTAAGTAGTGTAGTAGGGTTGTTTTGAGAAAAAGCTCCCCTCTTTGTAGGTTTCCCTCCTAACAAAAAGAATGGAAAACGGTCTTTAGACTAGAGGAGGACCCTCGCTATTTGACGTATCTACATCTGCGTGTACACACACACACACACACACACACACACACGGGTTATTTCCAGAGCTGACTAGGCAGGAGCTGTTTTTCCAAGTACAGTCTTGTACTTGACTGCTCGTGGATTCCATATCTGCGAATTCGCCTACTTGCTGAAATCTATTTGTAACCCCGAAACCAATACTTGTGGCACTTTTGCACTCACTCACAAACTGGAAACTTCTAGTTGCCGTCATGCACGTCTCCAGCTGAGGCTACACAGGTGGTGCTCTGTCTCCTTGTTTGACCTCAGACTGTAAACCAGAGTCCTTGTCACAGTCTATTTAGTGCCAAGTTTTTCACATTTTTCTGCTTCTTCATTGGTGATTTCGCTGCTGAAAACCACTCTCAGGCATAGTTCTGAAGTGCTGTCTAGTGTTCCGAGTGCAAGAGGCTGTGATGTGCCTATGAAGAAAATACTTGTTAGATGAGCTTCGTTCACACACAAGTTTTAGTGCAGTTGGCTGAGAGCTCCATGTTAGTGCATCAACAGTACGTACTCAATAGGGTGTTTTTAAACAGAAACACACATAGAAGAAGCTTACGTATTTATAGGCTAATAAAATGTTGTGAGCAGAGGCTCGCAGGAAACTAACCCTGTATTTCTCCTGGGAGCAATGGTTCAATGTTCACTAACTCAGTGTTCACGAGACTTTATAGAACACACTACTGTGAGTGACAAGAATCGACTATAGAAGATTTTAACTCTTTGTATGTAATTGGGAAAAGTAGTATGTAGCTGGCGAAGGATAAAGCCAAGAAGGCAGGAACAGGGACATACTTAAATGCATTGATCTTTAGATTTCAGTACCATTTTTCCTATATTCCAATGATTTGAAATAATCTCTAGATTTGTAGATAAGGCAAAGTCAGATTCAATCTCTTTTCAGTGAGTGAGCGATCATAATTCTTTATACATGTGCCCTAGCCTGCTGGTGCATCTTCAAGCTGGAATATGATTATCTCCAGCAACCAAGTTAATTAAAAGAACAAAGTGAATTATGAACTGCCTCTAGACTTAAGAACAACTTTCCATGGGACTGATTTGAAGGAATTTGAGTAATATCATTTTGAATGTAATGTTCCCTAAGTTTACATTTTTCTGTGCAGTTGCTTAAGAATATAGTTTCTCAACGAAGACTACCTACTCTACCTGAAACCATATTATTACCTTGCTCATTCAACTGTATTTAAATAAATCAAAACTCTTAATAATGGTCCAAAAGACTCTGTGCGATTTAATCACTGCTTTACTTTGCAACTCTTTACTTGGTTATAAATGATCTCAAACAAATGGAGGAGTTCAGATGGTAACAGGCATCCTACCAGATTCTTATCCAATGCTAGCATTTTGTCAGATTTCCTTCAGATTCCTTCAAGGAGAAAATATCACACAGAAAAACCTGATCCCCATGCTCTCCCCTCACTCTCGCTTCCTCCTTCCGGGGTGCGGTCCCTCCGGCCGAGTACATCCCTCCCCTCCTTGATGCATACCTTCACGACTTCTCTATGGAGTCCTGACAAACATGGACTATGGTTTTGGTGTGTAAGTCTTTACGTAGCTGGCATCAATCTCTACATTTATATCTACAGGTACATTTTTTTTTTTTTTTTTTTTAGTTAGCAGTGCTTTCACCCACTTTGCCAATCTCTGTCTTTTCATTGATGTATGGAGACCGTTTACATTTAAGGTAATTGTTGACTCGTTAGGGCTTAAGTCTGCTGTTTTATTGTTTTCTGTTTGTTTCCTCTCTTTCTCCTTCCTCTGTTTCTCTTTTCTTACCTTCTTGTGGATTATATGAACACCTTTTAAGATTGCATCTTGATTTATTCATAGTATATTTGAGTATCTTACTTCTTAGAGTTTCCTTAATGGTTGTTCTGGGTATTACAGTACAGATGCATACCTTACCACGGTCACCAGTTCTGAAGTCTTGGAGTAAAATGTAGGAATTTTACTTCCCTCAGGTCCCTTACCCTCCCCACATTTTAAATACAGTTGTCTTAAGTATTTCCTCTATGTGCATTGAGCACCACATCACAGGCTGTTGTAATTTTTGCTCTAACCATCACATAGGATTTTTAAATCCCCCTGAGGAGTGAGCTAGTCCATTCTATTCACCCCCATTTTTCCAAAGCCTGTGTCCTTTCCTTTCTGAGGTTATAAGCCTTATTCTGTTATTATTTAGAAAGCTTCCTTTAGCCATTCTTTAAGGGCAGCTTTGCCAGCAACAGTACCTTTGGTTTTCCTTTGTCTGGCAATGTCTTCATTTCCCTTCCTTCTTGAAGGGTACATTCTGTGATACAGAATTTGCAGTTGACAGTTCTTTTCTTTCAGCACTTGAAAAGTGGGTCAGTTCCTTCTGGCTTTCATGATGCAAGAGGAGAAATCTGCTACCATATGTATTGGTGTCCCCCTGTAAGTAGCGCGTCATCCCTTTCTGGTCACGTTTAGGACTCCAACGATATAAATGTTAGCTCTCTTGTTATTTTCCCACAGTTGCCTCAACTCTGTTAATTTATTTTCAGTCTATTTCTCTCTGTTGTTCAGATGGGGTAAATTCTATTGGTCTATCCTCAAGTTCTCTGATTCTATCTTCTATCATCTCTATTATTGAGCCCAGCCAATGAGTTTTGTTTTTTTTTTTTAATTTGGGGCATTGTGTGTTTCAATTCTATAATTTCCATTTGGTTTTTTCATTCTAACATCTGTTTCTTTGCTGAGATTTTGGATATTGTATTATGAGACTCTGCATCCTATTTCTTTATTTCTTTTCTTTTTAGCGAGCAGTCCCCCTGTGGAGGTGTATGAGCACAGGGCCGAGGGGGTGGGTATGGTCACCTTCCCACTGGGCCTGGACCCCAGGGGGGAGGAAGGAGGAGGGAAGAATGCTGACTCCCCACAAGCACCACTTTGTTTCCTCTCACTGATGCAGGCGGAGGTGGAGGCTCAGCCCTCGCTGCCCTGGCCAGCACCACGCTGACAAGGAATTGGGGCCCAGTGCCCGCTACCCTGCGCAGGGGGTAGGGGGTGGAATAGCACTTCCCACTTGGCCCTGTGGAAACTGTGGCAGGGGCCGGTTCTTCTGTTTGGCTGGAGCAGCACAGGTATTGCCAAAGAATGTTTATTGTTGGGCCACCCTCTGCCAGGTTCTTTGACTGGGGACCAGGCTGTCCCCAGCTCTATCTGTCTGAGCCTGTTGGTGGTCCTGGGCTGGAGGTGCTGCCCTGCTCTGGTAGGGGTCTGTGGGAGGAGAAAAGAAAACCCAGGGATCTCACTGCCCTGTCATTCCTCCCTCAGCTCCGAGCTCCCAGGACTGTCTGCCTTCTCCTTCTGCCTTTCAGTCTTCTGTGCTCATTTCCTGTGTGTGGTTGTAAGGGAGAACCTGGGAGGAATGGGGCTGCTCCATTCTGGTGGAATGGTCAACAACACTTCTGGAGATCTATGCACACTGTTACAGGTGGCTTTAGTTCTTTCAGCTTAATAATCATTGGTACTCTATTCTACAGAAGCAATTTTTTTTCCCTATTTTTTATTCATAGATGTTTACTTCTTTCTTCTTTTCCTTTTATAAACAAGGATAGAATGTACATCCTGGTTATGGGTGCCCTGAATGCACAGCAAGACCTTCTCTGGAGTGACCCAGACAGGGGAATTACTGATTTGTAATTTTCCCGTTTTCTCTGTTCATCTCTCTTTGCCCGGTGGTTTTGTGACGGCCTCTGCTCAGTCCCTGGGCCCCCTAACCAGAGGAGGTTTTATATTGATGCCCTGATTCCAAATCTGGGGAGTGTCAGGGATCTTATATATCCAGCCACTGGGCCAGGGGGAGATTGGCTCAGATTCTGACTCGGAGGCCACGTCAGAGCTGTTCCAGCCCCTGCACACGTGCAGGATCAGTGACAACATTTTTCTTATCCCTCACTCACTGGAAGGGACCACTAGCGCCCGAGTCCTGGATGTAAAGCAGCGGGGCTGCACGGCCCCACCTGGCAACCACCCTCTTCGTTTTAGTTCCTTTGCACAAGCTGAGCTCCCTGCTGACTTTGTCTGCCTGGAGACCAGCAGGATGGTACTTTCGGCCCTAATTAAAGCCTCATATCTCTCTTTTGTTTGCTTGTTTATGGTCCACAGAGACGTGTATTTTGTTTAAAACTAGCTATGTCTCTTAGATTTTCTCCGTCCGTGGCTTCTGGCTCGTTGCTGCGTTAGACACGGAGTCTGGGTCTGGGAGAGGGGCTCACGGTGGGCAGGTGCAGAGCCTCCTCTGCAGCAGCGTCCAGCCAGCTCGGGTCGAGCGTGATTCCCCTTCACTCACGCTGCGCTTACAACTTGGCGACCTTGTCAGCCCTTGGCCATGCCAACCTTTTCATACCTTACGGTCCTCATACATCTGGGTCCCTCAGGTCTCGACTTTATTAATTCAGGATCGTCTTTGAATACCAGTCTAAATTAGGTCCCACCAGTACCTTCAACGTAAGGCCCTTGTTTGTCTCCTTCACATCCCTTGTTATGACTTGTATTATTTTTTCTGTCTGTTTACTTGCTGTTATTTTAATGTCCCATCCACTATTGTGGGAGCTTCATGATGGCAGGGAATGAGCCTGTCTAGAGTAACTGTATCCATAGGGTCTCCTGTGGGCCTGGCACACAGTACCCACTCGATAAATGTTTGCTGCATGAATGCTGACTGGGCTACAGCGGGCCAGCTCCATTACAATAACTTGTCTTGAATCATCACTACTAATAATTTTGATTGAAATGTGCTCCACACACAATGCTGTTTTTAAATTTGTTCATGTGAAAGGAGACGAGGAAGTACTTAGAATTAATGCCCGAAACCTGAATACTTTAAGTTGTGAAGATAGTAAACCTTGAATAATCTGTTTCCATTCCTTTCCTGTTTTATGTCTGCTTTTCGGATTCTCAATGCCATCAATGTTCTCTTCCCCTTCCTTTTCCTTCTATAAAAAATATCCATTCTAAAGAAAAACTCAATCAGTTGTTTACACTTTATTGTGACTAAGACACTAAAAGAACTTCTCCCTGGAAAACTGGTGGCCAGGCGCCCTGTGGAAGCACCAACTGCGTCTTTCACCACGTGGGGAAGCAGCAAGCCCGGCTGAAAAGGCAAATGTTCTTGGAAAGGGAACACTGATACTCATGCCTGGTGAATGTGTTCATCAAATCTTTTAACCCTCACCCATATACTTCACCCCAAGAAAGACAGGGAAAAGTTGTGCAGGGAAAAGGAGCATCAAGGTCACCAAAATGATAATGATTTTACTGTTATCTTTAGGGTTAGCTAGGGTGGCAATAAAAAAAATTTCTTGTTCTTTTAGAACTTAATGACGCCAGTGTCGAAGAGCAAAAATTGTACAGAGTTCTCAACCAACTAATGTGCTTTAACTTAACGCTTTACGATTTCTGGGAGCTTTGTTTTTATTTCCATCCCAAGTAAACACAGGATAATTCAACAATAATTACTGGTATTCTATCCATTTATTTGCCTTTAAAATACATGCATATAGTTTTGAAAGACAAAGTTCCTTTAAATATACTGTATTCAGTAAATTTTCAACTTTATATATTGTCATGGGCAGTGTTACTGGAGATGATGGTCCACCATTGCAAATCCAAGTGATGGCTGCGAGTCCCTTACGCCACACAGAAAGAGCTGGGTAGCTCAGATGACAGCCATCACCAAGCCCTAGTCTATTAATAATGCGTTATCTCCCTGTCAGGTCTGCAGCTCTGTCATCACTCACAGAGACTGTTGTTCTGCCTTTGGCTTGCTGTGTCCTCCACGGTTAGGAGCATCATTTAACAGGATTGCGGAATTAACTGGGTGGTTAGTCTTAGAAAATCCAAGGCAGAAATGCATAGCCAACTATCTCCTGAGTGTTTGCTTTTGAACTTTTAGAACATGAGAAAATGGTATTGAAGCTGAATCTGCAATTACAAATGGAGAGTGAAATTGGTTCTATAGAATCCAAATAGCACACTCTTCCTTCCTGCTAAGAACCAGCAGCTATTGAACCAATTCCTGCCTATTAACCATGAGAGAGAGTCCCAGCTCTGCAGCCAAGCATTCAAAGATCCAACCTGCTTTTTCTCTACCTACCATTTTGCTAGAATAAGACTGACCTGCCTGGGTTACCAAGATGGGCTCTGAGAATTCCTCCCTCCCACCTTTACTTAAATGATGCTGATGGCTTGTAATAACCTGAGCCACTTTCCTTATCCTTCAAAATCTCCCTCAATCCTCAAGGCAAAGCCTCCTCTCATCTGAGCAGAGATGACAATTCCCCTGTACAAGGAAGCCAAAGCCCTGTGCAGCCCTCTGGCTTTCTGTTCCCCAGCTGTGGTGACCTGGAAGCCACAGATTGAGATGACAGAGCAGCAGAGTGATGACTGGCTGAATCTCTGAGTCACTGTGTGGCCCACAGAAGACTTTAAGGGAATGAAAACAAAAACCTTTGTCATGCTCAACTACTCTTTTGGCAATAATTCGTAATCATAGTAATGCTTCAGGTTCTAGTCCTGCATCAGTCAATTGTTTGTTCAATAAGTTGGACAAACTTGTTGGATTTTGATGATGGAGAAGGAATTTGCTTTATGAGTGAGGAAATGAGCTGAACCCAAACCCCTACAGAAGTCAAGCATGGGTTTACCGACCGCATAGCGCCCCGTGTGTGTCTACACATTTCCCTCTCTACTCTCCTAGTAAAGACCATAAGATTGCTCTCAACTCTCCATCATTGCAAACGATGCTGTCATGAGAATTCTTGTAGGCTTTGAAATAAGGATCTTTACAATTAGAAGCACGAGGTTGCTATTTGGCATGATGAAAAGTTCTGTAACCAGATAGCAGTGATGTTTGTGCCATATTGTGAATGCACTTAATGCCACTGAATTGTACACTTGAAAATGTTTAAAATGGTAAATTTTATGTTATGTATATTTTGCCGTGCTAAGTAAATAATATGATAAATTGCCTGAGAACAATTTTTTCTCTTAAAGAGTTCGGTTTTGTTTGCACTATTGACTTGCTTAGTCAACCCCTTCATAGAAGAGAACACAAAAGTAAACCAGCCCCAATTTTTGCCAAATTAGTCAGTTTCCATCTAATGAAGCTTTAGAATATAATTCAAAAATCCTTAACTGGACTGGGAGTGCAGCCATATTCCA
Organism: Ceratotherium simum simum; assembly: GCF_057802395.1. Classification (NCBI taxonomy): domain Eukaryota; kingdom Metazoa; phylum Chordata; class Mammalia; order Perissodactyla; family Rhinocerotidae; genus Ceratotherium; species Ceratotherium simum. Next base: position 106,353,360 of record NC_141900.1, read on the forward strand.
CCAATATCAAAAGAAAGGGCCTCGATGACTTTTTAAACTGAAACAATTAATTTATTTTCCTGAAAAGTATATACCATGATTTAGAGCAATTTTTATGTCTCTGCACTGAAATATGTAAGTTCTTCCAAATGAGTGTAGTGGTAATTACTTTAAGAGAAGTAGATTATTTAAATTTGAAGTCGTATTTGAGCTAGGTGTATATATTGGCCATCAATATAATATTTTGATAAAAATTCCTGGAAATTAATGTAATAGAGTCAATAGAACTGTCTGCCCTAAGTGTGCAGGCCCTATTGAGGAACTGAACTTGCACCTGAGTTTTAAAGAAGAGAGGGCAGAAAGTGATTGCCAGAGGATGAAGGAAGCTGTTCTAAATGCCAGAAGCTACACACCTGAGATAGAGAATCAGGGAAAGGAAGGATGTGTGGCATGTCAGAAAGGAGATATGAGTTGGCATATACAAGGGGCAGAGAAGGATGGTAGATAAAGGAAAAAAAGTGGCAATACTCAATGTCACTTTGCTGATTCAACTGGCATGATTTTACATCTAATTAAAATTGTAAAACCTAGAGAATGGACTTGGTCAAATGAATATTTTATAGAATTTTAGAAATAATAATTCAGTACACTGAATTGACTGTACACAACCAATTAAACAGGCACCCATATATTTTTCAGACCAAGACAGCTGAGTTATGACGGGGTTTATTAGTCAAGGAAAAAAGCAGTGGGGAAGGGTTCACTTAACCACAACTGCATGATTTATTTAAGGCATGGAAATGGAACAGGTCATCATTTTCCAGAATTTCCTAATATTATATCCCCTCTGCAAATGTCAAAACAATTCACATAACCTTACTGGAGAGCAGATGAACTACCGGCTCATACAGACTGAGAAAACACATACCAATTCCCTTAATGATGTAATTCACAGCAGCTTCTAAACGCATTTGAAAATAGTTGTGCATAGGTGAGTAAACTGTTTACCTCTGCAGGCTTCAGACTCTGGTACATATACTGCAAGGAACTACAAATCCATAGCTCTGTGTGCCCCTGGGATGTACAGCTAGCTTTGCTAAATGTAAGCAGCTGCCAATTCAAATTATTTTGTATCAATTGTTTGGAGTGATTCCTTTCATAACACAGAGCATCAATCTATAACACTTGAGTTCACAATAATTATCTGAAGTAATCTACTCCTGGCTGTGCCTCGACTGGAGGTGAAACGATTTCTCTCCTTCTTCATATGAAATATGAGTGTGCTGGGCTATGTCCTCTCTGAGACCCCTTCTAGTTCTAATTACTATGTGACTTTATAATATGATAAAACTAAACTAAGGCTATGGTTGTTAGGTTGTATCTCCTAATGTGTCTTAGTTCAGGGTTCCCCCTAGAAATAGACTCTAAATCAAGGCTTATTGTGTACAAGTAGTTAAGTTGGAAGATGATGCTGGAAACACCACTGGGAGAGTAGGGAATTGAGAAGTGTTAGCCTCATTCCTCAAGAAACAGACCTCATGTTGATAACAAACATGAAAGGCCTTGATTAGGGGAAATGCCTGTGTGAGGGAATAGAGAGGGTGCCCTGGAAGGTACCCAACCACAGTGCAAGTCTGACCTCAGTGAAGGGGTGAGGGAGAGAAGCTTGGGTATAAGGACATTGTTCAGGGAGTCCTGGAATGAAAGTTGGCCATCAGGAGGTCCCACATCTCCCAAGAGCCGGCCTTTGTTACCACCCCTGCCACACTCGTTCCTCGCTGGGAGGAGGGAGGCAGGACCTCTGCACATATGCCGTGATGGACTCCAGAGCAGGACAGCTGGGTCTCATCAGCACTGCTCCCTGTAGTTGGAGGTCAGCCAGGGTTTTTTCAAGGCTACCGCAGCAGACACAGAAGGGAAGGGAAGCCAAGAGGGGTGCATTGTTAGCCAAGTTTCCACATGGGCACTGGGAACTCTGAGAGACAGGGTGGGACATTAGCCTCAAAGTTACCTTCTCCTAGGTGGAGGGCTGGTGTATCTATTTGCCAACTCCCATCGGTGGGTTGTTTAGGATTGCCATCAGGGCACGAGTTGCAGGGCACTTCCAGCCTACCACACACCCAGAGTGCAGAAAAAGCCCTCAGGAAATCAACACTGTCGCTTGCAGTTGGAAGTCAGGCCAGTAGGCACAGAAATGGCCAAGAGGATATGGGCAGAGCATCAACATAGCCTACAGCCATTGCTGGATGGACGCAGCAATGGAGATCCACCCAGCCCCACTCTAGACCCTTCCTGCAGCATCAAGGCGACTTAGAATGACCTTCTAAAGATAGAGCAGCGTCAGCATTTGCTATGTGTGGAGGCTTTAACAAAGTGAAAACACTGTGGACTTCACTCACTCCCAGCTTCTCTCTTTTTCAACAAGATACAGAAATCTTGGGACGCCTCCTTTCTTTGCAGCCAAGGAGTTGCATTTATTCCCACCACTGCCCAGCACAAGATTTTGACAGCCCTTTTTTCTTTCTTTAGGAAATGCGTTGAGAAGGAAGTTATGTAATCAGGCTGTCAACTGGGAAGATCCAGTGGACCTGAAGCAAGGAAACAAGGCAGACGACAGTTGAGTTTCAAACAAGAGCAGAGCTAGCGTTGCAATAAGCACCAGGGAGCCAAGGGGGCCAGTGTGGGGCACAGCGTAGGGACAGGCGACGGATATGACGACATGAGTCTCCCACTGAAGAACTGATTCTGGAGAACAGGGTGTTTAGAACAAATTTCTAATTGGTGGGCATTGTTTGCCAAAAGCAATCTTGGGCTATTTCACAGTTAGCCTGGGGTTATATAATCTACTGGTTTTCAATAATGGCTGAAATTGCCAAAACAATCAAAATAACAAGTTCAGCTGGATCGACTTGGGAGGAGTACCTGATGTGCCTGCAAATATTTGAATATCAGTCATGGTTCCTAGGAGGATAGAGCTTTCGCACTATGCACCTAGAGTTGCTGGAAATGACGTTATTGAATTTAGGAGCCTTCCAGAATGGCCCTAGATGCCAGAGCAACAAATATGTGCTTGTATGAGTATTCTGCAGAAACATTAGCTCCATGGAGGGCCCATTGAAAGTTCAGAAAGTGTTCAATAAATATTAACGAATGTTAATGCTAAATTAATCATAGGAGTGGTAGGTGTTCATCATAGGAAAACCTTTGCTACCCTGGATGCATTTCTCTCAGTCCTCTTCTAGATTGATGAGAACAGATGATCTACAATAAATTCAACCCACTCCTCTCTCAGATCCAGGGCTAAAGGTGAGAGAGCCAGCATTTTAGCCACACAGTAAAAACGTCCCTGGTTTTTTCTTCTGCCTCCCTCTGCTGTGAAGGCTGGATGGGAGTTTGCATGGCAGGCGGCTAAACTAAATCTATCCCACTTTTCTGAAAGAGATTATTATAGAGAGGAATTTTAATCAATAAAAATACAATACACAAAATGCAACTTCATTTATTCATTGTTGTTGTTCTATAGCTTGCCTAGCCTGGTGTGAAGAGTGGACAATTGAAAGATAGTGAGAGATCAGTAAACTTTAAATCTTAGGTCAGAAAACGTGGAATCACCACTAAAGTTTGATTTAACAATTCACGGCATTGGTGGCCTAACAGTGACATTACAGCTCATTCACTGGAGCAAGTTAGCAGAAACCAATGCTACTCTCAGAGGCCTAGTCTTTCCTCAGACATTGAATATCCGTGCTTGTGTGTTGTTACATTCCTAATTAAACTTACAAAAAAGCAAAATATACGATTGTTAAGCAAGGAAACAGTGGCCGAATGTAGCCAACAACGTGAGGCTGTGTTTAACTTTGTAAAAGCCACGTCATCATTGACTTGTTCTCTGTACTGATTTCCTGATTCCTGGAAGGAAGTTGGAAAGTATAGACTAACTGTCTAGATTTTACCTTCAAGAACCCCTCTGTGACACGAATCTGAGTGGTCAGTGTTTGCTCCAACTTGAGGGCCGTTGAGAAGATGCCTGCGGGACTTGAAGACAGCAACCACCCTGTAGAGTAGGAGGCACAGAACCTGCTGGTGTCCACAAAGAAGGAGAGTCGTGGGCGAGGGCCTGGGGAGTGGGCAGTGGTGGAGGAGAGAATTAGGAAATTCTGCTCATCTCCCTCCTGCTTGCCTCTTGCCACCTGACCCAGTGTGATCTATTGTGTGGTGCTGCGTATTCGGGACTGAAAAGTGGATCACTAACGAATATTGCCAGATCTGTAAGCTCCAAATTTACTATCAAAAAAGTACAATTTATTAGTAAAGCTAGCCACACATTGAATTTTCTAGCCTTCATATTAATCATTAAAAAATAGTGATGTGAGTTATAGCAGGCTGCTTCTGAAATGGCCCCGAATGATCCTGTTGAAAGTGCGATGTTTATTACGAAATGGCAGGATGCTCAGTGATGGTGAGGTCTGCAGTTATGCCGAAAACAGAAGAGGTTTTTTAATGTTACCTAATAGACTTGGTTATTTAGCTAAAGGGATTTCCGAGCAGTGTGGAGGGTACCATCTGTGTTTTTCCTGCTGCTCGTAGTCTAATATGAAAGAAGACAGATCAACGGAGGGAAGAATTATTAAATGAAAAGAAAACAGGAGACCTCAAGACTAAAAGATATACTCAGAGACTTCTGGTTTGAGCCCCAACATATAAAGCGCTTAGAAGTCATCACTCCCACCCTTACAACAAGAAGAACCTGAACAAACTGAAAATCAACAAAATCTCTTGGACCCAGAAGAGAATTGAGGTCCCAGGACACAGAGCTCCCCGGAATATGCAAAGAGGGGTGAATCAAGAGTCACGGCTGAGATCTGCTTACCCAGAGCAGAAGGAACACTTCAGTGGTAATTTTGGTGAATTGCTCAAGGCTGAGAGTGGAGTAGTGTGAGGGTAAGAAACTCCTTGGTGCCGCACTCTTAGGATGCCAAACCTGTGGATTGTACCTCCAGAAGAGAGTTGAATAGAGCAACAGTACCTGTACACTAATGCGAAGTGCTCCCGAGAGCTCCAGGTACGTGCCTGCCATCTGATGAATGCCTCCTACTGTGTTAAGCACCTTCTACACATCCATATTTCGCATCCTCAGTGTCTTTACTTGGAATACACCACTAAAACACCTACCCAAGGAAATGACAATGAACATCAGCAGGCTCCTGGGAATGAAACCTCCTTTTTACTCTAAAGGGGCACCGCATGGGGACGTGCTGTCACTAACCCAGTGTGATGAGGAGGAAGCGCAGCTCTGGTCCTCACAGGTGAAGCCAGTGCCTTCCTTCACTGTACAGCTGATGAAACGGAGGGATGTGGGATCCGGAAATAGAAACCAAATTGTGTGACTTGATTCTCCATCCGGAATATTCAAACTCAACTATCTTTACCTGCATGAATCTAGAAAAAACATCTGGCTAAATACCGTGGCTGTATTCCAATGTGCTCCTGGTCCACTACTCAGACTTGTGATTCTAAAATGTTGCAATGCAGTCTTCACCGAGCAGTTGCTCTTTCTTGATTTGTTTTTCTTAGTTCCCAAGTGTCAATTTTCCACCTCTATCCGAATGCTAATTAGATCATGGCTTCACAAGCGCCGAAAGAAAAAAGGAGAGAGAGACAAGAAAATAAAAAGGAAAAGCCCCGAGGAGCTGCAAATACGTCTACTGCAGACAGGAGTAAATGCAGTCCGCTGCCCTCCCCCAAATCCGGCCCTGGTCAAGCAGATTTGGCCACGCACGCGGGCAGCCGGCCCCGCCCCGCGGGCCGTGCCTGTCCCGGGAGCGGGGTGCCCGCATCCCTCAGCTGTAGCTGGTGGGGACTCAGCCAAGGAGCCGGGTACCGTCCCAGCTCCTCCTCCGCCCCCTCCACGCCCTCGCCTTCCCCGTGCAGCCGCGCCTGGCAGAGCCTCGCGTGCCACCTCCCGACCATCCCGGGAAGATTTCGCGACCGGAGCCCGGCGAGGAGCTGCAGGAGACAGCGGGCGCCCGCCCCTCCGAGGTGCCCTTCTTAATTACCCGCTGCAGGGAGAGTGAGGTGCCTGGTCCGCCCTGCTGACAGCTCCAGCTTGAGCATTTGAGGGCGTGGAGGGGTGTGGGAAGGTCCACGCAGGAGTGGAGCGCGAACCCGTGGGTGCCTTGCAGCCGTGGATCCGCCCGGGGGGCGTTAGGGCGCGGGGTTCCCGAGCTTCTGCGGGTGTCCCCACCGCAGAAGTCGCTTCAGGGAAGCGACTCGTCCACACCCCCCACCCTCCCCATACACATACCTCCTTGGCCCCTCCTCGGAGCTCCTTCTGGATTTGCTCGGGCTTCTGGTCCTGAGAGTCCTGAACGGTTTCCCGGGAAGGCAGGGCTGGGCAGAGCGCCCACGGAGCCGCTGGCGCCGGCCCGGGCTCCCTCCGGGGTCCCAGCAGCTGCTTCTCCTTCCTCGGCACGGGGCTGCGGGCTCGCGTGCCGGGGCGAGGAACCGCACCGAAACCTGCGGCGTGAGGACCCCGCTCTGGCTCGCCCGGACGTGGCTGGAAAGGAAGGACCCACCTCTCCTCCCCGAGACGCGCACCTCGCCACCCTCCACGCGCGAAGCAAGTTTTGAAGGTAGAGAATCGGGCCCCCGAACTTCCTCCGGACATGAATCAAACAGCGGGAGCCTCCAATAACGTCAGGTGTCCCCCGGGGAAAGGCCACAAGGTAAGGGACCCGCGACGGAGGGGCTCGTGCAGACGCCTGGAGAGCACGCTGCGGCTGCAGTGTGCGGGCGAGGGGAGACGCGCTGGTTGTGGGCTCCGAGCCGCCGGTCCCTCCGCATCGGGGTGGGCGCTGGAGGTCCTTGAGTCAAGACGGTTGACGGACCGTGGGGGTTTGTGAGAATCGGTGGTGTTTCATGGACCCAAAGCCAATACCAGGCTCTGCCGGTGCACCTGCTCTGGGCGGCCCGGGGACCCGGGATCCTCGAATGCTTCGCGGCGAGGCTCTGCCGGCTCGCTGGCGGTGGAAGCTGCTTCCCCCGGACTGCCGAGTTTTCAGGGAGGAGGGGTCAGCGGTGGGAGGCAGGGCCCCCCGGAATCAGACGGTGACCCCTGGGGCCAGAGCTTGCAGAGAGCGCTTCCCGGGCTCTGCCCCCGGCGCAGGCTCTCGTCGTGTCACGGACACGTGCTTAATTAACTTGGATGGGTCGACACGTGCCTGGAGTGATTTCCAGGAAATTACTGACGTTCAGAGAAAGGAGAGCCGGCAGCGGCCTGGGGAATCCTCGCAGAACCTCGCTAGAAGCCCAGGGTGTGTAGGGGCAGGACTTCCCCGCGCAAAGAAACAGACGGCCCCAGAGGTCTCCGGTGCCACACGGCTCCTGTGTGCGGCACGGCCCTGCTGGGCCACGGCCAGGAGTCCTCTTCTCTTTCTTGCCGGCCTGTGTCTCACCTTAGGTTGTAGTTACTTTGCAAGGAAATTCCCTCCCTGGATTACACAGGGAAGCCCTGCAGCTGTATATGTATCAATGCACTTTTAAAATATTTTGAGTATTTCTATTATTTAAAAAAAAAACAAAAACCTGAAAGGAGGCAAGTACTCTGGATCTTAGATTTGACGTGAAGCTTGAATCTGTGCTCCAGTCTTTTATCTTGTGTTTGCTACATGGATTTCCGCATGTACATTTATATATGCATAGAAGCTTGCATGTTTATTAGCATGTTATTAGCAGAATCTTCCCATTACTGCCCAATTGTCGAGGATGGGACAGGGGGGAGTTGGAGTCAGTGATGATACTGGATTCATTTGGTGGATGAAGGGACTCCTGGTCTGTTGGGTTATGTAAGATGAGGGTTTAGGACTGAATACCTTTATTTCAACTGAGTAATAGCCAGCATTTTCTACTCCAGTCAGGTCTGGATGCAATATTTGAATCAGCAAGTTATACCTGTGATCCCCGTTCTCATGAACTCTGATTCAGGAGTTATACTTCTCACATTTGCTTTATTTAATATCCATAGGAAATGTCTTCTTAATATGTAGTAGCTGATATTATAAGATTTTAAATTGAAAATAAAGTTTCCCACATCAGTGATTATGTAGTACAGACATCTGTGGAGTTCAGATCATTCAGTAATTTCTTTTAAAAAATGCCTTCAGTTCCGGTGTTAAAGTGGCTTCTTGGCAGAATTGGACTGCAGGGTATTGACACCAATGAAACTTTCTGGGAAGTGTTGGAATGCACAGCAACAATTCAGAAGGTGCTGGAGGACCTGTTAGTCACCACGTAGGGATCACCCTATGCATCTAACCAGTCCAACAAATGTTTGGTCCATGAAATTGTATTAATTCAGTAAACAGTCATCATCAATTATTCACTTAACAAATTTTGTAAACTCCTAAGTTCCAAGGACTGAGAACCCAAATACAAGTTTACACATTGCTGTCACTCTCTAGAACACAGCTCTAGTCACAGTCAGTCCTCATGCTTTAAAATCTTTGATGGTCTCCATTGCCTAAGGTGAGATTATTACTAGCCATCTGCTGGAAGAAAAAAAATGTCTGTGCCCTTCCTCAAAGAAGAATCCACTTAGACTGTAGTTTGCCTTCGAAGTTTGTTGATTTGTAGTTTGCAGCTTTTTCTGCAGATTGCTGCCATGAGGTGGCGGGGCTGGAGATGAAGTCAGTGAGACCTGAGGTGGTAGGTATTTGGAGCGAATGAGGGACACATGCATAGCAGGGGTTAACAGTCAACATTGGAAAGTACCGAACAGACCACATGAGGCTGAGGTTACAATAGGTTTTAATAAAATATAAAACTCAATAATATCGGTTTATTTTATTAGAAGTTTGAAATGAATTTGTTTCCATTTTACCTGCTGTTCTTAGGGTTCATCTCAGGAGATGTCATGGGAGGAAGGGCCTGGAATTCTCAGGGAAACATTTCAGTTGGACTCACTTTTGCGTGTTGTCTCATTCATTTACTGATTACTGTTACAGCAATTTCTATTTGGCAGATTATTATGATTTGTTCTTGTGCAGACATTTCTTGGGAAACATTCATTGTCTTTCTCTTTTGGAATGGCTACTAAGTGGCTGAGTTCAGCCATCTCTAGATGTGTTATTTGCCGATATGTTCATTCTCAAATATTGAACCTCCAGAATTGGGAAACGAAAGGCCTCTTTTGTAGCCTCCCTGCTCCTGACTGTGGGGGGTGATGGACCGTCTGCTAATAGCTGTTAAGGATCACAGACGGTAACCAACCCCGATGTCATCGCTGGTGTGGGCAGGAGCCACTGCTCCTAAGAAGACAGCTCCGGGAGCTACAGTCCTGTGGGACTGGGAAACTAAAATGTCCCTGTGGGACCATACAGTCGTACCCACCCCATGTTGGTCTGGTGCTGGGCACAGTGACCAGTATTCATCAAGTACTAGTCAAGCTCTAGTCAACAACTAGGGCTGTTCTACAAGTAGCTGAGGCCTGACTAACAATTGGATGCTGCCTGTGGGCCGGTTGAACAACCCACCTGGAGCATTTCCACAGTGGTGGTCTCTGGTCCCCAGGGGCTTGCTGACTTTTGCCAGCTCTGGTATGATGCTTTCTGGAAATTTATTGAGTGTCTTTCTTTTCTTCTTTCTTTAAAGGTACAAAATGGTATAAATGCTATGATACTAATTATATAAAAATACATATGTGACGAGAAAAGATAGTAAGAAAATATACCAAACTATTAACTACGATTAACTCAGAATTAGGAGACAGAATACACTTATTTTCACTATATTTTCCACTTGAGTTTTCTATAGTCATAATGTATTGTGGGGTTTTCTTTGAGTGCTTAATGAATATATTTTGTGATAATATTACTAAACAATATGAACATTTAAAATTTTGGTTTTGAAAACTTATATACCATTATATAAGCATTTATCAAAATCCAGTGTAACATTTATAAAAAGAAGAGCTGCAATTTTATTATTTAAACAAAATTAAACAATATTATTTAAACAAAATGCATTTTTTTTCATATTTTGAAAGATATTAAAGTCTTCCATGGTAAAAGGTGTTTGTTATTGATATATCTCAGTATTGCAGAATGGACGATCTAAACTTCAATACACAGTAGTTCAACTGTCTCCAGAATTATTCTTTAATTTGTAGTTTTTAAAAAATTTTTTCCTTAAATTGTTTTCCATAGTTGCTCACCTATTACCGCACCAGCATTTGCACTTTTCTTCCTTGCGTTTTGAAACATAAAAATAGTGGTGCATCAAAGCCATTGCTTCAGGCGTGCGGGCTCAACTTCCCATTCCGTCTGCTGACCGTGATGGAGTATTAGATTTCTAATATCAAGTATATTTAGAGGAAAATAAACTTTTATATTTAGAATATTTTATTTACTGATAAACTAGGTACAATATTGTATTCAAAGCTCTAATTTTGATTGTTTTATGCTAGGCATTTTTATAATTGTTGGGGAGGTCATCAAGAGGACGTGACTGCTCGGTGACCTTTGAGCTGAACCCGGGGAATCCGAGGCTCCTCACCCCCTCCCCTGTCCTTGGAATGTACGTTCCACCCACCATTCCCACACCAGGAGCTCCCACTAGGACACGGCCTTGAGAGAGGAAGGTGGTGTTGAGACCACCTGGATGGTACACATGACCGAGTGCAGCCAAGACCTCTGTGTAAACTTTTAAGATTTGGCAGGTGGGGAAGGGGATCTCCTCATCTTACAGCACCCAAGACAAGCCTTCTAAGTAAATTCCTTTGCGTGTTACATCTGCCATCTACCCACCTGGAGCGGGCTGCCTCTTTCTTCTGTCTCTCCTTGCCCTCTGCGTATGGGGACTGGTTTCAGATTTTACCCAGGAAGCTCCCAAGGTTTCAAACTGGCAATAATCCAAGAATTTTACGTTCTTTTTGATGAGCTTAGCTTCTTAATTTCTACTTCCTTCTCCTTTCTACTTCTGGAGCTTATTTCACCACAACGACAGGGATAGCGAAGATATGGCCCGTGGGCTCGATTTGGCTTGTGTCTCCGTCATTTTCCCTGTAGGACTTTAACAAAAAAGACTGCATCAACTGAAACCATTTTGTTTCAATAGAATGTATTTTGTGAAATAATACTAGCTAGACCCAACTGCATTTTGCCGTTATTCTTAAAGGATATTTTTTCTGGTCATAGAATTCTGAGTTGACAAGATTTTGGGTTCTCTTTCAGCACTTTAAAGGTGGTGTTCTCCTGATTTCTGGTCTCAGTTTTTTCTACTGAGAAGTGAATAGTCATTTGATTCATTATTCCCTGTATATAATGTGGCATTCTTCTCTGTCTGCTTTCAAGATTTTCTCTTTGTCTTTGGTTTTCAATATTTGAGTGTTATGTGCCTGGGTATGGTTTTCTTCATATTTATCCTGCTTGGGGTTCATAGAGCATCTTGAATCTTGAAATTCACCAAATTTGGGAGTTTTGCAGCAATTATCTCTCCAGATTTTTTTTCCATCCTATTCTTAATCTATTGAGGAGATAATTACTCATATATTAGACATTTTATGTTGTCCTGCAGGTCTCTGAGACTCTTTATTTTTTCAAACTGTTTTTCTCTCTCTTCCACAGATATGATCATTTCTATCGCTATTTTCACAATCAGTGCCTCTTTCCTCTGTCTTCTCCATTATACTGTTTGCACATTTAGTGGTTTATTTCAGGTACTATATTTTTAATTCCAGAATTTTCACTTTGTCCTTTTTTCAGTTTCTATTTTGCCTGCTTAGATTTGCTATCTTTTCATTCATTGTGGGTACCTTTCTCTTTTAATTAATAGACCTCATTATAACAGCCACTTTAAGACCCTTGTCTTCTAATTCTAACATCTGGATCATCTTGGGACTGGTCTATGTCGATTGTGTTTATTTCTTGACAATGGGCCACATTTTCATGTATACTCTTTGTATGTTGAGTAATTTTGAATTTTATCCTCGGCATCGTGAATGTTGAATGGAGACTCTGAAGTCTGTTAGGATTCTCACTAAAGTGAGCACTTATGTGGAGTGGCAACTGACATGTTAGTTTTGTTCTTTTATCCTCACTAGGCCTCCTGGAATCTCCCCAGTACTTGCCTGGCTCAGGGGACAACCAGAGATTTGGGCATCATTTATGCATAGAACTTGAGGCTCTCCTACTGGTTTTCTTAATTCTAGAATCCCCCTCTCACTTTCCAGCTGCCGCAGTTGCCTCAAACTCTGTCGTCTCCAGAATCTGCTAACTTTGGGCTGTTCTCCAGCACCTTCCGATTGTCTGTATTGTTCTCTGCACGAAGATATAGTTATTACATGTGCAATAGCTGGTTTGACATGAGCTTAACTCAGTCATTTTAGGGAATGGAACTCTACCTGTCTTTTTCATGAGTCAATTCGATGCCCAGGCTTTAGAATCAGTAGCTTTGGGGGTCTCACCTACTGTGGCCTTAGAACTGGTGACATCAGGTTTCTATGATAACTCAGCAGCTCACCAGACTTACTCCTAACTTTATTTTCTAAATCTTTAGTTCAAAACTTAATGCTCCTCTGCGCTTTGAGACTCCATCCAGGAAAGAACGATCAGCCCAACATCACTCCTGCCAACACTGCTTTCGTCTTCTATCTTCTCCTCATCGAGACTTTGTTTAACCTTTGTGAGCCTCTCTTCCTTATTGGTTCTCACTCAACCTCTTTTTCATTTCCTCTTCTGTCAGTTTTTCCTCTCCTCCTCTGTTTCGTTTTCCCAACATGTTATGTTCTCCAACATTCACATTTCGATAAATTATAACTTGTTAAATCTAAAGGCTCTCATTTGTTCCTTTTCTTGCCCTCTCTTACGAAGCAAAACCTAATTTAATGCTCTCCCCTCTCCAAGACACCTCCTGTTTCTTTTCCACTCTTTCCTGCCCCATCTGATTTAGATCAGCAGAGTTCTCCCTTCATGAAGCATTTCATCCGCTTTCCAAACTCTTCCTCAGTCTGCACTTCTTTGGAATTAAGCCACCTCCTCCTCCTTTTCATGGGCTAAAGGATTTCCTTCCTAAATTTTAGGACACAGCTTCATCACAGGCTCGCTTTCTGTGGGAAGCCCTCCCTAGAGATTAGTCGGCCACTGACTCACAAGCTCCTGTGGGCGCGACAGACTCAGGCGAGCCTTGTGAATTGTTACTGACTGCTGCCACAACGTGGCTGTTGTCCTGCCTTTCCTCCCTCCTCACACGTTCTGCTTCACCATCCCTGCACCGGGGTGAGCATGTCACAGAAGTGAATTCAGCTGAGAAGGAGATTGGCATCATAACTCATGGGGCAGGTATCATTCTCCAGCTTGTTTTTTGGCTAGAATTTCAGACCTTTCCGCCTGCTCTGAGACCTACCTGTTCCTAAGCCTGTAGCTCTTACTGAAGTCCCGTCTTCCCTGATTCTGACCACTGATGTCTGTCTTCTTCTTCTGTCATCCTCCATATATAGTACTTTAAAACAGGTTCTAGCTTCAGAGGTAATATTATACGATCCCTTCATTTCATAAAAGCTGAGATTCAACAAAATACAGAGAGTTAATGAGAGAGCCAAGACTCAAACACTTATCCCCTTATTCCCAGTTCTTGGCACATTCCATTATACCAGGCTGTTTCATGGTCCATCTTCTCCATTTGAGCACAGAGTCAAGGGCCACATCTGCTATACACTTGCACATCATAAATTTTAGTAAATCAGCCTAAAAGATGCCTCACTAAACACTTCACGTTAGCAAGAGCACGTCCAGTTCAAGGTTTGTCTGACCCACCATAGCTCTTCATACCAAATAGGAAGCTCATTTGTCAGGTTGGTAATTTCTGAAAGAAATAGAAAAGGAAACCGATATAAAAATGTAAATTCTTTTTACTACCCAGAATCTAAGTAATCCTGAAGAATTTTAGAAAGTTTAATGTAATGCGTAAAACATAAATTGCTTTAATGACTTCCAGGATATTAGTGAAAATCTATTTATGTTATTTTGGTTTTACATTTTATTGATTTTTAAATTTTTAATTACCCTTGTTTTCTCAGTAAAATACGTGAAATGAATAAGCTCATGCATGAGTTACATTTCCAGGAATAGAGGGCAGTAAATGAGTAGTAATTGTTTTTCTGGTTTAACTTGTTGGATTATTTTTTTAAGGCAAAAGCTACATTTTTTAACTCAAATGTGGTATTTTAATGATCTTACATCTTGGACCTTATGAAGGAAATAGACCGATTAGAATTTTATAGACCCCAAATCTGATATGATCTTTGGTTAAGGGCCTAGAAATCTGTGTTTAGTCAACAGAGAAGGAAGGAAGCAATCTGACTCCTTGCTCATCCTCTCTCCACACTTTTAGGGCTTCAGAAAGTTCGCGCTGTTTTCGTACCACACAGATATGATGTGTGTGCTCTTTCAGTATCTGTAACTTCCTTTTTTTGATGAAAATTTCAAATGCAATATTAAGAGATCGTAAGACATTGAGACATTACTAAATAATTAAAAATTATATCTGAAAAAATGTGGACACAACAAAACAAGTTCATAGTTTTCATTTTATTTTTCATAAAGGAAAAAGGACGAGGCTGCCCCGGGCCTTGGTTAAAGGAGTCTTATGTGTATGAGTTCAGATGTGGGAAAACTCATCCAGTGGAGGCTAATGTACTGAGGTGGCCTGGAAATACGGGAACAGGAGTCAATAGACTGGATCTCAGTGTTGGTTGAGCTGTGCCTTCTGTTTGAGGTTGAGTCTCAGGAAAGTGGCTGCAGCTCTCTGGGCCTTTTTTCCCCACTATCTGAAAACTGAGGACATCAACTAGGATCAGGGCCCCATGAAGCTCATACTTGCTGATATTCCAACCCTACAAAGAAAATATTTTGAAACTGAAAATGCATGAATAATAGATAGTATTGAATTTTTTATTCAGTAAGCTTCAAGCCATGCTTCTTTCAACCCAAAAGTCTATCAATTTCCTCAATGCTGAGTATTATTTACGAATTTCGTAAGCATTGGACTCCTTGCATACTATGCTTAAAAAAAATGAAGCTGCTACTTTCATTAGTGAGTCAGAGTCCTCACAGCTGAAACAGGAAATGCCAGAATAAAATACTCGAGGGTGTTAAAAATGAATAAAGCCAAATTGTAGGACTGCGGCTGGTCCGAGAAGAGTGGTCAGTACAGTCGAGCTGGGGAAGGCTTCACCCAGGAGTGGGGCTCATTGCTTACTAGTCTCACGATTTGCTCTGCAGTCATAGACACATCATACAGACTCAAGGCTTAGAGTAATAAACTTTTTCTGCTTCTCCAAATGATAACCGATCCTTGGCAACCAAGGGATCCATAAAGTTTTAATAGACAGTTATTATGTACCATTTTCTTTATTCGCTTCTGGCGATTTTTATTTGTGACCAGTAAGAATAGATTTTAATGCCTTCCAGTATATGAACTCTGCAACTTAACTTCCTCTGTGTAATAGTCAAAAGTCTGAGTAATCATAAAGAGGAACATGATACGGAAACATACAAACAATAAAGCAACGTTTATCGTCTTCTTCCACACTATATCGGCTTTTGTTGTGGTGCAACATTTCTTTCTTAATTCATTCATCAACTGCCAGTTGGACATCTGTGTAATAGAGATGCTGTTCACTGCCTCCTGGGCCATTTATCTTTTAAAAGAGTAAGACCCTGCCCACAGCCTCTCCTCTCCTCTCCTATTTGAAAGACAGGACTCTGCCTTCTCCTCGATGCAGCTGGTTAGACTAGGGCTGAACTGTGCTTCCAAGCAAATAAATCCACAGGTTGAACTGAGCCAATCAGACTCTCTCTTTTGGAGATTTGAATTAAGCGACACAGAGATGGCCACCAGAAGACAGAGGACACTACACGTGTGATTACATAGACTCATGGCCATGTGCAGTCGTGGGAAACTGAGGATGACTGTTGAGAGAAAGGGAAGGCAGGGAGCCGCAGAGACAGCAGAAACGATGGGCCAAGAAACGCAGAGAAGGTGGCCTCACTTTCAGACTTTCTGGTTACAGTTCACGTGAAGCCTGTCTCCACTTCCCTTCTTTTCCTTTAGGCTCCTTCTGTATTCTGAGACATACTGTTATGTAAAATGGATAGAAAATACAGAAAAATCTGTCATTACTAGTAAGATTTCCTATTTTCACTCCTACTCCCCATTATCACCAAATAAAACTGGTTTTGGTGAACAAACTTTTTGATAAGCTTCTTTGCATTCTTACTTTGTATTCCAGGAGGCACAAGTGAGAAAAAAAAAGCGTCCTAGAACTGCTTTCTAAGCAGGAGTGGGAGTGCTGGCTGTTTTCCAGGTTGTTGGACAGAGCTCACCAGAGCTGGATTTATCAGAAAAATAGAGGGTATCTGTAAGGCTTTGTGGCAAGAGATAAAAGGGAACAACACAAAAAAAGATGATGTTGCTGGCAGCCAGGAGATATACTTTGGGGAACAGAAGAGAAATGCTGCTGTGTCATATCTGGCTTTTTGGAGAAGTGTCAATGCAATCCTTTTGGGTTCCCTAATATGTTGTATAACTGGACCTGGGGCTTTCGTGGTAATTGGAATTGGGTGGTTTGATGAACATTGAATATAGGTTCAAGATAGGAGACAAGAGTCTAGACTGCCTGAGGGTGGATCTAAAACATCTAGGTGACATCCATAATACATTCGCTTGTTGTTGCTTCTGTTTCATTTTTTTATTTGAGCTACTTTTTTTGATTTTCCACATTTTTGCAATCAATTGAGCTCTGACAGAAATGATGTGGAGTGTGTGAAGCACCTGGAGGCTTCAGTGACCGTTGGCCATGACCTCCCCTTGAATGAAGTTCCAGTGTTACACTGAATGCATTAGACTCAGGGGGCAGTCGGAAACAACGTATTGTTTTCCTCCAGCTATGCCTTCAAAACAAATCTTTAGCTAGTTCTGTTTGTGCCCAGATTTGTGAAGACATTATAGTTTTCTCTGGTCCTTTTGTATTATAAATAGCATGACTTCCGAAGTTAAAATGCCCAGTCCAGCCTAATATAACACTGTTAACTCCAAGATTCATTCAGAGGCCGGCTTTTCCTCCCTCACGGCTTGAGCTGCTTCAGGTCTGGTAGCCTGCACTGGGGAGGGTGCCTTCTCCCATCTCCTTCCTGGCACATTCCTCCTCCGCCCCTGCACTCACTCGGCCCCATCTCTGGCTTCTTCAAGGCTGGGTTCAGTGGAGAGGAAACCAGGAGAAAGGCAGAGTGTAGCATAGTGGGTGCAGCTGCAATCTGGCGATAGGTCTCTCTGGGTGTGACAAATGCTCGATGCTGACCCTTTTCTCGTGGGGAGATTTTAGAGGGTTTTCTTTGGATGCCCTCACAGGGGATAGTGGAAGGTAGCTTTCTCTCCAGCTGTGGTACCATCCCTCATCCTCATGCGTCCTACTCTCACCCTCTGCTAGTTACTCTGTTGAGTGGGGTTCCTTTCTGCATGGCTCTTGGCTTCCTCCTCCTTTATGGTCCATTTCTGGTTCATGAGAAACACCCACATCTCCCACCACCACCATTACTCACACAAGCTCCCAATACAGCCTCCTCCCCTCACAGTCGACTACCTGAGACGAAGTTCTGGTTTCAGCTTCTCAATTTCCAATTCTTCCAGGTGGGGGGCAGATGGATACTGTTTATGTTGCCAAGGTCCCCATTCCAGGCTCTCTGAAGAGTACCGTGACCCCCTCTCACGAGGCTGTGCTGAGAGGCAACCTACAACCTTCCTCATCTGGTTGCACATCCCTTCCTCCTCCACCCAAAAGATGGAGATGCAGAGAATTCCACCAACTCTCTGTGTTGGAAGCTTCCTCTCAGGTGGATGACGGCTAATATGTGCTAATCAATTTCAAAGCCTTTTATCATTTCCTTTATTAATGGTCTAACAGACCACTTTAGGCTGTGGGCATACTTGGCAACCATTTTTATAGTTCTTAACGTTTGGTGCCTCAATTGAAACTGAGATAGGAATATACTGTTAAACTGGCTTATCATTCAACTTGTCGTTGTCTTATATTTCTAAGACTCCCAGGCAGTTGATGATATAAGTAAATAGGAAGTGCTATCTAAGCTCAGTGTGTGATTTGGGAGAATGTACTTTGGTTTATGAGATTTGAAAAGGATTCATGAAGAATTGGGCAGTGGAGGACACAGCATTTCACTTGAGACCGCGTTTGACCTAAAGAACATGTGTAGCCTCACCAAAGTGGAAAAATTTCCATTTTCTTTACACATTAAATACTGCAATTGTTTATGTGCTCATGTGTATCCAAGGAAAGAGATCACTCCTGGATGACTTCTTCCCCCTCCATACTAAAATTCCCCCTCTTGTGGTGCTTCTCAAACATTACTATGCACGCTAGTCGCCTAGGAGTTCTTGTTCAAACACAGGTTTTGACTGAGTAGTTCTGAGTGGAGCCCAAGATCCTGCATTTCTTTAAAAGCTCCCAAATGATGCTAATGCTGCTTGTCCTCAGACCACACTTTGAGTAGAAAGGCTCTATTGCTTTTGCTGAGTAATACATAACGTAATACATAATACATTTTGTTTTGTAATTGTGGCAAGTCATTGGAAGTCTTTCATTTCGGGAAAATGATCTTAGTTGTAGTTTACACATGATGGTCTCTCATTTCTTTGAACAGTGTATAGAAATTTTGGTGCCAGTCATTTGGAAAGGAGAGTTGAAATAGGGAAAAAGAGAATGGGATTCTTATTGTCAGCTATGCTATCAACTGGCTTTCAACATGTCCCGAGTTTAGCCCCTTTTATTAAACCGTTTGTGTGTTAGGTGATCTCCAGGGATCAAGCAAATACTAATATAATATTTCTAAATATATTTTATACTTATCTTATCTACTCTGCTATATTGTTAAAAAAGACTTGGGAGCTAAGACTGTATTTTTACATATACTTTTATTCCTGCAACAGAAGATAGAACCTGGCCCTTAGTGCATGCTCAGTGAGTATTTGTGAATGATGATGATGCAGAAGAACTTTGACAGTGGAGATATGAGTGGATTCAAATAGTGAGGAATCATGAGCTTGCTTTTTAAGTATCTTTAGCAAATCTTTATTGCTGAGTGATGTTGACTTCCTAAAGTGAAAAGAGTAAATTCCATAATGTTCATGTGTGCTGGGTTTCTCATCTCTGACTTTGACTAGGGCTCATAGAGACAACCCTTCCAAAATCCAATAGGATCAGTAGAGTAAAGAGTTATAAACTTTATCATTATAAATACAATTGAGTTTTTTGAAGAAACAGGCAAAGAAACCCTGTAGTATTTCCCTGCTCACACATTTTAGTGATTCTACATCAATGACTCTTCCTGTTCTCTTTATGTTATGGTTCACCAAGACAGTGTCAAAACCACTTCATCTTTCTCAATAGCTCCTAGATTCTAACTTCTTAAAGCATCTATTTTGATTCCATCCAAATCAGAATCCCCTTAATTTGCAAAATCACTGCTCAAGCCCCGAGTTGTCACTCTATATCCTCTACTTAGTTGTGGAGCCAAAAGTTGAGGAGAGTCAAGAAAAAGATTAATGGAAAAGGCAAAATGACCTAGCCATAGTCCTTAAATGATATGTTATTACAAAGAAATGTCACTATGACATTTACTGACTGGAAAAGAGAAAGGAGGGGGGGATGAGGAGGAGTTATAAGTATCTTATGGAGTCCAGAAAGTCCTACTTGATATGTCCAAGTCTTGTAGTGAGGCGAATATTCCTATTTATTGAGGAGAGAAGAAAAATACCCATTTTTCTTCAACCTGTTAAATAATAGCTCTTACTTTAAGGGATAGATTGAGTAAATTGCTGCACCAAATGCAACTCTGAAGATAGAACATTCAAGTATAAAACTGATGTCTTATCCAACTTTCCAAGCGAGAAAGCCTCTCTCTACACGTAGTAGATATTATGGGAAACTTTGAAGTCTTATTCTGGACAAATATATCAGATATTACAAAATTTTAAATTTACATCACTCTGCACTGAAGTTCCCTTTGCAGCACTGTTGCTTTGATGGCTCCCTATATATCCATTTTTGTTGTGTTTGTCGTAAAATGGATATCTGGAACAGATGTGTCACTGAGGTGTGTGATGGCAGCCCCTGGGTGGGAAGAATGTGGGGGTGAGTAAAACTTGAGGCCAACGTGAGCTCTTTTAACATCATCTGAATATATTTCAATATCTGAAAAAGAAGACTTGAAGTTAGAAAAATTAATAATGGAATTAAGGCTGCAGGAGAAAAACAATTATTTGAATCTGGAAGTGGTGTTGTGGGGAATAAACCAGAAAGCTAATACAGGATCAGTAAAGCAATATCTAGACAGCAGTGAAAATACAGTTTGAAAGGAGTAGTGTACATTCATTGTGGAACCAGAATTTTTGACTTCCTTCGATAAAGTGCAGCAAGCTGGAGAGGGAGAGAGTGTTCCTCGACAGTAATTAGGGAAGAAAAGGGAGAGGTCTGTCTGTGGATTAAAACGTGGAGTGCTGTGTGCCAGGAGTGTGTTTCCTTTCCCGTAACCCTCACTGTAGTCTTAGAGGTGCTTCCATAGAGAGGACTCAGAGGTGTTAAGTAACTTGGCTAAGGTCAAATGTCCATTAAGATGCAGATCTGGGCTTCAGACCTAGACTGAATCTCACAGCTTAATTCTGACACCACACTGTATAATAAGCAGTGGAAAAGAAGTAAATTAATCAAAATGATCATTTAGCAATTTGGTCATTAGTTGAATTGGCCATTGAGTCAATAAGGTTCTTCTACCTTAGAGGAACAGTATCGTCCAGTAGCAGTATCCTACTGGAAATTATGGCTTTGGTTTCTTTGCTGAAATAGCATTTATTTCACAAATTGATCTTGTATCTGTTAATCTCACAACTCTCATTAGTTCAAATTATTAGTTTTTACTGATTCTGTATATTTGATCATACTATCCACAAATAATGACAGCTGTACTTCTTACTTTCCGTGCCTTATTGTTCCTATTTATTTATCTTTTCTTATGTTCTTGGTCAGGACCTCTGGTACTGTTAACCAGCAGAGTTTCCAGTGAGAATGGCTCACTATTCTAGCATGATTGGGGTACATAATGGAGTTATTTACATTTATAGGGAAGAATGAGAGAGGAGCAGTGTGGAGGCAAATATAATCGTCCCTGTGATATATCCAAGTCTATATAAATGTCTCTAGCTCTGAGAAGAGGTAATTTTAGGAGATTTAGACTTGGGAATCATCAGCTTATGGGTCTTAATTTAAACTGTGAGATGACTTTCCAGTTTCTGCTTAGGGATGTTAAAAGCTGGAAAGACTGTCCTACCCACCCTTACCACAAGAAAAAAGTCAGCCATTGTGCAAGTTCATGACTTCTTTTGAATCTTTGAAAGAGGTGAGGTTTCAGGACAACCAACGAACCCCACTCTAGGGAGAGATAGGAGACTGCAGGCAAGATAGGGCGTGAACTTGCTTACTTGATTCAGAGATCATCACACATCAGTAGGAAGAATTCAGCTAGAGTAGTTGGTGAATTGGTGGAGTTCAAGTGTGGGCTGGTGGGAGACTATGAAGCCCCTGGGGGCTCTTATATGGGGGAGGTGGAAGTTCACACTCTCATGAGCAAGACTAAGTTATCTCATGAATGAAAGCTGAATGCAATATGGGATCCGAGATTGGATGCTGGAATAGAAAAAGGACATTAGAGGAGAAGTTGGGGAAATCTAAGCACGTTCTTTAGTTTAGTTAAGAGTGTTAGAAAAATATTAATTCCTTGACTTTGCTACCCGTAGGTTTGTTGAACAAGATGTTAACATTAGGGAGGATGCGTGAAGGGTACACAGGAATTCTCTCCTATATTGCTAACTTTTTTGTAAGTCTAAAACTATTTCAAAATAAAGAGTTTAAAACACAGGAGCTTAAGGATTACAGAGTAGAGTATACAAAGAAAAGAGTGAAACTGGTTATCATTTTAAAAATGTGCAAACAGAGGAGGGAGCATTCGTGGAAACTGAGGATGCAAGTTTAGAGAAGTAAGCAGTGAATCAAAAGAAAATAGTCTTGCAAACCAAGAAAACAGCATTGCTCACAGTGCATTCTCACTGAGTGCTCCCATAAAATCCCCCCTCCAAATAAAGAAATGCCTCCATGATTATATAGGTTTGTGGAATAGTCGATCTTCTTGAAATTAACAGTACATATGAGCACAATGAAGAGTTTGAGAAAGGCTTCACTACTGAACTCTTTTTTAAAAAACAAATTCAATGTTTCCCCAAATTATTTAGCTATGAGTACTTTTTGATTTTCAAATAGCCCCTCCATATCAACATCATGAAGTCAGGAGTGAGGTCTACTTGGTGCCAGATATACAAATACAATTTATAGTGCATGATAGGTATTTATTCGTCAAACAAGTATTTATGACACTCCTGTTAACATCCCTTAGACCTGGGGTTCTGAGGCATACACTTGGGCAAAGCTTGCATAGATGCAATACAGTCACGCACCACATAACGATGTTTCGGTAAATGACAGACCGCATATAGAATGGTGGTCCCATAAGATTAGTGCCGTATAGCCTAGGTGTGCAGTAGGCTGTACCATCTAGGTTTGTGTAAGTTCATTCTGTGATGTCCACATAACGATAAAACCACCTAGCAAAGCATTTCTCAGAAAGTATCTTTGTCATTAAGCAATGCATGACTGTAATGACAAGAGGGTAGTGGTCTTGGGGCAAAGAAGAGCAAATAACCCTGAGAATTTGGAGGTAGAAAAATAGGGAACAATTCTCTCCCTGGTCTGCTAATAAGAAGAATGGAGAGAGAATCTAGATTGACATGAGGTCCAGAAGGACATGTTGTGATGGCTAGATATGATTTTTATGTTACTTAATTCTACCTACTGTTCCTCTAGGTTTCCATTTGGATCTTGGTGCAAAGATGTGGACCTTCACCAAAGATGTTTCCCATGGGATGAATCAGAATCTGATGTCTCCTTATAACCTTGGATTTGGAGGGAAGGAAATAAATATAATTTCTGACTACTACACCAGGAATAAAAAAAAAAAAAGAAAGAAAAATGATTACCATGATAAATTTCCCTGACATATTTATTACAATTCTTTCTTGAAACATTTGTGAGGCAGACATTGATGAGGCCTGGACCATTTTATATACTTAGGCATATTCTCTGAATTGTTTTAGAAGAGAGAGTTTTTAGTACAGATTAATGAATTGTCTGTGCCAGTCAGGATAATGAAGCATTATGATTACTTCTGGGTCCATTTCTCACCGTGCCTGTGAGGTTGAAGTCTTCCACCGGCTCTGGATTGGCCGCTTATTGCATTAGATTCATGAAGTTTTAGCCCAAGATGAGAAAAAGCCCAACAACTTGCCTGGATCCCTCATTAATCCAGGATCAAATTGCCCCAGGCCTGCAGGGGAAGTTGTTCACGAAGCGCAGAGGCAGACGTGGACAGAAAGTGATTAGCATGGAAGATATTCTTGCGAGAGCTCCTGTGCTCTGTAGCGAGGCTGACCCAGTGAGGAAGGGCGTGTTGCACAGCTCCTCTAGGACCAGGTGCAGTGCATGTGGAGACTGCTTACCAAAACTCTGTCCCCTCTTTTCAAGTCAGTCCATTTGAGAAAAGTCAGGCATAGGCGACTTGTTTACCCCTGTGAAAGCTTTTCTGCTCTGCCCTGGGGGTCTCTTAGAGAAGAGAAAAGGTAGATTTGCTCCCCTACATTCTGCTGTCCTCATGTAAGAGTCACCCTGTATGTCAGTGAGACATGTGGAGATGGGAAATGATTTGAGGGCATGTGGAAGTGTCACGGCAGGTGTAAGTTACCTTCCCCTATGATCTGCCTCAAGATCACACTGCATCATTCCTCTACGAAGAAATAGATGACATGATGAAAATAAACTAACTCAGTCATCTTAAGGATATTTGAATTTTAGCCTAATTTATGAAATGTTATTAATGATTTTTCCATATGTCAAGACACCTAATCAGGTGATAAAGCTGTAATTATTAACTATTTTAAGTCACAAACTATATAATAATCTGAAGAAAGCTATAGGGCCTCTCCCCAGAGAAATAAACACATGTACCTTTTCACACACATTTTATATTTAATTTTTTTTTTGGTGAGTAAGATTGTCCCTGAGCTAACATCTGTTGGCAGTCTTCCTCTTTTTGTATGTGGGATACCACCACAGCATGGCTTGATGAGCGGTGTGTAGGTCCGCGCCCAGGATCCGAACCTTCGAACCCCGGGCCACTGAAGCGAAGCGCACAAACTTAACCACTATGCCACTGGGCCGTCCCTTACGTTTAATATTGACTGTTCAATCTAGAAGAAACAATCAGGATCATTGTGGTGGACACTGTAGTTTTCTCCCCAGTATCTGTGCCACTCTTTCTTCTTCAAGGGCATTGTGCTGTTCGGGAGAGTTTAGTCCCAATCCCATTTTTTGAGTGAACCATGATTCATTTAAACCAATTAGAATAATATCCCCCTTAATCACTTCGAAGTGACCAGTTCCAGCAACTCATGCCTAACCAATTAGTCTCTGACCTTCCCTAGGCCATGGTAGGCATGGCCCAAAGATCTTGAATGGCAGGACTTTTGCTGGGAATCTAAGATACAGCTGCTCCGTCTCCTTCTGTACACTGTGGTTGGCAAGCGGGACCCCTAGAATAACCGAATTCACTTTGCTACCACCAGGGAAACTAGCCCTGGTGCCATGATGATCAAGTTGTCCACCAGAGGCAGGCGGAACTAAGAGCATCTCGGAGAAATAAAACTACAGCCTTGAACAAAACATGAAGAAATTCACTGGTAGGGTGGAGTTTAAGCAGATAGTTATGTGAGCTCAAACTTCCCTTAGAGTTTAGGCCCTTTTAAGTTGTGTTTACTATTATTCACACAAAAAAGTGAGTTCTAATGACACAATCATGCCATGCTGTCTCTTCAAGTACGATAGTGCTAGAGAGCATGTTTCCAAGACGGTAGGGTAGGTAGGGAAAGAAGGATGTAAAGTAAAGGGTTGTTGTGTCTTCCTAATACATCATCTACTTATATAAAGGCAGAGCTATTTACATATGCCGTTAGTGGTGTGAGTGGGGTAGAGTCATCTCTGGCCATATGCATTTCTCTACCCAGTCTTGTGACCAACCTTGGTCTATAGTGCCCCATGCTCAGGCCAAGGTCCCGGAAGAGGGAAGAGGGAAATAACAACTGGATGAGAGAACTGAGCCTAGTCACAGCCTGGTGTGTTCAATACCACACAGACGCATGTATAGTCAACCCCACTGCTGCCTTGCTCTATGGAATTCACTGAAATGTGGACTGTGCCCTGTGGGTGACACGCTGACAAATGCATGAAGCATTTGCCTATCTTTGCCTTACTGAACTAAACTTCACTGAAGACGATGCTGGGAAGCCGACAAAAGCTTTTATGGAGCAAGTGTAGAGTGCATGCGGGGCATATTACAGACATGGCCACAGAGCACAAGGCGAGGCACAGTGCAGACATACTTGCAGGTGTTTCTGACCGATAAGCTTATTTTTGTAACCACATCCAACTGTAATTTTGGGCCAGTCACAAACTTTATATTGAATGTAAATATATGGAAGTTGATAATATATATTTATCACCTTTCACTCCCCAAACCTTGTTAAAAGTTAAAATGGCAATAGAAACTTGCATACGCTGATGAGAGGAGTGTAAATTCATACAGCTATTTTGGAAAACTGCCATTATATACCAAAGCCGAGCATGACCATACCCTACCACCCAGTGATTTCACTCCTAAGTGAATACGTGTGCACCAGAGATGTGTACAAGAATATTTATAGTAACATTGTTGTGTGTCCCACATTGGAAACAACTCTGATGTCCACCAAAGTAGACTGGATAAATACCTTGTGGTATTTTTCATATGCTGGAGTACGATAAAACAAAGTAAAAGGATGAGCTGCAGCTACATGCAGCAACATGTGTGAATCTCACAATCATATTTTTTAAGGAAAAGAATTAGTAATATCTGTGTAAACACATAGTACTGTGCCTGGAATGAAGCAGTCCTTCTGTAAATGTGGGTTTGTCATTCTCTTGAAATTTAAAAGAATATAAGAAGATACAATTAGTGCTAAGTAAATTAAATGAGTCTTCCTAGTTCTCTCTGTATCTAGTGTGGCATGTATAATCAAGGTGCATCAACAAACATAATAAATGGATAATCATTTTATAAAGAACATTGCCGCCATGTCATCTAGTCTGTTTTGCAAATCCTGATTCAACAAACTGGAAAGCAAAAATATGCGTTCTCTATATTTAGCATACATTTAATTGTAGGAGATGAAGTTTCTGAATTTGGAATTACATGATAGTAAAAATGATAAAGGATATTATTTTTTAATTCCCAGAATTGGTTCTACCTTGTTCATTAATATTTAAAAGGTAGATATTTGACAATCCTGAATGTTTTAGTTTATCTTGTTTTTGAAGAGAATTAGTTTTGGATGATATATTGTGATAAAAATGACTTAATTTCAGGTGAAGATGTGCCTTATGACTTCCGTTTTAAATCTTAAACACCCACAGAGTTAAATTGCTGTGAAACTCATAAAAATCACTGTCTGTAATTGATGGGACATTGGAGTTCTAATGATATGCTTTAGGAGTCTGGAAAGATCTAATGGTCCATTATTAATAGGCCACCCTCCAAAAAATGTGTGTGTGTCTGTGTGTTTCTGAAATGCTGAATTTCACTGGGGACAGGCAGGTTGTGAATGGTGGGAAGTGTATATAAGTTTTATTCATATTTACTAGATTTTAATAAAATAATTTTAAGTCAACCCTTAAAATATCAGACCAAAATGGAAGACTGAATAAGCATCCTTAATTATTGAAAAATAAAATCATTGGCAGCATATAGCTAATTTTCAATTACCCGAGGTACTGAGATGAGAATGAAGTTATAACTACCTCTAAGTCACAGGTAATCCAGAAATCTAAATAATAAAACCACAGTAATCACAAGTAGATTTTAGGGTTTTCTTGTCACCATTGTTGCTCTTGTTTTTCCATTGTTTTTGTTCTTTACAAAGTGGAAAACACACAGCTGGGAGCTAGAACGAGCTTAGATCTTCAGGAGGGTAGGAGAGAAGTTTGGTAAAGAGGAAAGAGCTGGTTATCGTTGGGTTATCACAGCCAAATCTCTCTACACTTGGGTCTGTTTCTGTACCTCCTACTTGGCTCCCTTCGTCTGTCCCTGCTGACATAATCAGCATACTGTTTGGTCACTTGCTAGACTGTGAGCTCCATGAGGTTCTCATTGATCCATCCCAATTGCCTAGACGAGGGTCCGGTACACGGGCATTCAATATCTGTTTGTTGATTGAGTTAATTATACACAATTTTAGTATTTTATAAGAACAATTTCACCTCCTATTTCCCATCTTTTCCATCTATTAATCTTTTTTGGTCATTTACCAAGTGTCTTCTCCCATTTTCTCATTTTTCCAAATTCACTATGCTCTATTTTTTTAATTTTAAAAAGTTTCATTTTCAATACTATGTTGGTAGAGTCCTGAAAATCAATCTATAATTCTAATGCATTTCCAATTTTGAATTTTCTCATTGAGGAATGGGTGCCATATCTCTTGATTTTTACAAGTGTTCTTTTCTGTCTAAAGTAGAACTTGATAGTTTTCTTCATATAGGAATAAACAACAAATATATAGGATTAAGTATTTAAATATTTGTTATTATTTGTAAACTTGTATCCATTTAATATTCTAACTGAATATATTTGCTAACACAACATTGACTTTTGTACATTTATTTTGTAATCGACTGTGTACTGAACTGACTTAGACCATGACTAATAGATTTTCAGTTGGTTCGCTTGAATGTACTTGCTAGACATTTATCATTTTTACTTCTCTTTTGTAAAATTTATACTTCTATCTTTTTATATTAACTCTTCCTTTAGTAGTATTAATGGTATCTGACTAGAAATGCTGGTTAAAAGTATTAATCTAAGTAAACAAACAATTACATATCAATACAAATATAAATACAGTGAAAATATGTAAATAATGTTAACTAATTCACAAAATAACATTTCAGATAACAAAAACACTATAAATGTCCACATCCCTAGGAAGTAAAACAAATATAAATTAAAATGAGACTACTGTTTCAGTCCATCAGCCTGGGCAAATCACTCTTTTTTAATCCACACCAGTGTTCTCGTCAGCAAAGGAAACAAAGTCTCACCACAGCTTTGTTGTGCGGACACTCAGGTTGGCTCTGACTCCTGGAGACCCTATGAATGAGCGATGTCCACAATGTTCTGTCCTCAACATCTCTACTCAGACTCTGTGGACTCATGCCTGTGGCTTCTTTTACCAGTCAATCCGTCACATATTTGGTCTTCCTCTTTTCCTGCTGCCTTCTACTTTTCCCAGCATTACTGTGTTCTCCAGAGAATCCTGCCTTCTCATCGTGTGCCCACAGTAGGACAGCCACAGTTTTAGCATTTTTGCCTCCAGCGATAAATTTGCTCTAGGACACGCTTGTTCATCTTTCTGGCAATCCACAGTAACCGTAGAGCTCTCCTTCAACACCATATTTCAAATGAATTAATTTTTTTCCTGTCTCAAATCCTATGATGAGACCACCACTTAGGAAAGTAAAAATGTGTACGAATACTCTAGAAATGAATTTGACACCATATGTAAAACAGTCTGGGAGGGACTAACAGGAGGAACAGTCCCCTTTTAGAAATGTGTCTTGGATATCTTTGGATAAATATACAAAAATATTTGTAAAGAGATGTTCATTATAACAGGAAAAAAGCAAGCAATATAATACCCACACCTAAACAGCCATTCCCTGGAGATGGCGTTCTTTATACATGCAACATAGTCAATTGAGAAAAGCATTCCATTTTTGTTTTAAGAATTATACATTTACATGTAAAAATTTCATTAGAAAATGTTAGTTTACTGTGGTTATATTTAGGTATTAAGTTGAGAGTGATTCACACTTTTTGTTTTTCTATGTGCTTATCTATTTTGTCTAATTTTCTGAAGTGATGATCTGAATTGAGTAGGTGTTCCTTAAGGGAGCCTCTAGTGTACACCCTAGAAGCTAGAGCCTGGGAAGAAGGAAAATGTTACTGACACATTAGTGGCTCAGCTCGGGTCTTCCTCAGGCTGGCTAGATTCAAGTGGCCAACCCATGTCTACCATCATCGGATTTTCTTCTATGGCAGGAAAAAGAAATTCTAAATTCTTCAATACTTGGAGAATAATTCCATAATATCTATTTTGTAGGCATTAAATCTGAAAACCCTAAGGCTATATTGCTATATTAAAGCTTATGAGTGTGGTTTGGGGGATTTTTTTTTTCTTTCTTACATTTTGGAACACACCCAGCTGCTTTTCAGAAAAGCCCCTTGGAGAAATCTTTTGCATCTCCTTTTGGATTCTTTTCAATTCTTTTGAAGCATGGATCCACTGGCCTTTTTGTAGCATTTACTGAACTATTTTCTGTAGCTGCCAATTGAATGATCTGTTCAAAATTAGGACTGTATAGACTTTTCACCCAATATAGTGGTCTTTAGACTTTCTGGAGCAAATTATTTATAAGGGCAAAAGTTTCACTGGAAAAAGAGCTGCATGAGAAGAACTCCATTAGCTCAGTGGTTCTGAAACCTATCAGTTACAACATCCACTTTATGTAACCCCCCATTTCATTGTTTCACACTTTAACATCTCTGAAATGACATGTGCTTTTCAACAATGGCATTTTGCCATCAACGCTGGCCCGTGAGGCACAGTTGTCGTTGTCTGCACCTGTGTGCACCTGGTCAGGGGAGTCCATGCTGTCATGACTTAGAGTGCTGTGGAGTGTTGTGGCTACTTGTGTTGGGTTCAATTCACATCAAAAATGCCTTCTTGTTTGTTATCTGAAAATCTTCTATTGACACCTTGGGTAAGACCAAGAAAGTGCCAGTGTCATTACTGGTGCTTGGGAGAAAATTGAGGTGTCGATAACGGAGCAACCTTTTAAGAAATACTGCATCTCTAATGCTCTGAAGATGCAGAAGATGATGCTCTGTCAAAAATCACAAGTGATGATAAGACTTTGTGTCATAGTTTGGTTGCAGTGTGTTTTTGTAAGTGTCTTAGCATAAGGTAATGTGTCTTACAATCAATGGTGTCTTAGATTCAATCTAATAATGAACATACTTTGTAAAGTTCCCTTTACGATCCTGAAATAAAATTCATAGATAATAAAGCTACCTACATACATAATTTTCAAAAATCAATATAATCACCTATCTCCAATATGACAGAGAAATAAAAGGATATTAATATGTATTCCCTATAAAGTGAATTGACACAACCATACCCCAATACATAATGCTGTAGTCAGATGTTTATATCTGCCTATGGTGAATAATGTTGGATTTAAGAGAAATGAGACAATCAGAAGCTATTCTTTACAAGAAGCACATGAAAATAAAGTGCACAGGTACAGGTGGATGCTAGAGTAAAAAATAACGCTATGATAAATAATAACAAGTGAGAATTATTTGTATTGATAAGTCAGAGAATAAAATAACATTAATTGAAGTGGACATAACACACCTTGGAAGATTATAAACTGTTGCAGTGGAACAATGAAGAAGTGTTTTCACAGAGGAGCTGGGACTTATTTACAAACATAATGTCAGCATAATTGCCTTTGTTGTGACAGAGGATGAGCCAGTGACAACTATCATTGAAAATATATTTACTATTA
This sequence comes from Ceratotherium simum simum, assembly GCF_057802395.1. Lineage (NCBI taxonomy): Eukaryota > Metazoa > Chordata > Mammalia > Perissodactyla > Rhinocerotidae > Ceratotherium > Ceratotherium simum. The sequence continues at coordinate 106,384,228 of NC_141900.1, forward strand.
GGAAATTCTACTAAAAGTGCAGATGTGCATTCACTTGTCAAGCACTTAAAGAGATCTTGGAGACTATACAATATTCTTCAAAGGTCAACTGGAAAAAACATTATAAAACAGGAGCCTATACAGAATTCGTGGGTAGACCTCAGGGGATATTATCTGAATAGGATGGGAAAAATAACAGCTAACCACAAAATGAATAATTTTAGTAGCTAATTTTCATAAATTAATTCCTATCATTGTGCTATATAATTTTTTAAATGTATAAGTTAGCAATAATATGAAATATTTTTTAAAAATATCTTTATTAATGAAGTTCAGTGAGATCCCAGCCTTTCATGTGACTTCGTAAATGTAATTATTTCTGATTTTAAGTCTCCTACAGAGACTCTCGAATATCCTTGATTACAGCATTGCAGTTGGGTCTACATGCACTTGCACGGTTTTTGCTATTACATTTTTCCATTAAATATGAAATTGGAAATTTTATAGTGCATTGAGTTGATGTATGGAGTAAATAAATTATTCTGTTACTCAGGACAATATCTTTAATCCATTTAATCATCCCGCTCCACAATAATATTCTCTTCAATATTTGTACTTTTATGTAACGTCTTGTAAAACATTTCCAAGATGACTATGTACTTGCCATAGTCTATTCAGTCTGCTGTAACAAAAATTCCACAGACTGGATGGCACATAAACAGCAGAAATTTATTTCTCATGGTTCTGGAGGCTGGGAAGTCCCAGGTCAAGATGCTGGCAGATTTGGTATCTGTTAAGGGCCCCCTTCCTGGTTCATAGACAGTCATCTTCTTGTTGTGTCCTCATGGCAGAAGGGAAGAGGGAGTTCTCTGGAGCCTCTTTTATCTGGGCCTTAATACCACTCGTGAGGGCTCCACCCAAAGGCCTCACCTCCAAATACCATCACACTGGGGATTAGGTATCCACACATGTATGTGGAAGGATGCAAACATTCAGTCCATAGTAACACTAAAGTATCAGCAATACACTAGCTACCATAGGTTTCGTCTCCTGGGGCATTTGAAATTCATGAGGGATGTGGGATAATTTTGTTTCACAGGATTAACCTGTGTATTGCAGAACAGTTAGCATAATACTCGCCAATCTATTAACAAATGCCAATAGCATCTTTAATCAAAAATGCGCTTACAGATTTTCAAAACACTGATCAGCGGTACTGCCCCCACTGAGAGCCACTGCAGGCACTAACCCCGGGGAGCATGGAATACAAGGAGAATAAGAAATAGACAACCTGAGACAACACTCTGCAATCCACATACAGTACTGGCTGGAGTATTGTTGTTTCACTGGGTGCTACTGAGCATGTTTCAGTGGAGGAGGAGATTATGACCCGAGCTGGACCCTTCAATTAAAGAAGTAATGAAGCTTAGTAGATTGGAGAACAAACAAAGCTTTAACCTAGGACATCCCTCACAATAAATTAGGACCTGCAGTTGAGTCAGAGAATCAAGTTGGTCCAAAATGGCATGCTGTTCTTCTTGAGAAATCTGGACAAAAAAGTGAAGGGGCCCATCCCACAACCTTCTCCCTCCACCCTGAGGAGTATCCCTTGGGATCAGCAGATGAAAGTGACATCTCATTATTTTGGAACTTCAGCATTTTAATCTGACCTGGACTGCACAGAGAAGTGTCTCTTATTTGTTTTCGATGGTAACACAGCCATTTTCCAACAGAAAATCCTTGGGAGAGTGATTCCAGGCATAGCTGTGTCTCCTTAGATGTTATAGTAAGAAAGAATCATGGAGACACACACACACAAGCCATAGGGATCTACTTTAATCTGCTCCATAAAGAATATAAGTCAAATTAGAAATATGTGGGAGACAGACATATGTAGGAAAGATTCTAGAAGCCTCAATTTTAGGTTACTTTTTGTTAGTCTTAATCAAGTCTAACACAAAAATGATTCATTACTCAAGTAAAACCAAGAGCCCTGTGTTAAAGCTCCTTTTTTAAAACAGAAATAAGTTTGAAAAACTAGAAATATTAGGATAAAAAATCATAAAACAATGTACATGTTTAAATTTATCTGGTTTAGCTATTGTTATATTTGGGAATGTTTCATTTGCTTTAAGCAAAAAAAGCAAGCATTATTCAACAAGCATTGCTGGAATAATCAGCTTTCTGGAAGAAAATCAGTTTAAAAGCTGTATAACATACACACATAATATAAAATTCCAGATATATTAGGAAAAATGTCATACAGAATTATAATAAAAATAATGAATAGGAAATATACCCTAGGCTTAAATGTAAAGAAAAATGTCTCCAAGAACACTGAGAGCTTTGAATTCATATTTTTTTAAAATCCATGAAAAACAAACAGAAAACAAAGTATGAAAAATATTTAGAGCAAATACAGCAGAAATTTCATCAAATTAATAACTAAAGAAATGAGGTTTTAATTGATGCCAGTTTAACAAAAATTATTGAAATGACAGCTATCAATGCTGGCAACATTGAATATATATGTATATATATATATATTGTACAGCATTTTATATACACATATATATGACAAAATTGTAAACGAATATACATTAAGTGAGCAAAAGAAGATTGAAATATTATATATTGTGATATGTATGTAATATATATTTCACAGACATATATGACAAAATTGTAAATAGTCTTATTCTCCCGGTCTATCTTCATTCTTCTTGAGGCGTCAGAGATACATGGTAACATCAGCACCTCAGGCAATGGTGACAGTATCCTCTAGAGAATGCTAGAGCAGAATTAGCAAGATAAATGGAAAACCTGCAAAGACAGTGGAAATCATCGCATTCTTGAGGACACCCATAAAGACTTTTTTCTCTGTGTATATATATCCTTAATGGTTAGAACATAATAAGAACTCACAAACATTTGTCAATATCCATGTATTTCTAAACTTTATTTGATGTACTTTGCAATATTTGTGCTTAAATCTAATTTTATTTGGTGTCTTATATTAGCTTAATATTTTGAAACAGCTTTTCATACTTTTTATCCTTGGACTCTCCTCAAAGTGAAGAGTATGAATTCTGTCTGCATTCCAGAAATTTGACAGAAGATAAGAAAGAAAAGACCAACAAACACAAATATTGACTTCTGGCTAATCTCTGAAATCAGCTCATATACTGGCTGAAGGCATGACATCTGATCATCGCTCATTCGGCACAAGTTATTACACTCCTTCACTCAATTATTGATGCTGTAAAATGCACTAAAATTTTCTATGATGGTGCTGCCTGCAATTCCCTGGCCTGTTCAGAAAATGCATAGGGAAGGCAAATTTTAATTCTTATTTCTGAAGAGGAAACCAGGTTTTGAAGTTGAAATTTGTGTTAGTCATTGAATAAGAAGCCCCCGCCCCCCAAATTTTAATTCTAAATAATCTGTAAAGAAATATTTCTATGTGTCAGGAAATCCTACTGGCCCTACATTCCAGACACATCCAGAATCTGACCACTTCTCATCACCACAATTGCTATTGCCCAGTTCACAGCCACCAGCATCTCTCACCCAGATCACTGTGATAGCCTCATAACTGGTCTTCTGCTTCTATCCTTGTCCCTCCATCATGCTCAGCATGGCAGGCACAGTGGTCTTGGAAAAACAGAAGTTGGATCCTATCACTCGTCTGCCCTAAATCGTGCGAGGACAGAGGACCAGGTCTCTCAGAGTAGACCCAATGCCAACAGCAGCCAACGAGGCCCTCCAGGCCACCTGGGCCTTCATCTCTCACCTCTCCCCGCTGGCTTGTTTGTTCCAGACGCCCTGGCTCCGTGATGTTCCTCTACTACGCAGCATGCCCAGTCTAGGATATCTGTCTACCTGTTCACACTGTAGGCAAACTCTTCATCGAGATGTCTGCGTGCCTCACTCCGCAGCAATTTCCAGTCTTTGCTCAGATGTTCACTTCTCAAGGATGCCTTGCCTGTCCACTTGATTTGAAACTGCACTATGCTCCCTGGCATTCCTGATCACTCTTGTCTGGCTCTACTTGTATTATTTTTCATAATACCATAAATTCATTGATTCTAAAGCAGAGATTATGTTCCAAATTTTAATATCTCAAAAATTGGGGTGCATCTTCACAATCTCAGCTGTTAGGAAAAAGTGGTAATATTGTTGCCATTGCTTGTCCGTTTACATCAAAACTTAGGATGTCGGAGGCTTACGAGAAAACCCCACAAATAATGAGACACTCTCAATGGCACAGAGGATGATATTGTGCAGGGAAAAAATATCAATTTGATTTGCATTGAAAAGTGATTTATGGGGCCGGCCCGGTGGCACAAGCGGTTAGGTGTGCCCACTCCACTGTGGCGGCCCGGGGTTCTCCGGCTCGGATCCCGGGCATGCACAAACGCACGGGTTGTCAGGCCATGCTGTGGCGGCGTCCCATATAAAGTAGAGGAAGGTGGGCATGGATGTTAGCCCAGGGCCAGTCTTCCTTAGCAAAAAAGAGGAGGATTGGCAGATGTTAGCTCAGGGCCGATCTTCCTCACACACACACAAAAAAAGTGATTTATGAGAGTCAATCCCGAATGTGAAGACATTTTAGGAATACCTAAACCAATTTATTTCGTTTGTATTTCCCTCTTAATTATTGACAAGAATGATATATGACAATCATGTATAAATAAATCTAACGTATTATTTTAATAAAACAAAGACAAGTGAAAATTAGTGTTTCAGATTTTACATCTCAAAATGGTGTTTCTTTCTCAGTGGTATATAAAGTAACGGTCCATCTTACAGTCAATGACATTTTAGACTTGATAAAATATGGTATACAATTTACTTATTTTCTTGTTTATAATCTATCGACTTTATTTAGGTTTTAGTTTTATTTATTAGAGTTCCTTGTACTATTACATATTTTTACTGAGATATAATTGACATATAACATACTAGTTTCAGGTGTACAACACAGTGATTCAATATTTGTATATCGCGAAATGATCACCACAGTAAGTCTAGTTAACATCCATCACCACACATAGTTACAAATTTATTTTCCTGTGATGAAGACTTCTAAGATCCACTCTGTTAGCAACTTTCAAATATACGACACAGTATTGTTAACTGTGCTCACAGTATATGCTGTACATCACATCCCCATGACATTTAATTTATAACTGGAAGTTTGTACCCTTTGACCATCTTCACCCATTTCACCCACTCCCCACCACCCACCTCTGGCAACCATCAAATTGTTCTCTGTATCTATGAGCTTGTTTTTTTTTTTTTCTTTTAAATCCACTTTTCCTTATAAATTATGCTTTCTACTTCCATCTTTTCTGAACTGCTGGGGGTTTCACTCTCTTGGCCGTTTAAGAGTGACCATTTCTCTTTGGCATAGTCGTGTAATGTGAGTAGAAACTGATCTAGTTTCAGGGTGGAGATGAGAGGAGCAGGGAAAGAATGGACAGAGATGGGAGAAAGTTTCCTTTGAGCATAAGTAAATTCTACCGTGGAAATCTGATTTACCAAAATGTGCTGGGAATTAGCCTTGTGATTATTAAATGTGATTTAACTGAGGGCCCCTACAGCCTTTTTATTTCCATCTTTTTTACTAGAAATCTTTGTCAAATTGCATAATCCTTTCCCTCTTGTCTCGATAAGTAAGAGTTGATAAGTCACGTGTAACATTTAGAAAATTGAAAATTCTGTTAGAGATTAGAATGTACCAATATTTCTTAACCTAAAAGACAATAGAAGGAGTTTAAAGGTTTAGGAGATTTGACGAAATATGCACTAATGCAAGGCACAGTATAAGAAATAATTGGTCCAGTTAAGTCCTCAAGTCAGCTTGCTTTCTGGAGAGTTGCCACTTTTTCCTGAAAGACTAAAACAGAGGAAACGTTACTTATTTGAGATTATAGCTTTGTTTGGCTGGAAGCAATGTGATGAATTATTCTTAAAATGCTCTGAGACTCAGCATGTGTTCTGATGGGGATGCCTCCAGCCCAGTAGCAGGAGGAAAGGGAAATTCAGACGGAGAAGGTTGTATGCCAAAGCCGAATACCTTCTACTCCTGGCCACTCTTCATTTCCAAATACCCATATCGATTCCTTCCACAACTCCGATGAATCCTGTGGCTTGAAAGAAGCCTCCGCCTGGAAGCTGTGGGGGAAGGATGAAGTAAGAGAGAAAAATCTCTTAACCAGGACAGCAGTAAGATGGCCTGAAATGAGAGAAATACCAACCACCACCTTAGAAAGAGGAGTTCCAGCAGACAAAACATGTGGGAAGCTAACGTTGTTCTAAACACACATCTGCTTCCTTCTTCCCTTTTGATATTAACTGTCTTCTTTCTAGGGGCTCAGAAGTCTGTGTCCCTACCCCTACCACATTTTAGCCTGCACTTAGCTCTCTATCAACTCTGCATCTCCCTATAACCTAGCAAAGAGCCTAGCATGGAGCAGAGGTTCAAACAATGATGTTGACTGAATGGGTAAACACCTGTGAGCTGGTACTTGCCCTAGAATGGTTCATACTCTTGTGAACTCTCAATGGTACCACTTCCGCCATCTTTCCCCTTTCTGTTCCTCTTCTTTTGACTTCTGCTTAGAATGTTCGAGTTGGAAGGATCCTGCAGCCCCTCGGTTGATGTAGGGATCATGGTTAGCTTTCTCGCTCAGGGAACTGTAGTTCCAGAAGGTAGTGTGGTAAATGAACATATGCTGAAGTACTGTGGACAGTAATGGGCGGGTAGGGGGAGGGGCGTGGGACGGCACCGGAAGACCTGCGTTCTAGACTTGCAGCTGTTTCCTCCTGAGGATATGAGCTTGGCCAATATCTGAGCCACGCTTTCTCATCTCTTACAGGTCTCACTTGCCTGTCTTCTTTTCGGGGTTGTTGCAAGGATCAGATGAGTTAATTGATGTGAAAGCTTTCAAATAAAGCATTTCAAATAAAGGCATCATTCGTGTCTTAGGGATTATTTTTATTCAGGCTCTTCTCTCCCAGGAAACACGTGTGCATCTTAGTAGAAGTCCCCAGTGCTTTAAAGGAGTTACTATTAGGATGAATCCCAGGCAGACTAATGAGGAAAATGCTTTGGTCCTGATGGGGCCCTCGGTCACCTCTTTGACTACTTCCTACTGAAGGTTTAGGACAAGTTCACTGACTGGATGCCATAAAAGCAACTCTGCAGAATATCATCTAGACCAGCACCAGGCTTGTCATCCCACAGCTGTGAAGCCCTGTCTGCACTGCACTTTTATGTCCGTGAACAACTGAAACACCATCATCATTTCACAGCAGCTCATATCTGGTGTTGACACTTGACTCAGAGGGATTAAGAGTTGGAATCCCTCAGTGGGCCATGCAATTTTTAATAAATCGTATAAAATTCTAGACAGAGATAAATCCATTTTCCTACACTAATTTTTATTTCAGTCCTAATAGTGATTTTGTTACACAGTAGAGAAAAATGTGAACATCCTGGCCAATAGGACTATGCCACTGCCATAAGAGGTAACAGGGAGAAAACAAGAGAAAATATATACAGTTATTAAACGGGTTATGGGAGGAGGAAGAAGCTGTTTGTCTAACTAGTGCTTATCCCAGAAACAGTAGAAATTTAAATGGAACGATCTGACTTTTTCTCGGTATCCCTCTTCTCCTACCTATTTTCTCTCCAAAATAATCCAAATGTCTGTCTCGCCCTCTTAATAAGCACTGGGCATCTATCCTGTGGTTTGTTCTTGATAGTTCTGACTTAGATACTAAAGTCTAAAGTCCTAATCAACTCTGATTTTTATTCCACTGAGAGTTTAAAAATAAATTTAGTGATAATGATAGAATGGTGGGAAATTGGCCTGATAGTCTGAGAACTAATCATACAATATAAATGTGCCTATAATATCCAAGATGCTCTTCTTTCGATGAACTGTTCTATTAGAATGTGGTTTAAACACACGGTCAACCTCTGCCTCACCCAGGATTGGAATGTAACACCCAGCTCCAAATGGGAGTCCTCCCTAACTTGGCCTAGACTGTTACTCAGGACGCACTGTCTACCCCCTAGCGAAGATACAATCACCCAAATAAAAAGGCCCCCAAGGGCAAATGGCTCCTATTGATGAGTCAGGATGCTGGGCAGTGAAATGTCTAGAACAGTAAACAATTACCACAAGAAGGAAGCCATTTGCCGGTACCTGACCTGACCCAATGCCCACCTACAAGCTTGAGTTAAAAGATGCTCAACAATTTTCTTCTCAGTGTGTGATATTTCACTCTGAACAATGACATCTCACTAGGTTGAGTTTTGCCCTCTCAAACACCCTGTTTAAAATGCAAACATATCTGGGGTACGACTCCTCAAATGAATTATTGGGCAGAGACCTTCTTCCCCGCCTTAGAAAGCACAGGGAGCCCGGAAGGAGTTAAGTGCCTAAGGGAACACTGAGTGCAGAGGAGTCAGCGCAGAGAGGAGGCAGGACACATCCAGAGTTGGGGTCATCCACTTCACCATTTTCCACGTGTGGGGTCTGCTTGTTATTTCTTCAGGAGGTGACACGTTAATCCTTTCCGGAAGGCTGCCTCTGAGTGATGACAGGAAATGGGACCACAAAGACATAGGAGGTTTGAGGTAGGAGAAACCTTTGAGATTATTTATCTGAATCCCTCATTTCACAGATGTAGATATTAGAGCTCTTCTTTTAAGGGCACAAAACTTATGTAAATTTCATGTCTTCTGTTGAAATGTTTAAAGGCCATTTCGATGCTTGTATAACTGCTGTGTTTTTGGTGGATTGTCCTGGTCCCAGCCAAAGATTCTTTACATGAATTCTTGAATTTCACAGACGAGGACAGTGTGTAGCATCGGTGGCACTGGGTTCTGTTTGTTTGTGGTGGTAGTTTTGAGTGAGCATGCTGACTGCAGGATGAGATGACCTCAAGGAGCAGTTGAGGTCACAGATTAAACACAGAGACACGTGTGATGGACGCTGCTTTCACGGCTTCTGCTGCCCACATACACAGCCCCATCCAAACCCTGCCTTCCTTCATCCCTCCTCATCTTCCCCGGACTCTCACAGACACCCTTTTCTCCTCTCTGGACATCTTTTTCTCCTACTCAGCAAAATGCTCATAAAAGAGCAACTACTATATTGATTCTATCTGGTTTCCTGAAGGAAAATGTTTGGTTTATCCTGATCCCCTCTCCTAATTTGATTTGACGTTTCCAGCAAGTCAATTCTTCCTGGGGCTTTCTTCACCTTTTTAATACTGGGCCAGGAGGGGAGAGGATCCTTAAAACACTCTACTGGTTTCCATGTCTGAGGAAGTTTAAATAGGTTTTAGTGGGTTTGGTTAATATCATTTCTGTCCAGATTCCTTACCCAGTCAACTCTCTATAACCTTGAAATCCAGCGAGGTCGTGGGTGTGTGTCCGGTGTCTGGAGGCCTTCCTAACCCGATGCTGGGTGTCACTAAATTGCTAACTCGAAGGAGCAGTTTCATGACAGGAGAGTCTCTGAGCAGTGATTTAGGAAACTTGTAAGTACTAAGCTCTGAAAAGAACCAGAAGAGCTCCTGGAAAATTTATTTTTCTGAAAGAATGAGTCACAGTGCTATATTCTTTGCTGGCTGCCAAACCAAGAAGCCTAACCCCACAGCAGAAGTGTGGGGGACTGATGTGGGGTTGGGATTCTCGGCATCAGAGTAGCCTCACTCTCAAGGAAGTGAAGTCCTGTAGAGCCCCCTGCATTTTGTGATCTCCTTCTAGACCAGCAAGTCACGGTGTATCACCAGCCTTCAGTGCATTTCAAGAAAGCCTCATATACGTGGAAATACACAATATACTGCAATGAAAGCAAAGACTTTAAACAGTAGAGAAAAAAATCCTTGCACGCATCACTAAATGTTAATGGTAATGAAGATGAGTCACAGAAGTTATAAAATGCCAGAATCCTGGATCAAAATGCCTAATGAAGATATGTTTTAAGTCAAATTTGTCATTGCTACCACTACCAAGGTTAGCCTTTCTGACATAAAAATCCCAAAGCATGCCAGTGACACTTCCCCAGAAGAGGCCACACAAACTCCCAAGGAGTTAATCCTCAGTCAGAAGAAGGTAAACACGAAGTTACTTTTAGAGCTTTCCCAAGGCAAAGTGGGCCAGAGGCAGTCAGAACTCCCGTTTAAGCTTGCAAGTCTGTCATCTCTGTGCATTGCAAATTACTTACATTTCACTTGTAAATGGAGCTCATCTTCACAGATTGGCATGCTAAATCATTACTTGTTATTCTACATATTTTATTAAAAGATATTATGGAAAGAAATTAATATATATTAGGAGAATATTGCAAATTAGTGGAATAACGAATGGCCCATTTTTTTCAAGAACCTAGCTAATTTGCTCAACGTCATTTATTATATAAATTAATATTCTCACCACATATCATACTCCAAACTTAATTCCAGATAGATTTAAGTAGCTAAATATAAAAATATAGAAAACAAATAATTTTTCGCTATAAAAACTAAGAAAAATGTGAATAAATAAATACCTATTATCTCAATAAAGAACAGTCTCAGAATAAAAGCAATAAAATGATCACAAGGAAAAAATTCTTAGATTTTTATCTAATAAACAAACATATTATACATTTAAAATATCTAGCAGAAATAAAAGGAAAACAAAAATCTGGTAAAATACTTGCAACGGACTACATATGTTAATATATTTAATATATTAAGAGATCAAATAAGTTCATTAGAAAAATTGGGCAAAATACCTAGTCAAGATATTCTAAAAAATAGAAACAAGTTTAGAATCACTAATAATTATTGCTGTGTTATTTATAATACTGAAAAATGGGACACAACTATCTCCCCTATGAGTAAATATTGACAATATTATGCAAATGACTATACATTCACATAATATTTGCGGTCCTGCTTCAGGATGGCAGACAAAGCTTATTTAATTAAATCCCCCCTTTTCCCCCAAAGCTTGAAATAAGAGTAAAGAAATACAAAAGAGACTATGTTTATAAGACACTGAAAAGCCAAGGGGGAAACAGCAGACCAAGATTTTGAAAAATTTCTATAAGACAGAAGGAGGAAGGGATCATATTGACAATACATCCTAGTGGAGGAAAGCATGGTCAGAGTACCTGTAAGAGAAGCCTTCAGCAGGTGAGACCCACTCATTAGGGACGAGCTCTACTCCCTGACAGCCCTGGCAGTGGAGCAGCTGCAGAGAGAAATAGGGTACAAATTAAGTGACGGGCCTGTGGAACGGACACAAGGCACGCTCCTGTCCCCACCTGTAGAGCTGAGGATGTTGCCTTGGTCTGAGAAGGTGGCACTGCAGACCGTGGGACAGAATGGACCATTCACCTGTGACACTGACTAACGCTAGACTAACGCTAGCCCAGCAGGTGGCTCATATGGGGAAATGTAAACTCAGCAGCTTTCCTCAGTGTACCCTCATAAATGAAGTCCAGGGGAATTAAAGATGTGAACAGGGAAAACAAAACTAAAACTTTTTGAAAATACACAGACGAATATCTTGGTGACCCCATTGGGGAGGAAAGGGTTTCACAAACAAGACAGAAACATTCCAAACCACATGCATCACAAACGATCAAAGTCACTACATTGCATTTAAAGACATCAGTGTGTCATGAGAGCTCATTATTCTTAAGTGGCCAAGGGAGCCCCACCCTGGGAGAAGGTATTCACAACCCGTATAACCATGTTTTGCCCACCCAGAATGTCTAAGATGCTTCCACAAATCAATCGTAAAAGATAAACCACTGAATATAAAAATGGACAGATGATATAACCTAGAAACTCCATGAGAAAAAACCCAAATGGCCAAGAAATGTATCTAATGATCTCAGGTTTTATTCCTAATCAGGAAAATCCAAATTACAACTAAAGTGGGACATCACTTCACACCCATCACAATGGCCACAACGGCAACTTCTGACAGGAGGATGTGGTGGAGAAGAGGGCCGGCCACAGGCACAGTTAGCGAGGGAGCAGTTCCAGCCCTGGGCATGAGCCCTGGAGGAACTAGCTCCAGGAAGTAGTTAAGTTCTATAAGAACTATATCCCAAACAGAGATATAGGAAAGAATGCTTATGGCAGCATTGTTTGTTAAAGTAAAAACCAGCACAATCTGTAAACACACGAGTAGGGGAGTAGATACATAAATTGTAGAGTAACTGCACAGGGAGGAGAGAACAGCTGCAGATACCAATATGGGTGAACCACACAAATACAATACTGACTGAGAAATCAAGCTGCCAGCTACATACTGGAGGGTGCCATTTATAAAGTGTAAAATGTGAAACAATGACATGCACTTATCTACTACCTTAAGCACTTTTTTAAATGTGTGGACGTAATAAACAGCGAATTTAGAATGGTGGCAAGCTCTGGGTGGGAGGGAGGGAAAATGCAGGTAGAGAGAGGCAGGCAGGACACTCAACTGTATCTGTAATGTTTTATTTCTTAACGTGGGTGATGGGTGCAGGGGTTGTGTGGTCTTTTCTGCTTGTCTGAAATACTTCATACTTCAAAAAGAAAGAACAAGGAAAACAGAGGATAAAGAATAGGGTTGAGGGCCGGCCCTGTGGCTTGGTGGTTAAGTGCGCGCGCTGCGATGCTGGCGGCCCGGGTTCGGATCCCGGGTGCGCATCGAGGCACCACTTCTCCGTTCATCCTGAGGCCGAGTCCCACATACAGCAACTAGAAGGATGCTACGACACACAACTATCCACTGGGGCTTTGGGGGGAAAAAATAAAATAAATAAAATCTTTAAAAAAAAAAAAAAAAAAAGAATAGGGTTGAAATCCTAACCCCCAATGTGGTGGTGTTAGGTGCTGAAGACTTTGAGAGACAATCAGGTCATGAGGGTGGCGTCCTCATGAATGGGATTGTTGCCCTTATATAAGGGACCTCAGAGGGCTCGCTCCCTTCTCGCGCCATGTGAGGACTCGGTGAAAAGTTGGCAGTCTGAAGCCCTTGCAGGAGCCGACCGTGCCACACCTTGATCTGGGACCTCCAGCCTCCAGAACTGAGAAATAAATTTCTGTTGTTTATAAGCCACCCAGGCTATGGCATTTTGTTAAACCAGCCCAAACGGACTAAGACAGCCCCTTCGCAAAGTCCCAGAACACCCCTCAGTTCTCCATTTTCATATAAAAGTGGGTGGCATGTTGCCTACACACCATAGAGCTGGCACCATTATTAAACATTTAGTATTTAGAAAGCATTCCAGAAATAAAATCAGTATATAAATGATGGGGATGATTAACCTATCTACTGTGGTGGACAGAAAATAATATTATTTACTCATTTGTAGGCATTTAGCTGATCTAATAAGAAATATGTTTGTAGGATCCCAGCCAGAAATATTTCCTAGTAGTAAAATATAAATTATAGTGTTCCTTTATGGATGGCATACTTTTTTTCCCTCTTAACATTTCAAAAAAATTACCTTTTCTGTGTAACTTAATATCAGGCTTTCTGAGGAGCTTCCCACAATCTTAGCAGCACTGAGTTAAAATATAGGTTCAACGCCATATTTTTTCTAGTCTTCAGGAAGGCTTCATTCAAGTGCTTTTTCAAAGGTGTTTGAAAATGAACTATTCTGAGAGGTCTCACGTATTGCCGCTGAATTTAATAAGTCTTAGCAATCACACTGGAATCCGCTCTCTTGGCAGTCAGCTTCCTTTTCTACTTTTATCTCATAACTACCCTCCTCCTCAAAGTCTACTCTCCACTTTTGCCAGAATGACACGCCGGATTTCAGTGAACAGGTATAGATTTAATTTGCATATTCTGTAGTCTTTGCTTTGCTCTATGGAATTCTTGATGGAGGTAAGGAGCCAAACTAGGGGCTTTAAGAAGTCTTGCCCAATGACTAATTTAATTTATTTCTCTTCCTATAACTTTCTGAGGTTCCACCCCCCAACCCTCCACAGAGGCTTTCTTGCCTGGCTTCTGGTTGAGTTCAGCCAATGAGAGTCACGGACGGGGGACAGAGAGAAGGGATGAGGGAGAGCAGAGTCCCGTGGACAGGGCCTGCTTTCCTCTGCTTAATGCTCCCATCAATGCCCTCTCCTGCAGCTACGGGGAAATTTACATACAACAGGATTCCACAGTCTCTGGCGACCGATGATTTAATTTCTGTAGTATAGTTTGTCTTTTCCGGAATGCCATATAAACAGGATTGTGGAGATCATTCGCATTGGGAGGTGGGGAAGAGGACTGGCTGCAAAGGAGGATGAGGGGAATTTTGGGAGTGATATCTTGATGTGGTAGCTGCTGTATGACTACTCTATACAATGGTTGAAACTCCTTAAACTGTGCCCTTAAAAGGACGAATCTTATTGTATGTAAATGATACTTCAAAAAAGCCAACTTTAAAAAATGGAAAATGACTTAAGTAATAATTATGTGTGTTGTCCATGCAGTAAGTTCCCTACTATAATAGAAGGACTTTCAGAAGATGCTCCTATATCACTACCCTATTGTGCATTGTGCAGTTTCGTAACAATCATTAATAATTATGGGCTGAATAACTTCATCCCTCTTTATTTTGATTATGCAAGGGGATATTGAACAAAACATGTTCAAGCAGAAACTCACACGTCCATGTTTTCCGTGACGTTGTCCCATCTCTGGGCAGGTCCTCCTCCTCGAGTTTTCTGCGTCTCACATCTGAGGCAGGCGTTGGGATTTCTGCCTTCCTTGGTGACTGCAGAGCTCTCATCACCAAATTCCTACTCATGGAGTCTTTGTTTTAAGGCTCAACTAGTCAAAGGCTTGTGATTTCTTTGGCAATACAATTCCTCAAAAAAATTGACAGATGTCTGATGTATTTATTTCTCGTCGATTCTATATACTAGTATCCACACCCAAAGTTCTGTCTTCATGTTCTCCACCCATCTTATTTCATCACTTCATCACCCCCTTGCTTTCTCTCAATCTATGGCAACTGGCCCGAGGCGGTTTGGAACAGTAAGTGGAGAGGCGACACATTTAATCCGACCTTTGGCCCGAGTCAAGTTACTCAGCTGAGTAGCTTTATGAGGTCTTGCTGGGCGAAGAAATTTAAAACCCCATATCTTCCTGTTGGGTTCAAGAAGCAGCTGGCTTTTCCAAACCTCCAGGTCCCGAATTTCTGGATACTCTTCTCTTCTTTTCATTTTGTTTGCATTCTGTCTGACTTTTGCTTTCACGCATCTGTCTTGTGTTAATTTACAGTATTTTGAGGTAGAAGAATGATCCTGCCTTCTTGTATGAGAGGACCTCTTTTAAGGGTCCTGTTCATGAGTTATGTCAAAAGGCTGTGCTATGGATATAAATGCTGCTTCCTCCCTCCACGTCAACCCCACATCCTCTGCAATGTCTCCTCTGATTCGTCCAGATACACTCTGGAAGCTCAGCTGATAAAACAATTAGTAGAGAATTTGTGCACAGATATATCACATTTGATTGTAATCAGTTATCCTCCCTCGATTCTATGAGGCAATGCCCCTTAGGGGCTCACATATTGTCCTGCTCATTTTTTTATCCCCTGTCTCTAATTTACTTTCAGGACCATAGCAAGCACCCAGTCAACGTTCATTGAATGAAATTGTCTTCATTTTCAAGAAAACAACTTTGCCAATGCGAGTAAATTGTTAAGCATGCATGCCTGGTACTGCAAAAAGCCCTGCACAGTCTTCCTAGGAAGATGTGCACATGCCAAGGCGGCAACGAAAGACAGTAGCGCATCCAGTGCCAGGTGTGTGCCTTAGGCCGCCCCTCTGAGAATGGTAATGTCACCGGGAGATTGCCCTACAGGGCCATCTTCACTGAAGAACAAAGCTCAGAAAGTGCATGGGATTTGAGTAGATGAGGAATTGGATATAGGGCATGTCAAGCTACAGGAAAAAACAGAAAAGTCAGCTTTGGGAATGAGCCCAGCAGGTTGGAGATAATAAAGCAAACTGCCCAACCAAAGTGGACATATTTTTGGGGATGGAATGCAGACTTGCTGAATTGCTCTGGATTTTCTTAAGTGGGGAAAATGAGGCTATTTTTTCTACGATTCTGCATGACCTCCTAATCCCCGTTGAAACTATGTCCATTGATGCATGATCTCTCTATGACTTTGGGCTGCTTTTATTTGCTCAGTTTGGTCTCAGACTTTTGAAAAGATTTGCAATTTCTTGTTGCTTGCATACAGATTCTGAAAAACTGCATTGCTGTTAAAGATTAAATATAAAAGGTTTCTGCTAATATACTTCACCAGCTACAGAATTTATTTGTTTTCTACATTTGTCTGGAAAGGGCCTAAGTATTATCACCTTCATTAAAAATTCACCTAAAAGCTCCTGTGTATCTATTCTGCATATAAAAACATCAATTTGGTTTCCATATGCCATATAAAATTGGAGAGAAAAATAGATTAAGAAACTCAGTATGTTAACTATAGACATGCAATTTATGATCTGTTAACCTTTGTTTAAAAAATTATATTTAGCCTATATAAGCACATGCATATGATATATACATACATATACTAACACAAAACATGAATTTTGAAATATATATGGACGTTAAAATGAAAATGTAACTCATCAGTTGCTCAAGTGTATAAACTACAGGTATTTGGAAAAATAAATAGAATACTAAAAACAGAATTAAAATCACCAACTTTTAGGATGTTTCCTGGGAAATTTACGATGACCAAGTGTTGAAGACCAAGTTTGAAGAGAAAACATTAGGAGGCGTAAATGAGAAAGGTAAGTCATTAAATGCTAAAAAACTATGAAGAAATTTTCAAGATGAGGTGATAATACAAGTGTACAGCTTTCTCATCTTTTAGAAAAAAATAAAAACAGAAGTTTAAGGTATGTAGATTTAGAATTTTAACATTTTTCGGAAGAACATATAACAGCCCATGAAAATATGCAAAGTACCAGCAGGAAACATACACACACCGAAAAGAATTTAAAATTGTATGTCATACTTTTGACTTGTGCTGCTGGAAAGATGGAGTAGAAATACTTTTCTGTATTCCTGCGCTAAGTTCAGCTAAAAACCCTGGATATTTATGTAAAACAAACATAAGGAGACTCTGAAAGGAGGAGAGAAGAAAGCAGACCAGCCAGGGACCTCGAGAGGAGAGGAACCGCCAGTAGGAGTTCCTCGAGTTTTCTTTTTGCCTCACATCTCCCACACCGAGTTGGAGAGGCTGGCCACCTGGAAACACCAATGGGTGCAGACCAAAAACGCCCCAAGAAAAGCTGGTCTCTCTGGCAGGAGCAGGAAAGGGGCAGCCTAGCCAAACAGAACACTCTCAAACAAGGACTGCTCTACTCCAACAAACACCACGTAAACAGCTGCATCCCACTCCCAGCTCCACAAGAAAAGGCCAGGTGGAGAGCTTTGCCAGCTGTAATGAGGCACCCATACCTGGCTAGAGCGGTATCAGAAGGGCCAGTGGGGAGCCGGGACCCTTGCCTCTACCGGGGCAGCACGGGACTCGCCTCCCCACAGCGCCGATGGAGACGACATGAAGTCTGGACTTCCACCTCCCCGTGGTGTGGCAACATGCCCTCTCATTCCCCACTGGGAGAGAGGAGGCCTAGTGGAGAGTCAGGACTCTCACCGCAGCTCAGAAATAAGGAGGACGCCGCCCCAAAGTGTCACCGGAGACCACATGAGGAGCAGTAAAGAGGTGCCCCCACCTCAGCCAGGGTGCTTCAGTGGAGGCTGGTGGAGAGCCTGGATTCCCACTTCTGTGCAGCAGTGACACACAGAGCAGTGACTCTTTCCCCCGGGGTGTCAACGGAGGCCAGGTTTAGAACCTGGACTCTCACTCCCACCAGGCAGTGACAAAGGAGAGCACTCACTGCCTCTGCCTGCAAAATGCAGCACTTAATAAGATCCAAAGTCTTAGAACACAATACCCAGGAGTTAGGGATGGTGAGGGAGAGGGCATGACTACAAAGTAGAGCAGCAGAGACATCTTTGGGATGTGGGCGCTGTCTGTGTCTTGATTGCAGTGGTGGTTACAGGAGTCTACTCATGGGGTGACATGACATTGAGCTGTACGCACACATTGTACCACTGCCGAATTCCTGTTTATAACATTGCGCTGTGATTATTTAAGAGGTAACCACTGGGAGAAACTGAACGAAGGATACATGGGATCTCTCTGGACTACCACTGCGATATCCTGTGAATCTATAGTTATTTTGAAACAAAAAAGCTTTTAAAAAGTACATGCCATATATAAATAAATAGAAAATAAAGAAAACCAGAGATGGCATATTATTATTATAATTTTATATCAGTAAATGTGATCAGGATAAAATTTTTAATTAGAAAAGAAATTATATCCAATTTAAGAGTATATTCATAAGCAAAAATGGAAATATATGTGAATATAGATGTGTATGCATGGGAAATTTCTGGAAGGATACACAGAAACTGTGGTAGTGAGGTGGCTGGTTGGGGAGAGGCTGGGAATCTGCTTTTCATCTTTTCCTTTCTGTATGATTTGCAAATTTTACCACATGAATTTATCACTTTCATAATTGAAATGTATTACCTAAAAGCTAAAAGGAAGAAATGATCTTGAAAATATATAATATTTAAAGGACCTGGTTGGAAATAATATTAAAACTAGATTGAATTCCAATCGTAGAAATCTTCATTTGGGGCTGATTCTAACACAAGGTATATAGAACACTTAAATACATTTATTCCAATTATTTAGATACACTATGGTCGTGCATTTATCTGTTATCTCCATGACTACACGATAAGTGAGGATAAATGCAGGACTGTGAGCAATAGCATAAACAGTAGTTTGCAAATGGGGAGGCAGGGGACCCTCAGGCAAAGTATGATAAAACACTCAGAGTCCTTCCCGAGGCGGCGTTCTGATATTAGGTCTATATAATTGCTTCTCCTCCTCCTTTTGGCCCCCTCTGGCCCTGACTCCCTCTTTCTGTCCTTCGATATTTGATATCTCCAGGTTTCTGTCCTCATTCATTCTACTACATGTTCATTCCACAGAACATGTATCGAGTATCTTTGATGTGACAGGCGGTGTTCTGGGCATTGAGAATACGGTGGTTAGAAAGCCTCACTGCTGGACGAGAGTGCATGTACATACCAGTGCTTCGCATGGGGCTCTAAGGGCCACCACTTCGCATGTCAGGCCTCAGTCTCATTCTCAGGGACTGCAGCGCGGTGTAGAACCAGGAGCAGGAATTGGGCAAATCACACATCTTGACAAATTGCACAACCTTAAATAAAGACAGTGGAAACCACTTCTTACCACTTTTAGGAGCACGTGCTCCTTATCTAGTGTAACCAAATGCTGCTCAGCCACACAGTGTGCCCTGCCATCAGGCATCCATGAGAAGGGAAGCGGATATTTCATCTGAGAAGGTAGTTTGGGCACAGAATTGTATTTTGGAACTTGTGCTCCATTTCATTATGTGTTTATAGGAACCTGAAATAGCACCAGGAAAACAGATTTGGGCTCAATGATAATGCACTTGTCTCCAGCTTTAATCGTCTATTAAATTGTATAAATCTTTTTCAATTATATTAATTTAACTCACCATCAACGGCAGTGGATTGATGTCAAGAACTTTTTCAGTTTTAGCTGTCAGCCAAGAGCCTTCAGTGAAGTAAATAACTTAGAAATATCAAATTCTTCCCAAGGTAGGCTTGGAAGGATTTCAAAGCTTCAGTCATTGGATTTTAATTTCTTTCCACAGCAAAACCTGCTAAAAGAACAATTCATGCTAAATTGTTCTTCTCTCTCCTAAAACTAACCTGTGTGTACAACAATTTTTTTTTTTAATGAAACAGTGATTGGCGTGAACTAACACTGGACTTTGATTAATGTTCTTGAGAATTTTGCAAGTTTTCTTGAATTCCAAGACCCATATAAGCCAGCATTTGGTAGACTATTTTCCCTGGCAAATCTTCCAACAGAACTCAGCAAGAAAGCAGCTAAGGTGAAGAATAAGGACAGAAGTGTAGAGCAGAGGGCTGGCAGAAACATCTTTTCTCTCCATGTTGATTTCCAAGTTGGCCACTATTGGTTGTTCCTGTGTGTATGCTTAGGAACAATTGTTTGGGGGACCTGGACATATTGTATTAAACATCATAGGTAGCATTTTATTTCATTCTGAATTTAATGTACTTACAACTTAAGAAACAGTCTGGCATGAGGAGAGAACAATATCTCAGGATACATTTCACATATTTTGGTCAAAGAGCTTAGGTAAAAGAGAAAATATAAGTCATTTTATGAAATACTAACCGTCATACTTCCATGAAATAAAGTATTTATCAGCATTTTTAAGTAAGCTGCTCTGCATTTATTTGATTCACTTAGTGTCCATAAATATAACATTTAGATTTAACATTCTTTCTGTATCTTTGCAGATCACATTAAAGAAAAGGAAAATTTTTGTGGAATGAATTAACTTTAAAAACGATCTGAATGCTGAAACATTAACATTGAGCAGGGTCCAGGGGTAGAGAAATAAGTCATGAATGAATGACCCAGAGCAAAATATTAAATTTGACCAATGGGATGCCATAGAAATAGTGGGTACATGGGACAGATGTTGTAGTGTCCTATATTTAGCAATGATTGATTTTTTTCATAAGCATATTGTCGTTATTCCAAAGATAATATACACTTCTAAGCATAGATGACTTTATTTCAATCTACAGTCTTTTCGAATAATATTTACTCTTCCATTTCCAAAAGACCCATTATATTGGGGTAAAGGAGATAGTTCACCACAGACTTGTTATAATCCCAAAGCTCTTCTCCTTACCCCCTTGCAGGCTCACGGCAGATGTGGGATGGCATTAGAGGGATGTATTTGCTTAATTATCAATGTGGCACAGCTAAGGAGCACTTAATTTTCACTTGCTTTGTATGGAAAGCTTAGAACTCATCTTCAACACTTGGCTAGAGGTTTGGGCTATACAGTTTTTCCGGTTGAGACCTGTCATCTCTCAAGGCAATATTAAAAAATTGATTTAATGATCTCCTAAAGTATTCATCTCTCACAAATGCTTTGGTAGAAGTGCATCCATATTGCAAAAGGGGACTCACCAGAGTTGTTGAGGGAAATACTCTCCTAATTGGATCCCTTCCTCACCCTACTCTACCCTTGTCATACGCTATCTAAACATTAATCATCCTTTTGTAGAGGCAAGAGCACAAGAATGCTCGAGTTAAACTGGAATGTATCCAATAGGAAGAGGGTAGTCAAACCCACCAGTCTGGCTTTGGAATCTCTCGATGCCACATACTTGGGGTTCTATCTGTCTTACTATATACAAGGTCCTAAATAAATCTGCTATAAGACTGAACTACACACTCAAATTCCCACTCACTTTAGATTCTGCCTGCAGCATTCCCATCTCACATCTTGGCTCATGTTTTTCCCACCAGTTGGACCACAGGACTCTTTTCTCTTTGCATACTTTAAGACATTCCGCATCCTTTAAGACACAGTGGACCTCTTCAGACCACAAAGATTTCTAAGCTACACGTTGTCTTAAGATATCTAGTGTACTTTCGCCTTCTATTTTAAACTCTGGGTTTGTTGATTAATAATGTGAGTATATCCCATCTCCTCAAAAATATTGAAAGGATCTTGAGGACAATAATGGTAAATTAATTTCTCTCTATGATGATAATGTCAACAATACTGCAGATCTTGAGTGATCCGCCTAACCCTTTTGTGGCTCAGTTTCCAGAGCCAAAACTTCCTGAGTCACAGTTTCTCTATATGTGAAATGAGGGTAAGAATATCCACTTTACTTGGTTATTCTAAAAATTAAGTTACAAAACAAAAGAAAGATCCACAGCACGTCTCTTATGAGGAATTAGTGTGGTTGCACATATCTTTTGGTTTTCATAGCATTTCACAAATATTATCTCGTCTGATTCTTGAGACAATTTTATGAGATGGCCAGAACAGGCATTTTTACCTCCATTTGTCAGCTGAGTAAACTGAGGTTCAACAATGTTAAGGGCTATTTTCAGAGTGACCTGTTAGCAAGAGGTATTTACTGGAACTTCAGAATATTAATCACACTTTGGTACCTTTGCCTGTTGAATAATTGTTGACTAAATAAACAACTTAGGGCAAGAAGAAAGAGTGTGTCTTTTCATACAGAGAGACAACATGGCAAACAAATAAACATAAAAGTCCAGTTAAATTAAGTAGCTACATTTTAATGCCAAATTTAATGCTAAGTTTTGATTGTTTAGGTAGGTAAATGTGGAACATTTGCATTTTCATCCTACAGTGAAAATTAGCAAGTGCTCTACAAAACATCCCAGCAACTCAGTACAGTGCAATGCCCCTGTTGGGTTATGACATTGGGATCAAGAGAAATTAATATGGCAAGAACTTCCTTCTCTTGGCTAAAGTGACGTGAAGGTGCCCCCATCTTGTTATGCATGCAGAAAACAGTCTGTAAATAGGTGTGATGTTAATGAATCCAGAGGTGAACTAATGGAAGAAAACTGAATTTATTTCTGTATAATATATTGTTCCCTGTCAGTTTCCTTCCTTTGTAATATAATTTTTAACAAAATGCCTGACAAGTAATTTAGTGATGGGTGTGATTAATGCTGATGTGGCTTTTAAGGAGTTGTGAGCAGTTATAGGAAACTTTGTTTTAAATATCAAGGCTGTCTTCCTGGTGTAGTGCAAATACCCAGAAAATTAAAAGACTAAGCTTGCCCTCTGCTGGAATTCAGAATTACACCACCGGCAATTTTATGAGCATAGGGAAGAAAGGACCTATATATTTTTGCTTTGCACATTTAAAATTCAAGCCTCCTTTTACCAAATTGGTTAATCTACTTTGGAATCTGTTCTAAACATAGATCCAACTGTATGAAACAAATGCTTTCAAGACATTTGGAATTTCCTAGTTCCCGTGGAAGACAGCTTTGGATAGCAAATGATCAGGTGGTTTACAAAGTAATCACAGCAGTGATTTCTGTTATCTTATTCATTTTCCAAAATAGGAGTAATCAACTAACAGATAGCTAGGCATCCTGGTAGTTTTGGATTGGTGTTAGGTACTTAATATAAACCCAGGAATAAAATTGTGCGAGAATCTAGAACATCATGAAACAAGTGGCTGTGAGTGCAGACCTGGGAATTAAAATGGAAAGGTGCAGGATGATGATCACTAGCCTTTGGGAGAAACTGCACTTACAATTCGTCGGCTCTGAGCACAGTGGTCTGCGAGGTGGTGTTCACAGTGGTCTGTGAGGTGGTGTTGTCACGGCACCTGCCGCTGGACCAGTGGCAGTGAGGGCTGCAGGCTGGAAGACTCTAGTGGAGGGAGAGGTCAAAAACATGGATCACCTGGAAGGCAAGGGACTGACAGTTCACTTCAGGCACAGGCAAGTGTGGCCCGCACTTATCCTCGCTTCTAGCTAAACATGGTTGAGTCCTCTTCTTCCTTATATGATCTCCAACAGCCGCCGGCTGATGCCTATATTTTGTTGTAACATGAATATTTATATCTGCACACCCAACAGTGCACAGACTTCAGAAACTGGAAAGTAGGACGTCTGCCATGCTGGAGGCTGATACAAATCAACAAATCAAACGATTACATAAACCTTCTTGGCTCGAGTCTTCTTTACCTTTTATTGCATTTGGCCAAAGGTTCAGAAAGAAAATAGCTGCAGTGTTATCTATCAAAGCTAGAGGGAGCATTTGAGGGGGGAGAAAGAATAGCACATCCCAGACCTATCCATCACCCTGCTACTTGGACATCAGCATCTAAAATAGCAGTTTGCTCCGATTTTAAAGCAGCCAAAGAAAAGTGGGTTTAAAAGTTCCATACGCCTCCATAAGGGACTTTATATAACTTATCTTTTTGGGTTATCTTTAATAGTAGAAACTGGCTTCTGTTCCCTAGACCAAGGTGTTCTACTGTAAAAGAATAATGGCATTTTTTCCTAGTTTACAGAAAAATAGTCAGTGGATTAAATTTTATAAATTTTCGAGTTTTTCTCTCTATGCTTTTTCATAACACTTTGGTGCCCACCACTCCTTTGGTGCCTGCCAGGACTCATCTCCACGAGAATGCATCATGTCGTAGTCTCAACGAGGCGTGATGCATGTTTAGATTTAATATATCATAGTGTTTCATAACCAGGTCGTGAATTCCAGGGCTCTGCCAGGTGAACAAACCCTAGATTCACTCTGAATTCTAGTTAAAATTGCTCTCAAGTTTCAGACAGATTGTGAAAATAAAAGATATCTGGATTACCTTCGATCTTGCTGCTGCTGAGACAGAGGATGCTGGTAGCCTCCGATCCATCTAGAGGTCCAGCAGTGCCCTGCTTTCAATGTGGCTTGACCTGCCTGCCCTGCCAGGCAGATAGACACAACGTGGCCAGTGTAATGATATCCCATACCACCAAGAAAGTACCTGCTGGTAAACAACGAAGTCAGAAGACAAGACTTGATCTGGTTTCTTTTTAGAGCATAACCCTTTCTAAACATTGGGAGATTAAACCAGATTCTACCTCAAGGAAAAGGAGAATGTTTGAAGTGTTTTCTGTCCCAAAATATAGAAGCCGTCAGTTACAATAGAAGGGTGCATAATTTTCTATCTACAAAAAAGGTTTTTGTTTTTAATCCAGGTATCCACAGTAATATCTAGCAATTGTTCCCCTATGTGCCACGTGTGTTACAAATACTAATTTAGCATTACTGCAAACCTGGAAGGCAGATATTATTACATCAAGGTTTACTTAAAAAAATGGAGGCTCAGAAAACTTAGCTTAACCAAATGCACTTCACTAAGGAATAGTAGATGCAAGATTTGGGCTCAGGTTTGTCCAGTCCTCAAGCTCACATTTGTGCCCTGCTACCTCTCCAGGAAACTTGTTAACTTAAAACCCTTTTTCTATCCAGAATAAATAAATTTCAGCACCAATACAGAACCAATTTTCTACTGTCTTATTGAATGTATAAAGGGTCAATGATAATCTTTTCTAATTACATGCACTTTTACGGTTCTTTGACGTTCTCATAAGGTTTCCCTGCCTGCGTCCCAGGTGGGTATTAACGGAGCTAGCTTTGGGAAGGCAGCTACGTGGGGAAGGAAAGGCAAAGGCAATCGTGGAGGTGAAATAAATGGGGTCGGTATGAAATTCCCCAAGCAAGTAGGAAAAATGAGTCTACCTGTTAAGCTTCAATCCTCATACTAGTCATCCTGGACAGGAACAGGATGTTCAGGCAGAACCAGAACCAGGCATCTCAGTGGGCATGGGGCTTCTGCCTGACATCACAGTCCAAGAGGCAGATTGGCTGCTGAGTGGAGTGTCCTGGGGGTCAGAGACCACACTCACAGCAGCCAGAGGCTGGGCGGAACTCCGTCTGCAGAACAGAGGGCGTTTCTCTCTGCTCTGTGCTTTACTCTCCTCTGTGTTTCAGTGACTCTGGACCACAGATGTTGATGAAAATTAGCAGGCAATTACAAACCTGGAGATTAACTCTGCCTCTGATGGAGTCAGGTAGAAAGAACTGAGAATTATTTTATTATATCACTATTGCTGAAACAGGACAGAGATAAAGAGAAACAGAGGAAGTAAGAGGAAGACAGGACTCTGAGCAACAAAGGGTTTCTGAGAGTTGTCGAGCGCACGTGCTGATTGAAATGACAGAAACCAAATTCAGGGCAAGGGAGCTCACACCAAGTATTATATATCACCTTACTCCACCTCAATTTCTTGGTTTAAGAAGTGGGAAACTCTTCCTAACACTCTAACAAGAAGACAGTCAATGGCTGGGTTGAAACATTGGAGGTCATCTTTTGCTTGTAGCTGATTTAGCTGGAAGACAACATTTGCTTTAGCTTAAAATAAAATAATGTGATAGTATTGCTCTGATTGTTTGAGCTTATAAAGGAAATTACCCCCCATTTAAAATTGGGAAATTAGGAGCATTAGTAGCTTTTGAATGATATTCAGTCCTCAACACCAATGGTTCTCAAACTTTCCATTACAGTCGCCTGTAGGGCTTCTTAAACCAGATTGCTGATCCCTTCTCTAGAGTTTCTGATTCGGTAGATCTTGGGTAGGTTTCAGGAATTAGCATTTCTAAAAAATTTCCAGGTGATGCTGCTGCTGCTGGTCCAAGAACCACAGTTACAAAATCTGCTCTACACTGATGCCTTACAAGCCATCACAGTTTGTCTTGCTTTATAACATTACTCTTCTGTTTTTTTCTCCCTTTGGAGAAGATGGACTAAGCAAAGAAGCTATGAATTCTTATACTGGTACCACTGACTAGAAAAAAACAAAGAGTAATAAATCTGACAATCATCTTTCAATCTGGCTCATTAAGTAAACATAAATACAAAGGCATTCTATCGTTAGTCATCTTGCTAAGGTCCTTGGGTGTGTATACATCTTTTTGCTGAGGTCTTGACAGCATCATTCCTTGCCAGAGGTCTTGCAATGGAATAATGAGGAAGTAGGATGTTCAATTGAGTTGATGGAGCCTGAAGACAGTAACTGCGAAGGCAAAGTTGCCCACACCAGAGTTTTGAGCCCTCTCCCGAGTAGGTTAGTCCAATCCTAGAAGGTCATAAGGGTAGGGAGATTTCCCACTGGGGCAGGCTCTTTCTCTTTTCTCTAGTCACGGCTGCATATACAAATTTCTGTCCTTCACTTACTCTCCTCAGGTAGAGAAACACACATTTTTACAGTGGACATAAATAGATTCTTTAAAATTAATTGCATCCAGGCACCTAAATAATTTTGTGATGATGGATCCAGTGGTTCTCAAAGTGTAGCATGCATCAGAATCACTTGGGGGACTGATTAAAAAACAGATTGTTGGGACCCCCCCCGAGTTTCTGATTTAGGAGGTCTAGGTCTGATGCTGGGGCCCAAGAATCTGCATTTCTGATTTCCAGGTGAGAGTGCTCTGCTGGTCCATACTTTGAGAACCGTGGGTCTGTAACAAAAATATGTAGAAAAATTCTACGTTGACAAAGTGAAGACGATCACTCAGAACATCACAGATAGCGCCTCTGTCTTTGTCCAACAGCGACGGCTCTACGTACCACCATGTCTGAGAATCCTTATGAAAAATAAATAGTTGTACTGAACATAGAAAATTGCTACTTTGACTGTGTACAAGGGGAAAATTTTCAATAAGATGCCGGTTTTAATGAAGACCACCTCTGAAATTTAGTATAACATCCCATCCCAGCTTTGCTTCACCTAACTTGTTGCCAACAGATGGGATTGAGTAATTTAAATTACTGCTCTCAATTACTAAGTGTATAAAAACATCAGAGGAAAAGAACATGCTTTCCAGAAATTCCCAGTCCAGGAGAGAGTAGATATGGATAAATGGTCTTCATATAATTTTAGGTTTGCAATGTTAAATCATAGAAATTAGAGAATTGAATTAAAATTTCTTTAATCCTCTAGTAAAAATCTTGCACTTTTCTTAAAGCAACTCTACTTTTTACCCTGTAATTTGGTTGTGGAACTTACATTAATTTTGGTATTTAACAGGAAATTTTTTAAAAGTGTCTATTCCCAAAGCCTTAGCCAGTGCCTCACACATAATAGGTAGTTAATACTTATTCATTCAATCAAACTTTTTGCCCCTGTCTATTGGTATAAGAAAGTGACTTGGAAATGAACAATCAGACCTGCAAATCAGAGCTTAATGAGAGCTCAGACTCTCCCTCCGAGATGCAGTGCAAAGGTGAGGGGGAGCAGACCTCGAGAAGAGCAGTGGGAAAACCATCCCATGGGCCAAACACAGGGACTGCTAAAGGGATTTGAGTCTTCACACCCAAACAATTCATGGAAAAAGACAGCACATATTTCCACCTAGGATTCTGTAAATGTTCACCAAGGGTCCTGGGATGGGAGGTTATATTTGTCTTTAGCAATAACAGACCCGCCCCTGCGTCCTTACTTCATGGAACAAGACATTCAAGAGAGCTTTTCTCATTTAAGCCAAGCCTGTGAAACCAGAGGCAAAAGGCATGCCAGAGGAGCGGTAAACTTTAACAGTGTCCTGACCATTAGTGAAATGATGCCCAATGAGATGGCAGATTAAAAACTCTTTATCCTGTTAGAGAAACAAGTGAGGGCTAGAAAGAGAGCAGAACCCCAACTCCAGCACTGTACCCCTACCCAGGCTATGGTTTGAGCCTCAGACAAAGAGGACAGAAGATCTCCTGCAATATAATGAAATAAAATACCAGCCAAACTGATCATGAGATCACTGATAATACCAAACTTTGTCTTCATAAATATTGTGTGATGATGGAGATTACTTAAGCATGGTGCAAAATATTTTGGAGAAATGAATTCCCAGTCTGGAAACACTTTTTATTATATTGCTTATCCACAAAGATACATTATTATTTTGAAAGTCAGAATATTACTTATTTTATCACTTAATTACGTGAGTAACCTCTAGGAAGTTTCACAGTCAAAGTCTCAATTCACATGTGACAAATGATCTGAATAACCGAAGTACCCTTTTTCAAGATTTAAACCGTCTTGTCTTGTTGACTGCCCACTCCGCTTTTTCATCCCTGTTCCAAATGCTAAGTTCAGGCTGCTCAAACTCATTTTTCTTGTGCTGAATGAGGCATTGAGTTAAATTTTCTAAATACAAATTAAAGGATATCTTTGTATTACTAGGAAGATTTGTGTCTTGTTAAACAATATAATGGTTTGAGTCCAATGAGTTTGCAAGAACTACTCAAACTAAATTGGTTTTGCCCATATTTTAAAATCTTTTCACATCTCACTTATACATTCCACACAAATGCATAAATCTTAAAGCAACTAGAGTCAGCTGAAAAAAGAAATGTTCTAAGCATTTACCGTGAATAAAAGATACTTGAGAAAGTAGGCTGAGGAAAATTGGGAAGAGACTGAAATGTGTAGCAATAACTGATGAACTCTGCTGAGTTAACATACTTCACGAAAAGAGTAGACTAACAATCCCTTGACAAAGTGTTTTTCTTTCTATGTAAAATATTTATCTTCTAAAGAAACTTCCAAATACAAAGTAACTGTTGCTATGTTTTTAACTGTATGTGTTTGTATGTGATTCACTGATTTAATATGCATCCATGTTCTTCTTGGCTTTCTATTGATGGCCAATGGAAATGAAGAACAAATGATTCTGAGATGGAGGGAGGTACCGTGAAATGTAAATAGATGAAAACAAGAGCTTATTGCATAAACAGATGCTTCCTATAAGTGAACAATATCAAATACACATATTTAAGTCTTTTGATCAATATTGCAAATTTGCCCTCCAGAAAGGTTACACAAGTTTACAGTCCAAGCAGTATACAGAAATGCTACTAAACTTGACTCATACCAAAATAATTTAGTATTGCTTTGAGAAATATCTCATTATTGATTGAATTTGCATTATTTTCATTGTATATGTCTAGTTATATTTCTTCTTTTTAATTTACCATTCTTATTCTTTGCCAATCACTTTGACTAAGATATTTGATCAATAATTAATATATCAGCCCTTATAATGCAATATTTTTGTGGCTAATATTCTTATTATTTGCTTTATAGCTTTTCTCTCTTTTTTTGAGATACAGAAGTTTTTTTAATTTTTGTATTTGCATTCAGTCTTTTCCTTTATAGTTTCTGCTTGTTTATTCATATTTAGAACAGCCACCTTATTCCAAAATTATATAAATTTTTATCTTAATTTTCTTGTAGTCCTTTTATGACTTCATCTTTCAAATTTAAATCTTTGAACTATTTTGATTTTACCTTTTAGTAGTGAGTGAGGAAGAGATTTACCTTAATTTTTTTCCAAAATGATTATCCAGTTGTCACAAAACCTTCTGAAGTAAAGGTCTCTTCTCTGATTGGAAATCCCTTTAATCATACAGTAAATTATTGTTTATATTCATGGCTATAATTCAGAGACAAATGTTAGTTCAGAAATAGACCCAAATATTGGAAAAAATTTTAGGACACATCAGGTATTCTTGTGATATTCAAATCTCTAAACATTCTTCACAATATCATTAGTTGGAATATTTCCAAGACTTTGATAGAAAGTTCCTTTAACTGAATAAAAATTGACCCTCTACCCCAACACAATTCCTACTTCTCTATGCCAGGGTCAACAAGCTTTTTCTGTAAATGTTTTGGGCTTTTGGCCACACAGTCTCTGTTGCAAGTACTCAACTCTTCTGTCATGCATTAAAAGCAGCTGTCGATGATGCCTGAAAGGAGTCTGGTTGTCTTCCAACAGCCTCTATTTATGGGCGCTACAATTTGAATTGTGTGTAATTTTCACAACAATGTTAATTTTCACAAAGAAGAAAACATTCTTCTTCTTTTGATTTTTTTCAACAATTTAAAAATGTAAAAACATTCTCAGCTCAGAGGTCATATAAAAAAAGTGCTGGGCTGGATTGAGTCTGTGGGGCATAGTCTGCCAACCTCTGCTCTGTACGATGGCACTTCACATATTGGAAGACAGTTATAATAGACTTCTTATAATTTCTAGTCAGTGATCAATATACTTTTTAAATACAATGTTTCGAATTGACATGGGTTCAGTTAGTTGAGGTGACTTACTACAAAGTTATGTAAACAACTGAACTCTAAATAAAAATATAAATTCATGAGTATGGGATGGTTATCAATGTAATAGATAATGTATTATGAATTTTTTTATTGTACAACTTGTTTTTTTCTTAAAATACGTTATATTGGAGATCTTATATTAGGAGATCTTTTAGATCAACCTCTTTTTTTTAGCTGAAATTCATACTTTAATAATTACAGTATTTTCTCCATTCCTTTTTTGATGAACACATTTTATGTTATGTTATTAGGCATAAACAAGTGAATTCCTTTTACCATCTATTGTAGCTCTCTGTGTCATTAATAAAGCATATTGCCTTAATACCTATTTTGTCACATATTAACATATTGCTAGGGATTTCTTTTGATCTGTATGTCATAATTTCTTATTCTATACCTTCAGTCTTTCTGTGTACTTGTATTTTAGATTTGCCTCTCCTAAACAGAATAAATCAAGATTTTACTTTTGTATTTACTCTAGCAATATTTATCTTTTTATTTTGGATTTAACCGTGACTATAATTACTAGTGTATTGGAATTCTCTCTATATTTTTCTGCTTTCCATTTTATTTGTTATACTTGGCCAAGCTTTTCTTCTCTTGTCTTGCTTACTTTTTGATTAATAAACCAATTCATTTTCTTTCCTCCCCTAGTATGAAAATGAAATACGCTATTTCTGTTCTTTGGTTGTTACCACAGACATTTTAACATGAACTTCTAATGTAATAAGCTAAAACTTAATCAATTTTAATACTTATTTCAAACAAACAAAGACTTTAGACTAATTTAACTCTAATCATCTTCACCCTCCCTTTGTCCTGATTGTATGCCTCTTAGTGCCCAGGGTTTAATGACCTTGATTGTTTTAATTATTTTGATTATTTAAATTATTTTTATCCAATTATTGACTCTTTTCTTTCTCTCGGAAAAATATGTAAGAGTGGAATCCTTGCTCATCGGACAGGTATCTGTTTAACTTTCTAACACACTACCTAAAAGCTTTCCAAATTCATGGTCTTACGTTTCACCCGCCTGTGCAGCAATGTAGGAGTCTTAGGCACTTCACATTTTCGTTAGTGTTTGGTAGTGTCAGTTTTAACTTTAGCTATTCTAGTGGGTTTTCATATTTTTTCCTTGATAACTTGTAATGTTGAGCAACTTCTTTTTCTCCTGTGCTTGTTGGCTTCTCAAATAATTCTTCTCGTAAGTGTGTGTTCAAGTCCTTTTACCATTTTATTATTGGGTGGTGTATCTTTTTGGTATTGATTTGTAGGGATTCTTTATATATTCTAGATACAAATCCTTTGTCATACAGATGCAAATGTATACTCCCAGTCTGCCTTTCATTCTGTTTATCATGTCTTTGGATGAGCAAAAGTTGTCAATTTTTTTTGTGTTAACTTCTTTATGTGTCTTTACTGAGAAATGTATTTAGACTTATTTTATGGTCCAGGGAAACTCCAAGAGCTTCCTTCTATCTCTCCTCTCTTTCTGGAACTCCAGTTATGAACGCATTTTACGCCGGGTTATTGTCCCAGAGGTCAACATGGCTCTGTTCTCTTTTTTAAATCTTTTCTTCCTCTCTGTTCTTCAGATTGGACAATTACTGCTGATCTGTCTTCAAGTCCATAGACTATTTCTCCAGCCATCTCCAATCTGGTGTTAAGAACATCTAGTGATTTTTTTAAATTTATTTTTTATTTTTCCCCAAAGCCCCAGTAGATAGTTGTACGTCATAGTTGCACATCCTTCTAGTTGCTGTATGTGGGACGCGGCTTCAGCATGGCCGGAGAAGCGGTGCATTGCTGCGGGCCAGGGATCCGAACCCAGGCCGCCAGTAGTGGAGCCCGCGCGCTTAACCGCTAAGCCACGGGGATGGCACTAGTGATTTTTTTTTAATTTCAGATATTTCAGTTTTAGAATTTCCATTTGTTTTATTTTTTTATACTGTACATTTCTCTGCTGGGATTACTCATCTCTTCACTCCTTAGAACCGTTTTTCCCTTTAAGCCCTTTACCGTAATTATAATAGCTATGCTTGATTCATTGTCTGCTCATTCTAAGATGTTGGTGATCTCAAGATCTGTTTCCATTGACTCCTGTTCTTTTGAACATGCATAATATTTTACTATTTTTTTGCATGTCTAGTAATTTTGTACTGTATACTAGACTTTGGCTTTTTGGCCACTGAAGACTGTGGCTTTTGTTGTCTTCTGAAGATTATTGAATTTTGTGGTAGCCAGCAGTTACATTCAGGGCTAGTCTTCTTGAACTTACAGAAGTTTGGTTTTGCACTTTAAAAGGGCAGATCTCTAGATCTGGACCTTTTGGGACTTCAATAGACACCTTGGGTGTTTACTGATCCTCAAAGAAGTTAAAATCTAAATTCTGTCTCCCTTCTGGTGGGCAACAACTGAAATCTGAGCTCAGTTTTTTCAGCCTTCCAACCGTTGCTTTCTACAGGGCTACTTGGTATTTTCGCATGCTTCTGTAACCCATAGGTCAGTTATTATTTGTGGGGATTTTATGTGCAGACTTGGCCCCTCCACACTGTGGCTCCTTCATTTCAGAGATTTCCCACCTCGATTTACAGCAGCTCTGGCAGCCTCAAATTCTCTCCTCTGGCGTCTAAAGCCAATAAGCCTGGGGCTTTCTGCTTTCTCACTAACCACGCTGTATCCATGTCCTGGAGAGTGTCACTAGGGGAATGCCATAGGAACATGGCTCTAACTTAGAGACATTCTCTCCTTTCAGGGGTTCAGCTTATCCCTACTTTTAGGAACTCTCTAGAACCATCAAACTGTGTTAGTTTTAATTTTTTCCTAGAGTTTACCAGGTTAGTCTGATACAAGCTACTTTACCATTCCTAGAATCAGAATCATCCTAATCAATCTTTTGTTTGTGACCTCTTTCTCAAGCTGTGTTTTGTATGTTGTTATATCCATTCTTTAAGATTCTATTTTTGCTTTTTACATTTTTATTTCTATACATTCTCTTTGGATATTTTTCTAATTTGGCTTGTCAGTTTTGATAATCTCTTGTCCTATTGTCATGCTTTCAATTATTTCTTTAGACACATTAAGCCTAGTCATTTTATTTGATAATTCCATCCTCTTCTGTATCTTGGGGCTGAGGTATAGGGGGATGGTTTTTTTTTTTTTTTTAATTTTAATTTATGATGGCTTATTTCTTTATGTTTATTTGAGCTGTTTTCTATTGTAAGTTTTTTCCCCTTTGGAACTTTATCCAAAAGAATCTTGGAGCATGAACATTCCTACACAGAAGAATTTGCTGTATTTTCTTCAACAAAAATTTGGGGGACATATCCAAAACTGGATTGCCTTAAATTCATATTTGGCTTGATGTTTATGAGCCTCACAATTAGTATGAATGGAGGCTCTAAACTCAGAGATGGTTAGGAATAATTAGTAGAGAAATATTTTTTTCTTTTTTTGAATGCTCCATGGAGTTTTAAGGTGGAGTCAGCCAATTATCCCACAGGCCCCTCTGTAGAGGTGGGTCTCCCAGCTCACGGCTGGGGTTATCCTGCTGCGTCCTAACTCCAGCTCTAGACTTCCTTCCAACCTCCAACCCCGAATGCTTGGGACCAGGACTTGTCTCTTTCCTGATGTCCCATAAAACCCTAAATTTTCTCCCACTTGACTCCTGTAAGCCACATATTTTTAAAAAAGAAAGAACAGTTTAGCATTTTATCCATCATTTCCTTTGAAATGCCATAAAAGCCAAATTTCTTCCAAAGGTCTCTAGCAATTTTGCTGGAAATGGCAGTTTTCCTATCAGCTTTTGTTTCATGTATTTAAAGCCTGTGTTTTTAGGTACATACAGGATTCTGACTTTTTTTTTAATATTCTTGGAGAATTCTTCTCATCACCAATATGACACATCCCACTGTGCATCCCACTGCTATTTACTTTGCATTCCGCTTTGTCCCATAGAAACATCACTGCCCCCTCTCCTATTTGTTAGCATTTGTTTGGTATTTTCTTCATAGGCCTTTATTTTCATCCCTCTTATGTCATTTTAAGGTCTTTTCTATGGAGTGAAAAAATCAAAATTAATTTGTATTCTGTTCACAAGAATACCTCTGTTATTTAATAGATAAATTTGGACCCATTACTAATTATTGGGAGTATTACTATTTTTGGACATATCCCTCCTGTATAATTTTGTGCTTTCTTCTTTCACTGCTGTCCAGCTGCTTGTTCTCTCCCTTCTTGTGCTGTTGTCTATTGCTGTATAACCGTATCACCATGCTTAGTGGCTTAAACAACACACATTTATTTTCTCAGAGTTTCTGGGAGTCAGGAGTCCAGACACAGCTTACTGGCTCTTCTGTTCAGGCTCTCACAAGCCTGCAATCTAGACATCCACTGTGGCCATGGTCTCATCTGAGGGTTTGCTGGGGAAGGATCCACTTCCAAGCTCATGTGGTCATCGGCAGCATTCAGTTCCTGGTAGGTTGTTGGACCAAGGGGCTCTGTTTCTTGCTGGCTGTCAGCTGTAAGTCACCTTTCTTGCCATGTGTCCTCCATGACAGCTCACACCATAGCAGCTTGCTTCTTCAAGGCAAGAAGGGAGCAGGTCTACTAGGAAGACTAACAGTACAGTCTCACGTAGAGCAGTCACAAACATGTGATCAAATTCAGCCCATTGCCTCTGCCATATTCTGTTGCTTAGAAGAGAGTCCCAGGGCCTCCACACTCAAGGGGAAGGTTTCACAAAAGCACATGAAAAGCAGGAGGTGGGAATTGTGGCAACTACCTCAAAGTCCATCACACTTCCCACGCCCTTTTCTGGATTGATATCATTTTCTTTGTCACATTTTTTTAATGGTTTGGGTTATTTATATTTTAACATTCTTACTTATACCCATGCTTTCCCAATAGTATCTAGAGTTGATCAGATTATATATTCCTCCCCTAAATAAGCCAAAGTTATTTAATTCATAATATTATGTATGAAAAAAATATTATTACAGATCTGGGGTATTGGGCGTGATCAGGAGAAGAGCTGCCCTAAGCATAACTCTGATTTAAGAGGAATTATTCACTATGGATTCACATCTGATCCTCCCCAAGGAGAGCGTGCTGTGTGTTTATCACTTACCTCTGAGCCCATATAGAAACACACCTGGCCATGGCTCATTCTCAAGGGACCTCTGTTTTTGAACTTATTAGAATAATTAATTTAGGTTCAAGTGTTAATGACTAATAGTGGCATTTTATGTAATCCTCCAAATCACATTTTCAAGATAACCAAGGCCTCTGTGCCTTAATTCAAGGGAGCAAGCAATGTGACAATTATTGACTCCTTCAGAGGATCAATCTGCTGCACACAGAATGAGCTCTAAGTGAGGTAATCAGCCCCAGACAAGTCAGGGCCATTTGTGGAGTCAGAACTTTCACTGAAAATGCTGAAACACAGCTGTGTTCAAAACATCAAAACGATGTTAGACTTCCTATCCACCTAATTCACTGGTTCTCTCTGTTTACTGTGCAAGTATAGAAAATATTGATGAAAATTATAATATCGTCTCTGAATTAATTCCTTCTGTTATGAAGAAGATTTTAAAAAGGAAATAATTTGTTTCCTTATAAGACTACATTTTTAGGTCATAAACTAGACTAAAGCTTTCGTCTAAATTTTATAATCATTTTCCTTTTCAAACAGGTTAAGCAAAATCCTTAGTAGTTATTTAGAAAATATTGGACATAATTCCAATTTCTGCTTATTAGTATGTGTGTCCTTAGAACTCAGAAATTCCGTGTGTGTGTGTGTGTGTGTGTGTGTGTGTGTGTGTGTGAGAAATTGCTGGCGCTAGCTGCTATAGTCAATATTTAAAGTGCTAAGCTCAACACAAAATCTAAAATTCTATCAGAACGGAGCTATTTCTACCACTTGAAAAATATCCTCTCTCCCCAGCCCCTGTGCACAGCTTTCTAGCCGTGACATTGGAACAAAGCCATGATTCTTCTACCGGAGAACATTTGGGGATATACTGTGAATGTTAAGTCATCTGGGATGATGTTTTTTTCATTTGGTGCTAGCATCCACTGTTCATGCAGTATTAAGACGTCAGTTAAACTAAAGAGAATGTAAAATAGATATTATATCTAGACTAATTTTGATGCTTAACATGCAGGCACATATCTAGAATACTTTTTTATAAAGATACGGCCATGGAGATTTTGGTTAATGTTTGGTTTGCTGGTATAATCCAGATCAGATCTGCATAGTGCTAAAACCTCATTAAGGACAATACCATATATTTGAAATCTGTGATAATTTGGATGTGGTGTGAATGAAGAACTGGTTCACGAAGTAAATCAATGGTATGAGAATATACTAAGTTGAGTTCTCAGTTGACTCTAAGGTTCTCTCTAGCTCCAAAATTGTGATGCTGTGATTTTTTTTCAAGCACCATTTACATACATGTACTTGTTCCATCTCATTCTAATTAGTGATTAACATACATCTTCTAAGGACAGTGTAGGAGAGATTCCGCCAGCCTGGCTTGAGATGCAAGTTTCTCGCTTTTTGTTGTTTCTTCTTCTCCTTCCCCTTCTTGCTTGAAGATGACAAGATAATTTCCTATGCCATCAGTTGAAAGAGAGACTCCATTGAATCAGAGTGAACTCATGAAGTGCAGACGTGTGGTCACTATAATTGTGAGGAAGACATGACACAGATTATTGTAGCCACCAGGAACAAGGTTCTTATTCCCTAGTTTTCAAAAGTCACCCTAGGGGGTTGGTCCTGCTGCAGCAAGGTGAGGGGGCCCATTCTCAGTGTGGGGAGGCAGAGATGCCGGAAGAACATTTTCTCCAGGGAAGGTGTGGACCTGGCCAAGACTGGCTGCTCACTCTCAGTCCCCCTCGTTCGTTCCAGTAAATTCTTCTGTGATACCACGCCCCACCCCTGCCACCCCCAGATTACACAAGAGGCTTCAAACAACTGTGTCATTCATGTGTCAGGTATTTCCTAGAACCGTTTGCTCCCTCCGAAAGCCCTGTCTGTGAGGACATTTCCAGCTTGCTGTGCAAGGAATTAAATCCACCGCTCTCTTCCACGATAATTCTCCACACGCCGCTTTCTAGATCTCATTTCTTCCCTTCAGCTTTAAACAGAGATGTTTAATGAAGATGAGATTTTTATTTCCTTTTCCATATACAGGAGTTGCTGAATGTGAGGGGAAAGAACGTGGCTTGATGTGGCGGAGTTAATGGAGGCGATATATAATTATCATTATCTGTGACAATTAAGGCAGCCTCAGGCTGTGTGGTGACAGTTTATTGTGGTGTGTGGCGATGCAGTAAAGTGATATTTATACCCCCATGACTGCTTTGCCGTTCAGGAATTCATAACTATATAAATGCGTTCTGTGGTTAGAGCATATGCCTTCAGCATTTCCCTAGTAGGTCGGATCTTTGATTTGCAAATGTGGCCCACAAAAATGAGAATAAATCACAGAATAGATCAGAAAATAAAAAGTTGCTCAATAATGAACAAAATCTCCTGGCACCATAGGTGTCTTAGACTCTGTTGGTACAGAGTCTCAGGCTGAAGAGGGTGGTGGACCAGACGCAGAGGCAGGGCTGGGGAGGGATGGAGGGAGCAGGCACCGCTGGAGAAGGAGGGCATCCAGTTCAAGGACTGATGGAGACTTTGCTGTCGGCTGAATGATTGTGTCCCTTCAAAATCCACATGTTGAAACCCTACCCTCCATGCGATGGTATTAGGAGGTGGGACCTGTCAAGGTGATTAGGATTAGGTCATGTGGGCAGAGCCCTCATGAATGGGATTATGCTCTTATAAGAGTTTCCAAAGACCTTGCTTCCCCTCTCCACCACACGAGGACACAAGGAGTTGAAAAGTCGACCTTCTGCAACCTCACCAGACACTGAATCTGCCAGTGCCTTGGTCTTGGACTTTCCAGCCTCCAGAAGTGTGAGAAATACACTTCTGCTGTTTCTAAGCCAACTGGTCTGTGGTATTTTGTTCTGGCAGCCCACACAGACTAAGACAGACTCGTTCTGACTATTCACCCAACTCAGACTCAGGACGCATCTTCCAACCTTGACTCAAGACTAGAATCAGAGAAGGGTCAGGAGGCTGACATCCAAGGGAACACCCTAAGGCTGATGTCAATGACAAGTGGTGAAGAACCACAAGTTCCAAGAGAGATGGCTGTGTAGACCAAGTTGTGCAGGAAAATGTGAGTGAGACACGAGAACTGAAATCAGTGTTGTGAGCTGGACGGCACACTCTAAGACCAGCGTCTGATCTTTCAGTCCTGGCTCTGCTGTTAACAGGCGGTATGACTGTCATTTTACTTGGTTTACTGTCTGTACTGCAGAGACATGTGGACCTGCTGAGCAGGGCTGTGCTAGGGCGAAGTTCGCTAGTGCATGAGAGCACTCAGGGCACGTCTGTTCCATAGTCATCACTAAATAAAGGTTGCTGTTATTATTAGCATTTTCATTATACAAACTATTATTATTGTTCCAGGACAACCAAAAATTGTCCCATCTATTCCAGTGTATTTAGAGTTTTGAAAGTGGACCACTATTTCACTGTAAAGGAATGACTCTCAAAGAATTAAATTTGGCACCTGGGGGAATCTCCACTGTGTTGGGCATGTGGCGCTGTACAAAGCACTCCCTCTCTCACCCTCCAGGTGCCTCTTTACCTTCTCCACCCTCTCAGCCCCAGCAGTCTGACTGGCATGAATGGCATCATTCCTGTGGCTTCTGATTGGGTTTGGCCAATAGGAGGCACGGTCAGGAGGTGGAGGGCAGAGAGTGAGGTCAGAGCATTTCCTCCCCCACTCTCTGCCACCCAGTTCCCTGAACTGAAGAGCCTAGCTTCTGGCAGCCAGCCTGGACATGCAGCTTCCCTTCCTGGGGTCCAGTCCCTACTCCCCTCCTCCAGCCCTTTCAAGCCTAGGATGGGGAATGGCTTCCAATTACTAGCCTTGGGTCCTGCACCATCCTTGGCCTGTTTTCCAAAATCTTCACTACACCTTTAAAAAAGGTCCCTTTATGGGTCTGGCCCGGTGGCGCAAGCAGTTAACTGTGCGTGCTCCGCTGCAGCGGCCCGGGGTTCGCCGGTTCGGATCCCGGGCGCGCACCGACACACCGCTTGGCAAGCCATGCTGTGGCGGCATCCCATATAAAGTAGAGGAAGATGGGCACAGACATTAGCCCAGGGCCAGTCTTCCTCAGCAAAAAGAGGAGGATTG
This sequence comes from Ceratotherium simum simum, assembly GCF_057802395.1. NCBI lineage: Eukaryota > Metazoa > Chordata > Mammalia > Perissodactyla > Rhinocerotidae > Ceratotherium > Ceratotherium simum. The sequence goes on from NC_141900.1 coordinate 106,424,192, forward strand.
TCAGATGTTAGCACAGGGCTGATCTTCCTTACAAAAAAAAAAAAGGTCACTTTATTACACTTTCCTTCCTTTCCGGAGTGAGTGCGCCTTCTGCTTCCTGCCCTGGGCACTTCTGTTGACCTTTAAACCATGGCTTTTAAGCTGTTTAGAGAATATTCTACCTCATTCCCTTCTTTTTCTCACCACCTAAAACAGCTGACATTTTAATCTTTGGCATATAGAACGGACACCTAACACACAAACAAAGCAGGAGAGAGATACATTAATGCTCTGTGCCTTCATTTCCCTGTTTTAATTATGTAGAATATGTTAATTTTTAAAAGCGTTACTGAGATGCTTAGTAAAGTAGCAGGTGTTACAAAATTGCATTTTTATTATCCTTCCCCATATCAGATGTGGAAATTATGGCCTCTCCAGCTATTTTACCACTTGCTAAATGTTCCTAGCCGGTTATCACAGATAATGTTTCTTTTTTAATCATATGGAGACAGTTAGAAACTTTTAGATTAATTAATTTTCTATATTAGAAGAAAAGACTTTATATAAATTCAAGGCAGTGGGATTAACATTATTAACAATAACAGTTACCACAAACCATAAACATATTTATAATTTATATGTATAAAAATGGAGTCCCTACTATAAAAATATTGCAAATTGTAGTTAGTACAATTTGCAGTCTCAAAATTAAAACTTGCTGCATAGCTACACTCTCTAAGTAAGACATATGTGGCCAATGGCTTAATATAAATGGTAATTGATTATCCATACATACCATTATTCTCTAATGCATCTAGCATGTCCAAAAGATGCGTATCATTCCAAAAATTGCACTATCAGATAAGATAAGGAAGGAAGTTTTGGTAAAGGGCAAATAAGAGTTGGTAAACTAAGGATCCGGGAGTTGAGTTTGAAGATAAAGTGCATGCCCTGAAGCCGTCTACAATGAGCTATTCATCCCACACCGTTGAGGGAAAGGCAATTAGCTGCACCATATACATCATCCATAAGGCAAAAATACACCAGCGAGTTAGGTAAAGCAAATCTTTTTCCAGTATTGAGACAAAGAGTTTACTTGTTGAAAGGGACAGTGTGGCAATGTTAGGAAAAACGCGCTTGATGACATCATTCAACTGGTCTCACAGGGTCTCCTTTTTTTATTGAGGTCTTCAAAGGAGACAGATGGCATATCCCAAAGGACAATTTGGTGGTAGCAGTTCCTTAGAGAAAAAGCCCTAAAGGAAACAATTGTTTTTCCTTCTCTGCACACAGAATAGTTCTGACACCAAATGTGTGGAGGTTTTCCCACACCAACCAATTCTCCCACTCTCTGGACACCAGCTGCGTGTCCTACAGTTCAATTCAATTCTGACATTATCCACTGGAGGTAGCACAGACTCCTTAGGTGAAGTGTTCAGTCCCACAAGACTGCCCCCACTTCAGATGCCAATCACAAGTAGTGGGTCCCCAGGTTACCCACATTTCTGTCTAACTTGACTACAAATTGTGGGTCCACGACCCCTTATCAGGTTTAATAATTTGCTATAATGGCTCACAGAACTCAGGCAGACACTTTACTTACATTTACTGGTTTATTAAAAAGGATATGATAAAGGACCCAGATGGACAGCCAGATGAAGAGGCACATACGAGGAAGGGGTGCAGAGTTTCCATGCCTTCTCCAGGAATACCACCCTCTGGGACCTCCATGTGTTCATCAACCTGAAAGGTCTCCAAACCCCTTCCATTAGAGTTTTTTTATGGAGGCTTCGTCAACTAGGCATGATGAATTATTAACTCAATCTCCATCCACTCACCTCTCCCCAGAGGTTAGGGGGTGCGGCTGAAATTTCTAAGTTTTTAATCATGGCTTGGTCTTTCTGGTGACCAGCACCCGTGGTGAAGCTCTCCAGGAGCCCACCAAGAGTCACCTCATTAGAACAAAAGACGCTCCCAACACCCAGGACATCATCAGGGATCTAGGAGCTCCGTGTCAGCAGGTGGGGTCAAAGAACAATATGGGAACAAAAGATGCTGCAAGTGCCCCTATCACTCAGGAAATACAAAGGTTTTAGGAGCTCCGTGTCAGGAACTGGGGGAAGAGACAAATATCTATCTATTTCTTTTTATGTCAAAGGCCCATAATGGTACAACCAGGTAGAAGCCTCTGAAGATGGCTTAATCACACCTGTCAGTTCATTCATCTTCCCAAATTTTTGTTATGGTTTCAGAGAACATAGATCTCTCAGGAAAGTCACAAGGACAAACACGACAAGCAGTTGGTGGGAACTTACAAGTAAACAGGTGAGGTCCGTGCTAGACCTTATCCATCTCCACCCCTGCAGAGCCGGCGCCAAGCTGGACTGCATGCTTAAGCAACAAGTCATGCAGTTTTGGACTTGAGAAATAACGGGAAAGAGGAGGGTGAGGAGAAGAGGCAGAAAAATCAGGATGGAGTTATGATAGATGCAGTTGGGAAAGATGAAATAAAATTTAAAATACAAAGAAAGAAAGAAAGAAAAAGAGTACCTATCCCTTTAATAACTCCTGTTGACCCACCAGAGCTCAGAGAATTCAAATGACATGATCCTCTGCTCATAGACATCGGCCCCTCAGCATCAAAGTCAGATCTCACAGGGCTCCACTCCAGCATCTCTACTCTACATTACGATTATGCGTCTCTCATCCTTAACGACACCTACTGCCGTGGTAACTGACCCCCAATTTCACTTCACTCAGAGTGGGCTGACCTCACAAAACAGCCCCAGATAATTCTTAGCTTAAACTCAGGGGTTTTGTTTGGTTTTGGTTTTAGAAGTTGAAAAAAAAAAAAGAAGTTGTACCTAAATATGCCTAATATATTTTCTCCTAGTAGACAATTTTTTTTTTATCTAATTGAAATTACAACTATAAACTGGGGCTGTACTTGCAAAGGGAAAATAAGCTCGATTTGGTGACCTCAATACAGCTTTTTATATTTTAGGTTTCTCCAAGTATCTTAAGTCAAAAATCAATCATAATGCATTAAAAATATTTGAATATATTTATAAAAATTATACAGTTAAAGATTCGTGGAGCTAAACAACAAATGAGTAACGTGTTACTTAAAATGTGTATCATCAAGTGTGAATTTTCTTTCTTTTTTTCCTTAAATCAGAATCTCTTAGGTGAGACCTAAGAATCCTCATTTTTTTTTCTTTGCAGGGAAAGATTTGCCCTGAGCTAACATCTGTTGCCAATCTTCCTCTATTTTTTTTCCTCCCCAAAGCCCCAGTGCATGGTTGTATATTCTAGTTGTAAGTCCTTCTAGTTCTATGTGAGCCGCTGCCACAGCATGGCGACTGAGAGACGGGTGGTGTGGTTCCACGAGTGGGAAATGAACCCAGGCCACCAAAGCTGTGAGAGCACCAAATTTAGCACTAGGCCATCGGGCATGGCTCAAGGGCCAATTTTCTTAATGCAAAAACAGTCACGCAAATCAATATGAGAAAAAATACATTTTTTATTATACCAATTTTAGCAGGTGTGAAATGGCAACTCTTTGTGACTTTGACGTAATATTATTTTTGTAGAAAAACAAAAGACTCAAACTTATGTTTTTAAAAATATGTGCTTGTAGCATTTTCAGCAGAGAAGAAATAATGTGTTGTGTGTACTTCAGCCGTACGTTTGCCATGGGGCTTGCAACTCCCAAACATGCACGATTGACTCTTCTTAATTACTGAGACGGATGTCAGTTTCCTGACAATTATTCAGGTTTTCGTTCCTTTCTGGGCATAGACAAGCTCAGCCTCAGTGGAAGCACCCTGGCGGAGTCAAGAGGTCCGTGTGTTCCCAGCTCTGGGCCTGAACTGGCTGCATAATCCTCTGAGCAAATTAAAATCCCTCTCTTTGCCTAAATATATCTTCTGTGTCCATTACTTTCAGTCCGTAAGTGTTTGGCCATTTCTCTTCTACAAAAGATTCCACAGTAACCCTAAAATATATATTCTGCTCTACTGATTCTGTGAAATAGATATGTTATGTAAAGGAATTTCACATTGCCTAAGATAATAGGATTCTCACACATTTAACTGCTTATATGGTCCAATAATTTGCTTATTTACAAAGATTCTTGATATGGATATTCTTATGTATAAAAGGGCTATCAATAGTTTAATACTTCTTACAGTTCTTTAAAAAGGTATTTAATACCAACAAAATACTGTTCAAGTCAAGAGGTCCTAACCAACCAATTAGAATAAGGAGGCAGTGTTAACTGAGTAGTTGAAATAGCTGCGATGTTAGCCTAGAATGTTGAAGAAGTGTGGCATGACTAGGGATAAGAAACCCAGGTTTTCCACCCTTTGTTCCTCCACTTGTAAACTGGGTATGTAGTAGAACACACTCATTAATGCTCAGAGACAAGGGTGAGGGGAGAAGAGAGACCCTGGCCCATATGTATTTTGGTCCACAGAAGTCTATTACCTGAAATAGAAGACCACTATGGCCAATCTAATGTAAACGATGGAGTCAGAATTATCTCATTCCTGAGAAGTTTGTAATTTCAGCGGACCAAGGAAATGCCCTGTTAACTGAGCGAGGCCAGAGATAGAGATTAACTTAATTTCTTGACTCTTGGTCTACTCTGGCAAAGTGAAACATTGCCAAAGATAAAGGTCCTCTGATTAAATTTGGAGGGTTGTTGACGTCTACACTTGGGATTTCTCTGATACATTTTTCATCAATAGAGCAATGTGCTTAGGTTTAAAGAGAGATTTATTAAAAAATTGTATGATGTCAATTCTTGGTTGAGAGTGCAGGGGAGGAGAGATGGTGGCACAAGCGCCCCTTCATTCATTGCTTCATTTGTTCAAGAAACATGTATTGAACACATACTCTTTATCAGTCACAGTTTGAAAGCATGAGGATGCAAAGAAAAGCACGACAGCATATGCCCTGGTACAGGGAGACAGACATGTAAATAAATATGTGTGCTAAGTTATTATAAGTGCTGTTCTAGCTATAAGAAAGGTCAATGCTGAAGTGGCCAACATAGCAATTTTAATGTTACATTATCATTGAATTGATATTAAATTCAGTTTCCATCTCTTGGCAGCATACCAATGCATGATTGGGAAGTAACAGTTGAGAAATGTGTCTGATTCAAGCCAAAGTGACACTGGACTTACTAGTTTTATATGCATGATCCATACATGACTCTTCTCTCATCCAGACTACCTGCCACAACGTCCACATCTTGGTTCCTCCTGAACATTCGTGCAGGAGCTTCCGAATTGCCTTGCCTCTTTGCTTTTGGAGGGTAGATTAGAGGAGAAGACAGTCATTCTTTTAAAACATGGATCTGGCTGTGTCATTCTCTACTTGGGGGCCTTGGCCTCAGCACTTCATTTCCGATAGGAAATGACTCACACGGCTTTCACTGCTGGTCTCAGTGTGCCTTTGCACCCTGCTTCTGTGTGTTAGCAGTCTGAACTCCTCATGAGATCCCACTGCTGGTCCTCCCTTCCCCTGCCTCCATGTCCCTAACGGGTAAATTTATACTGTTCTTTTGAGATATATGTCGGCTGTCACCACTGGTTTTAGCTTTCTCTGATATTTGTTCAAACACTCCACAAGCCCTCTCATTTCTATTCCTGTATCATATTTGTATTCTTAATATTGTTGTTGTCAATATTGTTAATTTGGATGTCTCCCACCAGACACTGTGAAATTCTTGAGGATGAAGACTTTTCCCTATAATAAAATCACTGTGCTTGGCATATCATTACTGTCACTACATACTTTAAGTTAATTTGTTTAATTTTTAAATTTTTTCTCCAAACCATTGTTATCATACCAGTGCATTTTATAAAATAAATACTGACAGATTTCATTTTTTTCCAGAAGATATCTTGCTGAAAATTAGCCATTTTCAGGGTAAATTAAATTATATAGAATGAATGATGTTTTCAATGCAATAAGAAAGCTCACATTTTAAAGAACATCAGTAATGAATTAATCTGTGAGTAAAAGAATAGTTTGTGATAAGAACAATCTGCCATGTTTCTCAGCACCCACATCTCATTTACCTTTGCTTCATGTTGATTCATGGACGTCTGTTTAAGTCTGGCAGGCTCTCTCCAAACCTGCTATAATGCAGCTGTTGGTTCTGTCCATCCCTCTGCTCCATCCTTAATTTATGTCTTGTTGGCATCAGCCCTCTTTTCTTATGTATTGTGATGGTTAATTTCATGAGTCAAATTGACTGGGCCACAAGTTGCCAAGATATTTGGAATAATGTCTGAAACATTATTCAGGGTGTGTCTATGGAGGTATTTCTAGATGAGATTAACATTTGAATCAGTAAACTGAGTAAATCAGATTGCCCTCCCTAATGTTGAGGGGGGGGGCTCATCCAATCACTTGAAGACCTGCATAGAACAAAAAGGCTGAGTAAGGGGGAACTTCTACCTGACTGGGACAGCAGTTTCTTCCTGCCTTCGGACTCAAACTGAAACATTAGCTCTTCTTGGGGCTTGAGTCTGTTGACTTTTGTGCGGGAACTTACACCGTCAGTGCTTCTGGGTCTCCAGCTTGCTGATCTTGGGACTTGTCAGCCTCCAAATTCATGTGAACCAATTCTTTATAGTAAACTTATATATACTTATTTATTTCCTATTGGTTCTGTTTCTCTGGAGAACACTGACTAATTCAGCCACCTTGGCTTTCTCTTTTGTAAATTGGGGATTTCACATATTGAGTTTCCTTACAGTGGAATTCACCTAGGTAAAGTTAAACTTCTAGTAATAAGTAACAAGAAAAAAACACTGATAAAATGACATGATGAATCTGTTCTTCTGTTGTAAATAATACCTGATGTCAAATGTGAAACTGAATGTTTTGCCAAAAGTCTCAACTGAAATCAAAACTACTTTAATCAAAGCAGTCGCTGATGCCAACAGGACATAAATTAAGGATGGAGCAGAAGGATGGACAGAACCAACAGCTGCATTATAGCAGGTTTGGAGAGAGCCTGCCAGACTTAAATAGACGTCCATGAATCAACATGAAGCAAAGGTAAATGAGATGTGGTGCTGCGAAACACGGCAGACTCTATCTGCTCAGCTCTAACAGAATTACCAGAGTGAAAACCATGAGATCAACATGCTCTTCTTGTAGATTGCAACGAAAACTGGAAATACAACTGCAAAAACTAGAGAGATGACCCAACATTTACTGATAAATATAGGACCACATTTGCTTCCCATGTTCATAAATGCAACAGCGCAAAAAAACCCACAACATTTTGAGGATGTGGGTGGGGTGGCGAGAGAGGTTCTGATGGACATGCCATCCTCAAATATTTCCTAATCTAACTTTCTCATAAAATTTAATATCCTAAATTAATATGGCAATTGAGAATCCTATTTTAAGCATTTTTTTCTTATACTCTCAGCTTCTTCCTTTCTCCCGGATCCTCTTTATCTAGCCTCATTCTTTTCTCCCCAGCATTCCATAAGTCAATGGCTGAAAGCAGATGAGTTGCAAAGAGTGAACAGTCACTATTGAATAGTCAGAGTTGCTTTGCTTTTATTCCATACAATGTTCCCTCTTTACAACCGCTTTTAGCCCCAGCTTTTCTGTGGGCCTGTCTTCCAGAAGCCAGGCAGGAAGAGGAGAACACAGGTGCTACAGATGAAAAATAGTTTTGGCTGATAGCTGTGGAGAGAGTTGGGAAAAACATTCAGTCTACTAACAGAATTATTTATTTATTAACTTAAAGTTTAATCCATATTACTCCATTTTTCATTTCCAGAGATAATTTAAAGGAAGCTATAAAAATGGTAGGACAAAAAAAATATTTTTGTCCTGTTTTCTTGCTTTCCCTCCCTACTCCATCATATGGTGATGGGATGGGAAAAGGTAGGTTGTGGGGGAGCAGTTCCAACTGATCCATTCTTGGTGGGAAAAAGAGACAAGATTCCAAATGAATCAGTGCCGCTTCAGATAAAGAAGAGAAAGAACGTCTTAATGCTGCTTAAAAACAGAATTAAAATTGGCAGTATTTTTTGTCCACATTGGGCTGGGTTTAGTGCAAAGTTCAACAGTACGAGGATGACAAAAAGAATCCTAACATAGGAGAGTGCTTTTTAAACCTATAGAAATGAATAGTCTTCTGCCTACCACTTTCTAGGCAAATGCTAATCCACGCTCCTTAAAAGCTATTTATTTTTCCAGCGTTCAGGTTCGGGTCACCTATTTCTTCCACCTACCTCTTAAGCCAAATCATTGGTTACAAGTAGTTTTCACCTGTAAACCAACTGCTTGTGTATGTGTGTGTATAATGTATAATATAATGCATGCGTGTAGGCATTGTGGGTAATTTACATATAATTACTGTTGTAATTGCTCAGAATTTTCTGCTTCAGTGTGGGTTCGAAACTGGCCTCATTCATTATTACACGCAGAGATTTTTTTGTGAATATAAAAAAATGGAAAGGCTTCTCAAACCCCTCTCAGTCCCCTCCTCCCGCCACTGCCCCCGGGCGAGGGCGCGCGCGGTTACACACACAGACACACACACACACACACGACAGTGAGTTCAAGCCTGATGCCCCGATGTCCGTTGAAGCAGCTCCAAAATCGCGCTTTTGGAGCGGCCTGGTCCCTGATGGAGGAAGCCGCGGCTTGGGGAGACATCCCCTGTCTGCTCTTCCCAGCGGCCTGGGTCGGCCCGCACTAGAATTTGACCAAACTGTGCGTGCGCGCTCTCGGGAGCGCGCGTCCCTGTGCGATCCAGTGAGCGAACCCGAGGTTGTGAACGATGAATCCGAGCAACGCCCAGGGGAGGCGATCGGGGAACCCAGGGCGGGGTCACTGGGCAACCCGACTCTCTGGATGGAGGTTAGGTCGGGGAATCGGAGCTGGGTTTGTGCCCTGGCGAATGCCCCGCTGGCTCCGGGGCCAGGCAGACCCCTTGGTGCCGGGCTGGACTGTAGGAAGCAGATGGGATCAGATCCGAAGAAACAAAGACGCCCAAGGGGCCGCGGCCAGGGCGGAGGCCCGGAGGGAAGCGGAGCCTGGGGAGCCAGGTGTGCGGCGGGAGGGCGGCCGTGCCAGCGGCGCCGGAGCTGCCGCTGCCCAGCAAGGTGCCCTGTGCCGTGGAGCTGCAGCGGCGGCAGATTGGGCTGCAGGTCGGGAGTGCAACCATGGAGACGCAACGTGTGTCCCACAGTAACCTGAAACAACATTATTTATGAGCTGCCATCCCTCGCCGGCCCTCCGCTTCCCCCTCCTCTGCTTCGCCACTCTTGCGGCCGACGCGCACAGCCGCGCCCGGCTCTGCCTTGCTTTCCCTCCCCTTCCTCTCCCTTCCTTCTGGCGGGCGCAGCCGGGAGGTAGTCGCAGCCGATCCTCAGTCAGCGCCGGGAAGGAGGCGGCGGCTCCACCCGCGGAAATCACCGTAGTGCTTGTTTGTAAAACCCAACGTGCGTTTGCCGCGGGCGCACACACGGCTCCACGGGGAGGGGGCATCTACCCAGGAGCGTTGGCTTGCGGAGGGGCTCCCAGCTTTACCCAAACAGTGTGGGCTCGCTTAACCTTGACGCAGCCCGAGCCTTCCTGGTCCAGCCCGGTTCAGAGAGAGCACCCCGTGTGTGTACGCGCGCGCGCACACACATACCACACGCACACACACACACACGCCCGCCCGCCCACCCCTGGCGTCGCCGCCGCCCCGCCGGGGCCCCCGCCCTTAGGCACAAGTGCAGTGACCGCTGCCCCCCGCGCTGTCTGCCGGCGGAGCCCCCGAGCCGGCCGCGCCGCCCAGTGTCCCCGCGTGCGCCCCGCGCGCCGGCGCCGCTGTCACTCGCAGAGCGCTGACGGCGAGCCCGCCGGACACGCACGCTGTCGGAGCTGCCCTCGCCGAGCTCGGCTCGCAGCCTCTGCCTCCTCCGCGGCTCCGGGTTCCCGGCTTTTGTTTAAAGCAGCAGCAACCCCACATCCTCCCCTCTGGCTTTTTATTTTTCTTTCCCAGTGGCGGCCAAAAAGAGTTGATTGCTATTGTGAGCCACCTGAGAGAGGAGAGGGGCAGGGGTGGGCGGAGGTGGGGAAATTGAAGACCTAGAAGAATTTGTATTTTCTTCAAAAGCCAAGTCCACCCAGTCACCGGCCAGTCCAGTCTCTAATCACCACCAAGACAATGGATTAAGTTACTCTTGCCTGGGTAGAAGTCGGGTTCAGACTTGGGGCAAAATGAAGGAAAAGGCGATGATTAAGACGGCGAAAATGCAGGGGAACGTGATGGTGAGTGCTGGCGGGCGAGGCGCGCTTGGGGGTCGGGAGGACGCAGCGGGGAGCGGTGATGGGGGCTCCTGTGCTCGCGAGTCCCGAACCTACCGGGAATGACCGCGACCCCCGCGCCACTTCCCACCTGAACCCACCCGGCGGCTGCCAGGGTACGGAGGATCAGGCCTTTATTTGCAAATACAACTTTGCGGCTTCGCGGTCCCTCTCCTTTGGGCATGTGGCTTGGTGTCTTGGGCGAGGGGTGGGGTGTGTGAGGTGGGGAAGGGGCGGAGGACGAGCCCTCGCCAGTCGCGCGCTTCTGTCCGAGTTCCAAGCAGACTCCTGAGCTATTCTGGGGGAAACGCGGAGAGAGGAGGTCACTTCGGCCAGGGAAGGACCACAGGGCCCTGATGCCCGCGCCGGCCTCGGGGCCGCACGTGCCGGAGCTCGGGACCTGTTGGGGTTCGCCGATCCTTTCGTACACTTGGGGCGGGCGCCAGTCGCTCTGCTCGGGCGGCTGCCACCGCGGCCGTGGCCGCCCACCGGGCGGGGCCCTGCTCCCCGGGTTTGAGAAAGATGACTGCCCCCAAAGGTTGACTGTGCCAGCGGGCGTAATGATGGCACTTCGTTCCCGGATTACCCTGAGCTTGGGAAACACCTCTGCTCGGTGGGAGGCTCAGGGCTCCAGGCCAGGGGGCATCTTACACTGACAACTTTGCTAACTCGAGGACCCCGGAGTTCCGCCTCCCCAGCGAGCCAGCCCCTCGCCTGCTCCCCGGAGACCCGCGCCGCCTTGGGGACTCCTGCTGTCCGGTTTCCTTGAGCCCTGGGCTGGGGCCGAGGGGGTCAGGGTGCTGGAACCTCCTCGCGAGGACGAGGAGGTTGCCATCTTGTTCTGTGGAAATTGTGTGTGTGTGTGTGCCTGTGCGTATTTATTTGGGTGATGTTTTAACCCTTCAGGTGTTGGTGTAGGATGATGGGGAGGAGGGTCTCTATATTGCCGGGCACCCGTACTTTTTGTGAAGGAGGGACCCCGAGATGGGGATTGCCAGTGTTACTTTTGAAGGTACGGCAGTAAATGCGGGAATTCTTTCAGGTGCCAGGACTAGAGTTGTTTACGAGTTGGGTTGGGTCCGGGCGATGGGGGGCGGGGCGGAGGTGTGTTTGGGATAACCCAGTCAGTGATCCATTTTGAGGTCTTGCTGTAAACAAAACGAGAGAAGAAATGGAAAAATGTATTCGAACTGAACAAACACCCAGCCGGCTTAACCACACCCACAGCAAGACACCTGTTGCCTGGCGGAGAAAGGAGCGCCATCTGTCAGAACTTGACTTCTGGCCTGAGGTACGCTCCGTCCCACACAGCCCTGAGGAGCGCAGTAACGCAGGAGGGGTTATTTTGCAACCGCCCCCACCACCTCCGCGGACCACAAGCCCCTCTTTCAAGGGCCTCATCAGTCTGTGGGTGACCGCGTGGCAGACCTCACTGCCTGTTTGTTTGTGAAAAGACTTCTGTTTCCCTAATTTTCCCTCTCTCTTTTTAGCCATTGTGTTGTTCAGCATAATTTCTTATATGAACAGGGCAGAAACGTGTATAATGTTTTCCAGTTCAATTCCCACCCACACCCGTAACTCCTCTTTTATATTATGCCATAATGTGCTGTAAAACCTGCATACTTAGGACTGAGTCAAAAGAACGGAGTCGAATTAATTATACTGATAATAATGAGACATGATTGATTCACTACCTAAAACTCTTATCAAATAAGTGTTTCTTCTCATAACTTAGATGGCACGTTATGACGTAGCAAAATCTTTATATTACATCTCTATGAACAACTTGTAAGGTCTTCCCCCCACTCCCCTCTCTCTGCCTTTACTCCAGAAAACACAGAATGGGGGGGAATGCTCATCACGTTTTGTCTCATCCTCTAAATGAGGATGTGCCACGTGGTGCACCCTGCGCGCTCGCCTCTGTCTCAGCTGTTAAGAAGGATAATTAGAACAAGTTGACCTGAGCCCACAGAATCCTACAGCAGCTAGTCCTATTTGTAGGATCATCCATGGGCCTAAGGGAAAGATGAGACACAGACTTACTCAACTTTTAAATGTCCTGTCAGTTCTTAACTTGATAATTATTACTCTGCAGTCTGCTTTGTTCCTTCATGGTTTGAAATTTCATGTTCCAACTCACTCCGCGCAGCTTTAACCGAGTGATTGTTCTGCAGTTAAATCATTATTTTGGGACCCACCAATCCCTAAGTTTTCATCAGTTGTTTTGGAAGACTCTTGCTAATCACAGCCTCTCTTGGATTAGATGACTGGCAGATTCTTTGCACTGGCAGCTTGATTAGAATTCCGATGATATTTTACATTCCAGATGAGGACAGGATGATTTACTCCTCTCCCTGACTGTTATGAAAAGTGGCAGAATATGTTACATTGCGCAGTGTCAGTGCATTGACATACAAACCAAGACACAACCCATGGCTCAGTTCAGATACTTGAGCTCTTTGAGCTGCCTGAACTCACATTTGAGGTTTGATATTTAAAAGAGAGACACTTGGTATTGCCCGAGTGGTCATAGAAGTGCCACATCCGGTTACAGCCATGCATGTAAATTATTTTTTAATCTGGTTTCTTCTCACTTATGTTCACACTGTGTGCCCCTCCTGGACCTGCGGTCCATCGTTTACAAGAACTGTGACAATAGCACCCTGGCTTGTCTTTGCAAAGACATATTGCTTCACTGAAAATCTATTTTCGTAAAATCTTAGTAAAGGTTTTATTCCTCACATATTGCTTTAGAAGTTTATTACTAATTACAGTTAGATGATTAAAAGAAGGCAAACTTATTGGTATACTGTATTATCTAATCTCATTTTGGGTTAATAAGTGAGTAAAAGAAATAACGTTGGTGGAATCTGTTCATAACTTCTATTTTAACTCTTGAGAAGAGTCTATTTCATAAACTTTATTTCTAATATTGTGAGAACTTCCAGAGTAAGCATGCCACATTCCATCTGCAATTTAATACACAGAGAAAGAGATCGAGATTTTTCCACTGTCTCAGAACAAAAACTATCTTAAAAAATAACTGTGTTTTTATAAAATCTACATTGGAAAATTCATAGGGGGCGTTGACTTGCATGTTTTTCCAGCTCAATCTTCCTTTGTCACTGATACACTGATATCCTACTTATTTAACTGTTTAAATTAATGGGCTATTTTAGAAAGGCATATCCTCTTGCAATAAGTTCTAGGGTCAATGGAAAACTTTATTATCGGGAGAATATTACTTCATGCTGAAGTCCCCTACTCTGTCCATATGAGCTTTTCCCAGACATTGAATTGCTTAATGGAGACTGAGTAAATGTTGGTTAAAAAATCAAAGTCTTAGGGCCTGCCCTATGCCATATGGGACAGCCTCCCCCTTCCTTGGTGTGTGCTGGTGGATCTATGAATAGATGGTGGGTAAATGAGGATTGATGACCAGAGTTTTGTCAGAAGAGGTTCAGAAAATAGACACAGAGGATAAGAGGTCTTCAAGTCACAGGGACACTTGAGAATCTCACAGTTGGCTGGGGTTGGTTTTAAATGAAAGTTGCAGTCTCGGAATTCCCTATATAGAGAAGCTGGCTTTTTTCCTATGGTCACTGGAACTGATTTTAGCGCTTCGGTCACTGATTGAATATATCTGCGATATTGTGAGCCTAGGACTTTCCAGACCTTGTCTTCCCCTTCTCGTGCTGAATAAAAACCCGGGATCAGAACCACCCAGAGTAAGAGTTTGCTTTCAGGCCATTTGAGTACTTCACTGCTTCAGTTAGATCAAACAGGATAACTTTCCCACGTTGATGCTCTACTTGTAATAAGCCCAGGTGAGCAGGGGAGGCTCTTTGAGGTTTTTAAACAAGTTATGGGGGTGGGTGTCCCACAAACCTCCTAGTGTGGAGCCCTACTTGGGAAGAGCAACGTACACTTGTTGGATGGTTTTTAGGGGTGCAGCCTTTTGTGATGCAGTACCTCTCCTCTGTCTGAAGGTAATTGGAAGCACTACTCCTGCTTCCTTATACGATTGGCAGCCTGATGACATAAGAGCTGTGGTGTTGGTTCCAAATGTGAGCAGTGTAACATGTATTTTGGGGAGAATTTGTCTTCTTTAAATGAATTCCAAAAATTACTTCTAAGGTCCCAGGTTTTTGAGAGTTATCACTGCATTCTAGCAGTGTGGTATCTAGGTTGATCTTCCTCTACTTCCTAGTTGTTCAGCATCTCTTCATACAATCATCAATCCTATAACTGGACTTCTCTCCAAATACTGATTAATCCCACCTGTACAGGAACAAAGAGTGGGGCATGGGTCCATTTCACACGCCTCTCTTACAGGAGTTACAGGATTGGTAAGGCTTTAAACATGTTAACTGCCAATTGCAGATATACGAAGTTGCTAAAATTTCCAGGAAGAAGTTCCCAAACCTAGGAAGGGGCAGTCAGCTCAGGATGTCTTATAAAATATCTTAAGGAAAACTTTGGTGTGCAGGGCTGTCCTATTTTTCCCGAGTCCTGTGCATGTCTTTACTTCATGGATGGGTATTGGGTTGTGTAGATACACTAAGTTGGCCTTTTCCTGTACCGCAGTCATTTCTCTCTTGTCCATGACCTGTCCTGGATGTTAATGACATTATTCCAAACTCATACATCATTTGGACTTTGAACTCCCTGTGTTATCACTAAGAGGTGTGGTGCATTTTGAGATATTAACATCTTTTGTTCTCCCATAGGCTGGTGCTGTGGACAGTGAACACTCAAATAGATGAATGTGTCAAATGAATGGACAGGTGTTCATTTCTGTGCTTAGCATAGACTGTGCTTTTGTGAGGAAGGTTCATTATTTTAGTCGTACATTTCTTTCTTTTATTCCAAGAAGAACTCCTTTAAGTTCTAATGCATCAGGAACAGGAGAGATAATTCCATGCATAGGGTATTTTCCACTTATAGCTACAATAAAATTGAAGCTTATGCTCACTTTAGGGATTACCATATGTAGTTTCTTTCAACACCACCAGCAATTCTCTGACACCAGCTGGACGTCCTACGATTCAACTTAGTTCCGACACTATCTACCTGTACATAGCTACAGATCCCACAGGTTAAGGGCTCAGTCCCACAAGACTTCTCCCACTTCAGACCCCAATCTCAGGTCCAGGTGCTTCTGTGGTTCAGAGAGTTTGGCTAGAAATCAGAGGTTCCCACAACTCCCTCCTTGGGTTCATTTAATTTGCTAGAGTGGCTCACAGAACTCAGGAAACCAGTTTACTTACTAGATTACCAGTTTATTATAAAGGGTGTTAAAGGATGTGAGTGAACAGCTAGATGAAGAGATACATAGGGCGGGGTCCAGAAGGGTCCCAAACACGAGAGCTTCTGTCTCCATGCAGGTTGAGGTGTGCCACCTCGGCTGCATTCTGGTTCACCAACCTGGAAGCTCTCTGAACCCTGTCCTTTTTGGTTTTTATGGAGGCTCCATTACATAGGCATGTTGATGAAATCATTGGCCATTGGTGATTGATTCAACCTCCAGCTCCTCCCCCTCTCTGGAAGTCAGGTTGTCGGACTGAAAGTTCCAACTTGCTGATCATGGTTGGTTCCCCTGGCAACGAGCCCCTCATCCTTAGGGGGTTTCCAAAAGTCATCTCATTGACATAAACTCAGTTGTAGGTTAAAGGGGCTTGTTATGAATCAAGACACCCATTGTACCTTTATGGTTCTGAAGATATTTCAGGAACTGAGGACCAAAGACCAAATGTTATAACAAAAGATGCTTCCATTACTCTTACTACTTAGGAAATTCCAAGGGTTTTGGGAGCTGTGAGCCAGGAACCATGGATGGAGACCAAACTATACATTCATTATAGATCACAGTATCACAGTTAAATAACAACTGCCTCAATACCCTTTTTATTTTGAGAGGTAAATAAATTCACTCCAGACCCATTTTTTTCTTTTCTCTTCTTTACTTTAAAATACATTCAATGATGAGGAGAATTTTGTGACCTCTTTTGGTTATGGGATCCAATTTTATTGATTAGCAGGACCACATTTTAGAACTCAAGAAAGAGCGCGTCCTAGACCTTGTAGGACACAGGTATATACTGCACTAAGAGTACAGAGGTCAGAACCAATCAGAATTCCCCTTTACCATCTTGGCTTCCTGTGAGATGGGGAAAGGGTTTCATTCAAGACGTGGAAGGTCTAAAAACCCACCTTGGGCAGTGGGTCCTAGGAACGGCTAGACAATAGAATCATCAGGGAGGTTTTGAAAAATCCAGGGACATCAGGTGATCCTATGGGCAGGCAGAGTTGAGAATGGTTGGTTGAGGACAGAAGTTCCCAACCTTGCTGCATGTTTAAATCACCAGAGGATCTTTAGTAACTACTGAAGGATATCTTTGAGCTATCCACACCACACACCCCAACACACAACACACACACAGACACAGGGCATTCTGATGTAGTTGTTTTGCATTGCAGCCTGGGCGTTAATATGTTTAATAGTATTTCTGTTGTGCAGCCAAGATGGAGAACCAGTGGATTAGGGGCAAATTTTTAAGTAAACATTGTCATCAAAGCCTAAGGAAATGATCCTACCATTTCTAAGAAGCCCTTTTGGTTTGTGGAAAGACACAGTCAGGTCTGGTGTCATGGGTTGTGGAGGAAGCAGAATGCAAGAAAGATGGGTAGAGGTCGCAGAATAAGGAGAGAGATGAGGTGAAGCATGGGGGAGAGAGAAGAGAGTAGTCAGCAGGGAAAGTGAGGAAACAGGCTGTGTCTTTAATGCAGGTTTCTCACCTCAGTCCGACTGGGGGTGGGAAAACAGGCATGTTGGAAGAAGCTCGATTGTCCTTCTTTCCTTATTCACACCCAAGATGACAAGCCTTCTGACCGCAAGATACTCTATTATTTGTGATCCACCTGAAAATGTATTTCAAACCAAACGGAGCATGTAGAAACAAGGAGGGTAAAAGAGAGAACGTAGCTTCTGGACCAGCAGGAGAATTCTGGAATTTGCCGTCTGGCTCTCTGAGTGGCCTCTGCAAGCAGCTCCCTGGACCTCTGTTTCCTCATGTGTAAGGTCGGGGATTTGAATAGATTGATTATTCCTGAAGTCCCTTCAACTCCCTCTCCCCAGCCAGGGTACCTTTGTTACTGTCTCTTCAGTGTTGACCTTAGGACGGGTTTGAGAAGTAGCCTTCTGTGCCAGAACAAGTATGTTGTTGGCATTATAATTTCTTCTGCACAGACTTATGTGGCATCTCCTAGCTCACCAGTCTGTCTTGCAGTGTGTCACTGTTTATAGGCAAAGAAAATAGATGGCATGAATTTATATAGCAATAAGTCACCAAATGTAGAGCAATCATTTCACACTCCTTGACGACTCAGGCAGAAGTATGTGTGTGGCCGCGTGTATGTGTCTATGCACACACACATGTGATGCACACACTTCTCAGATATAAAATGCTTGCACTACTGTCAGGCATAGCTGCAGATTTGCTGGATGAGAGCTGCTGTGGGCACAATCACTCTGATTACTTGACTTCCTTAGCTATTAAAAAAAAATAACCACGCTGTAATAAAACAGTAGTGCCAAGGGTGTTCTGGTTTCCAGTGGGGTGTTATTTGTCTGTGAAAATAAAAAGGAATTGCTGGCCAGCCGGGCCGGCCACAAGACCTGGTTGGCAGTGCACCAGTTGTGGATAGGGTGTGATTGGGTCTCACCATGGGGAGAAGCCTAGGGCTGATCCCATTTTCTTCATGATAATAGTATTTGAAAAGTAAGATTTTCCTCTCTCTCTTTTTTCCCAGCCTACTAGGCTAATGCCCGTATAAAGCAACATATAATTTTACTTCAAATAATTCTCATTTTATGATTTTGGTTATGTATAAACAACATGTAGTAAAACCTCTACTGATAGGAACCCAACAATGAACTTGAGTAAACCAGACTGTCAATCCCATATGATTCCAGCACTTGAAGCTAAAATGGAACTTCCAAGGTACATCCTTGCTTCCGGATACATTCGACTTAATTTGCTATATCTTTTTATTCTACATTTTTGGGAAAAGAGAAGTAATGATCTTCAAGCCAAAATTTTCTCATTCTTACAAAATTCTTACTCTATGCTTAGGCAAAAAACAAAATTAACACATTTTATAAAAACTATAATTATTTATAACAGATAATCAAGAATTTTCTGGTTAAATACTAGTTTCCCAGAAATTTCTGTTTATCAGACCAAATCAAATCCTGAACACACTTTCTGTAAGAGGAGGGTTTCTTTGCAATTCCTCTTCCTATGACTCTGTAAATTGTGCTGATATTTCTAAGATCCCCACCCACCCTTTCATTTCAAACATAATTATGTTAATAACTTATAGTTTGCACACCACCTTTAGAGATTATATAGTACTTTCAATGCACTGTTTTATTATATTAGAACAACGCATTGTGTTGGCAGGACAAATATTATTTCTCTTTTGTGGTTGAAAAAACTAAGACCTGGAGAGACTGTTCAGCAGGAGCCAGCTGGGAACTCAGCGGCTGACCCCGTCGTGGGCCAGGTTCTTTCAGAAATCCTCTTCTTTCCAGTCACAACTGGAAAGAAACATAGAGCCTGAAAGATGGAAGAGAATCTAGAGACCATCTAGAACAACATCTCTTCTAATGCTCTGTGCTTCTAGGATTTCCAGCCTTTTCTGCAATACATCCAGGGACTGGAAACTAGGCCATTCTCGACAGGTTCTGTTTAGAATTGTGTTTCTTGTGTTTACGTGAACCATACCTTCACGAAACTTTCCATGGTCCTCGCTCTAAGCCTTTTAACTACTCTATGTGAAATAACTGTTTCACACGACAATCCGATCTTTCAAGTAAGTCCAGACAGCTGTCCTGTGGCCCCTTCGTAGTATCTCCTTCAGGAGAAATGTCTTCATTTCCTTCCGCTTATTTAAAAGTCCAATGGGAGCGTCTATGAATCTAACAATTGGAGACACCTTACTTTCATCCCATTGCTGTCTTTTCAATTTCTCAGCTTCCACAACTTTCTCCCTATTTTATTATTATTTATTTTTCAGCCATTTGAGGACGCCACAAGGAAAAGTCTAACAATTAACATACAGAGCTGTGGTTAAATTCAGGGTGTATACAGCACAGGCAGTATTTTCAGAATGGAGCGTAATCCTTTATGAAAGCTTCCAGAGAAGATAAGGCTGAGACTCGCCGATGGAAAGTCAGAACATTCCCGACTGGCTGAGGTTTGCTTGCAGGAAAGGTGAAGGCAGTCCCTGCAAACGTTTACGGCAGTACTGAGCCTCTCAGCGCGAGTGTTATTCAGTCTAGCTGATAGAGGGTGCACCTGCTAAAATCTTTCTTTCCGTTTGATGTCTGTGTATACCGTTGAAGTAGTTCAACCCCACCTGGAAACAAGAAACTCCAGCTACTTATAATTAACCTTTTGTTCCCTGAGAAATGTATCATGCCCTGACAAGAGGTTCTCTGCCCTAGGACCTCCTAGTAAGGGAGCGAAAAGGAGCCGGATTGCTTAAGAGCAACGTCAGAAGATGAAAGGCGCCCACACTTTTGACCGCCCCCCAAGCCCCAGGAGCAACTTCCATGGTGCAGCCCTGGTCCGGAGATGTGCAGAAACCCCGACTTTCCTCAGAACTCTAGAGGAGAGCGGTTCAGTCCTCACCACAGCATCAGCCGGGAGAAACTTTGCGTCTGTGGAGCACTGTTTCTCTGGGCCAGTGGAATTTGACAGAAAGGTGTCGAGCACCTCGGCCACATTATCGGGGCCCAGGAAAGGCGAATGAAAATCACATCGAGAAAACACAATGAAAAATCTAAGATTCCTTAAAGATTTACAACACCAAATTTTGGCAAAGATATGGCACAGTGAGAACTCTATACACAGGTGGGCGAGGGGGCAGCTAAAATTGAAAACGATTTCACAGTAGCTGCTGACACTGATGATGCAGGTGCCCTGTGACCCCACAGTCTCACTCCCAGGTAAGTGCCTACAAGAAATTCACGAGGATGTGCACCAAGAGACGTGCACGGGAAAGCTCACAGCAGAAATCTTGTAATAGCCTCGAACTGGAGGCCAGGCAAGTCCCCCTCCACGGTAGGATGCACGACTATGCAGTGTGTTCCTACAGTGGGGTACTGAACAGTGGCAAAAATGAGGGACATTGCCCTCAAAAACACAGAGACTTTCTCAAACACACTGCTGAGCAAAAGAAGCCAGGCCTGAAACAGTACCTGCTGTATGGTTACGTCTACATGAAGTTCACAACAGGTAAAACTAAAATATCGTGTTAAGAGATGCTGACACAGAATCCCTGACAGCCGTGATCACAGTTTTAGAAAAATTAAGGGAAGTCTGACCATACGAATCACGTTAGCGGTTACCTGTGGTGGGAGAGGATGGTGGCTTCTGGAGTGTATGGGGGGGATTCTAACACTTAACCAGAGTTTACACAGGCTGCTTTGTGCGTTGATGTTGAACACACTTTTCTGTATCTGTGTTGCATTTCGCAGTGCTTACAGACCGATTTTAAAATGTATTTTGCATCTATTGGGTGAATGCACTGTGCCACACGTAGGTGGACACAGACCACTTTCTCCTGTGGGGGAAACTCGTAGCTGTTGGAGATGGAAGGGGCCGAAGTCAGTACACCTTCATGTACAAGGCTCCGCATGTTCCCAGGTCCACAGGTAGTGATGACACTGCGTTGTTGCCGGCACCCGTGACCTGATAGAGAGCTACAGTGTGGATCAGACAACAGATGGTCCCCAGAAGCCGGGCAGGTCAGGAACATGAAGGAAAGATGATGCCAAGGCGAATAACTGGAGGATGTGAAGCCAAGAGTGTTAGAAAACGGGATGGATCTATGAGAAAGTTGAAACAGCCTGGGAAACATAAACAGAGCCTTTGGGAACTACTGATCCGTGGCCCGAGGGAGAAGGACAGAGGCTGTCCTCAGTCATGGCTGTCAGAGACCTTCCACAAAGGCGGTGTTGATCGGCAAACAGGGGCGGCGAGAAAACATAAGTGCTGAAAACCACCGTTATTTCTCCCAGGATCCAAGATCTTTCCGACTTACACACCGTCCAGGTGTGCACAGTCACCTGTAAAAGAATGATCATATGTCTTGGGCTTAGCTGATTTGTATGTACATTTTACTCGGATATCCTCACTCTAATAAAGTAGTTTTTACATTCTGAATAGTTGGTTTTATGAAATCTTGCTGACGATTCATTATTATATAAAAAGGGAGATGGAGAGAAGCAAAGGCACTGGGCTTCCATTAATGCTCAGAGTTACAGCCACACAGAAATTCAGAGGTGAATGGAAAGAAATGTATACAGCTTCCTATAGCTTCTTCTTTGAAGAGGAAGCTATGATAGTTTAAGACCATCTGTTACAATCTAACCATGAAGAGCTAAGCCAGAATTAACCAGCTGTAGACGCCCAGTTAGGCTTCTGAAGATAAAGCAGAGTCATCACTACTCTGAAAAGTATTCTGGGGCGTGGTTCTCAAAGTGCAGAGCCAGCGGTATCCGCGTCACCTAGGAGCATCAGAAACGCAAATTCTCTGGCAGACCTGGCAGAGTGGAAACTGGAGGTGGGGCCCGCGTCTGTATTGGAACAGGGGATTCTGGCGCATGATAACATTCACTTCTAAATTTGCCAGTTCTCAAACTATCAGTGGTGAAGGGCCAGTTTTTTTGTTTTCATCTTTTAAATTTGCATCCCATCATGGATCAGTAGTTTTAAAAAGCACAATAAAAATGAAATCATTAAAGAAATAAAAGGTATACAAAATATAAATCCAAATTTTGTATGATTAGATCCAAAGATGTAAAATTACTCCGTCGAATTGCTGTAAACCTTTCTAAATGGGTAACTCTCAATTTCTGTACTTAGCTCTTAGAGAACAGTGACAAGCAGTTTGCCCACTGGCTCTGGCCGGCAGACGACGCTCAGAGTAGCCATCCACTGGTGGGCCTTGGGAGCCACCCTCACTGGTGGGTAGCATGCGCATTGTATGTCCAAGCCCCTGGTGGGGAAATAGAATTAAAAACAAAATCTCCTCCCAACCCAGAAAATCTCGCTACAAAGTCAGAAGAGAAAGAAGCCAGTTTTATTATTGAATAAGCATTAAACGAAACTGCAAAGACAGAAAGAAATCTCACTCTTCTGTATGGCTAGGTGGAGATATAACCAATCATATCAGGTCAGTTTTGCAAGGTGAAGTTGGGTGACAAGCCAGGCCTATCTCTCCCCAGGAAACTGGGAGGTGGGGCTCTGTCTTTCCTGATGATTACTTTTCAATGACCTGGCTCCCAGGTCCTTCAGGAAACCTTTCTGAGTGTGAGACTGGCCAGAAGTTTATTTAGCCATTAAAAAGACTTACATCCAAACAAGATTTGAAAAGGACAGAGAAGCAAATTCTGAAAGAAAAGGGAGGCCGTTGTCTCTTCCCTTATTTTCAACAGGGAAAATTAAGACTCTTATTTTTTTTTATTGATGTTTTAATAGTTTATAACATTGTGAAATTTTGGTTGTACATTTTTGTTTGTCCATCACCATATATATGACTCCCTTCACCCCTTGTGCCCACCCTCCACCCCCATTGCCCCTGGTAACCACAATACAATCTCTGTCCATGTGTTGGTTTATATTCCACATATGAGTGAGATCATACAGTGTTTGTCTTTCTCCTTCTGGCTTACTTCACTTAACATGATACCCTCCAGGCCCGTCCATGTTGTTGCAAATGGGATGAATTTGTCTTTTTTATGGCTGCATAGTATTCCATTGTATATATATACCACATTTTCTTGATCCAGTCGTCAGTCAAGGGACACTTAGGTTGATTCCACTTCTTGGCTGTGGTGAATAATGCTTCAATGAACATAGGGGTGCATAAGCCTCTTTGGATTGTTGATTTCAGGTTCGTTGGGTAGATTCCCAGTAGTGGGATGGCTGGATCATAGGGCATACCTATTTTTAATTCTTTGAGGAATCTCCATACCATTTTCCATAGAGGCTGCACCAGTTTGCATTCCCACCAGCTGTGTATGAGGGTTCCTGTTTCTCCACATCCTCTCCAACATTTGTTGTTTTTTGTCTTGGTGATTATAGCCATTCTAACGGGCGTGAGGTGATATCTTAGTGTTGTTTTGATTTGCATTTCCCTGATGATTAATGATGTTGAACATCTTTTCACGTGCCTATTGGCCATCTGTATATCTTCTTTGGAGAAGTGTCTGTTCATTTCCTCTGCCCATTTTTTGATCGGGTTGTTTGTTTTTTTGTTGTTCAGTTGTGTGAGTTCTTTATATATTATGGAGATCAACCCCTTGTCAGATGTATGTTTTGCAAATATTCTCTCCCAGCTGGTGGGTTGTCTGTTCATCTTGATTCTGGTTTCGTTTGTCTTGTAGAAGCTCTTTAATCTGATAAAGTTCCACTTGTTTATTTTTTCTTTAGTTTCCCTAGTCTGGGTAGGCACGTGCTCCGAAAAGATTCCTTTACGAACAATGTCAAATAGTGTGTTGCCTATATTTTCTTCTATGAGTTTTATAGTTTCAGGTCTCACCTTCAGGTCTTTGATCCATTTTGAGTTAATTTTTGTGAATGGCGATAGCAGATGGTCCACTTTCATTCTTTTGCATGTTTAAGCATCTTATTTTTAATTTGTGTTTGCCCTTACATCCCCAAATTCTGAGAGTGTCATGTCTTATTTTTTTTCTTTTTAGCCTTATCTATAAGCATGCTTTTGGTAGCAAGCAGGTCTGTGAGTTATGACCCCAAAATAATTTTAATTTCTTCATGGAACTATTTCATTTTAAATTTGCCCACTGTGGGGTGCTAACATGGGTAGAATTAGGGTTAAAGAGATGGCTTTCATTTTTGAGTTTTGTTATAAAGAAGGAATTGTATATTTTCTCACTTTTCTCTGAAGTTTATTTTTGGCTATGATTATTTAAAATGGTTCATTTTATTAGACACCTAGGAAATGTTAATTACTGCAAATAAGACTCTATTCTAAAGCCTACTACAAAGGCTTTTTTTCCTTCTTCTTCTTCTTCAATACACATAAAGAAGATAATGTTAAAATGATCTGATGCAAATTTAAAAATTCCCTGTTACATTAACAATGCTAATGACAGTTAATGCATTCCCGAAGCTTCTGTGTCATCCAAAATATTCACAGTGTTTAGAAATGTTTCACCCTGCAAATACATGAGAAGTAGTCTCATGGAGATTAGTTCCTTGAAAATGGACTCAGTGCCAATTTAAGGAATGTAGAAGAGCTGGGAAGTCTGTGTAGTGCAATACAGAGGCCCCTGGAGACAAAGGCTGAAAACCCGTTTTTCCAAGATCACCATCAGGGGGGAGCTGCAGAATCTGAGATGAATGGTCACTGCAGTTGTGTTAGAAGGGGAAATGGTCCTTCATAAAGCGAAGCAGAGGAAGGTGAGGAAGGGGCCGTCACAGGATGTGAGGAAAGGGCCATCACAGGAAGGTGAGGAGAGGGCCATCACAGGATGTGAGGAAGGGCCATCACAGGATGTGAGGAAAGGGCTATCACAGGATGTGAGGAAAGGGCCATCACAGGAGGGTGAGGAGAGGGCCATCACAGGAAGGTGAGGAAAGGGCTATCACAGGATGTGAGGAAAGGGCCATCACAGGATGGAGAGGAAAGGGCTATCGCAGGATATGAGGAAATTGCTATCAGAGGATGATGATGAAAGGGCTATCACAAGAAGGTGAGGAAAGGGCCATCACAGGGTATGAGGAAAGGGCTATCACAGGAAGGTCAGGAAAGGGCCATCACAGGATATGAGGAAAGGGCTATCACAGGATATGAGTAAAGGGCTATCACAAGAACGTGAGGAAAGGGCTATCACAGGATGTGAGGAAAGGGCCATCACAGGAAGGTGAGGAAAGGGCCGTCACAGGATGTGAGGAAAGGACCGTCACAGGAAGGTGAGGAAAGGGCCATCACAGGATTTGAGGAAGGGCCATCACAGGATGTCAGGAAAGGGCCATCACAGGATATAAGGAAAGGGCCATCACAGGATGTGAGGAAAGGGCCATCACAGGATGTGAGGAAAGGGCCATCACGGGATGTGAGGAAAGGGCCATCACAGGAAGGTGAGGAAAGGGCCATCACAGGAAGGTGAGGAAAGGGCCGTCACAGGATGTGAGGAAAGGGCAGTCACAGGATGTGAGGAAAGGACCGTCACAGGAAGGTGAGGAAAGGGCCATCACAGGATTTGAGGAAGGGCCATCACAGGATGTCAGGAAAGGGCCATCACAGGATATAAGGAAAGGGCCATCACGGGATGTGAGGAAAGGGCCATCAAAGGATGTGAGGAAAGGGCCATCACGGGATATGAGGAAAGGGCCTTCACGGGATGTGAGGAAAGGGCCATCAGAGGATGTGAGGAAAGAGCCATCACAGGATATGAGGAAAGGGCCATCACAGGAAGGTGAGGAAAGGGCCATCACAGGATGTGAGGAAAGGGCCATCACAGGAAGGTGAGGAAAGGGCCATCACAGGATTTGAGGAAGGGCTATCACAGGAAGGTGAGGAAAGGGCCATCACGGGATGTGAGGAAAGGGCCATCACGGGATGTGAGGAAAGGGCCATCACGGGATGTGAGGAAAGAGCTATCACGGGATATGAGGAAAGGGCCATCACGGGATATGAGGAACGAGCCTTCACGGGATGTGAGGAAAGAGCCATCACGGGATATGAGGAAAGAGCCTTCACGGGATGTGAGGAAAGGGCCATCACAGGATGTGAGGAAAGAGCCATCACAGGATGTGAGGAAAGGGCCATCACAGGAAGGTGAGGAAAGGGCCATCACAGGATGTGAGGAAAGGGCCATCACAGGCAGGTGAAACTGCCATCACAGGATGTGAGGAAAGGGCCATCACAGGAAGGTGAGGAGAGGGCCATCACAGGATGTGAGGAAAGGGCCATCACAGGATGGAGAGGAAAGGGCCATCACAGGAAGGTGAGGAAAGGGCCATCATAGGATGTGAGGAAAGGGCCATTACAGGCAGGTGAGGAAAGGGCTATCAGAAGGGTAGGTCAAGTGATGCTAATGAAGAGCCATCCTCTTGGTGAGAATGTCACCGTTCTGCCAGGACCAACTGGAATGACTACAGGAATGGCATGTTCAGTTGAGTTATGCCTTCATATCAAATAACGAAAGATAGTCCCCTGTTGTGTCTCTACCGACCTAGAGAATTCTTGCTGTGATGCGTTTGAAGAATAAAGATTCCGTTTCTCTAGCTAGCTTTACTTAGGTTAGTTCAGGTTGCCATAGGGTCTTGGCACAAATGCACTTTATTCTAGAGGCTTTTCTGACTACTTCAACCTATGTGTCTTTACTCTTTTCTTCCTTGACCTCCTTAATAATAAACACAAATGAGGGGAGGCAAGTGGAACTTAACACTACAGTGTAGTCGTAGCAAGCACACCATTCGAGTGGCTTCTGGAAGTTCCCACATGGAAGCTTTAGAGCCTGTTGGGGAAATAAAACTAACAACAAAATCTTCTCCCAACTCAGAAATCCTCTCCACAAAGGTAGTAGAGCCAGAGCACACTTTTATTATTTGACTTAGTATTAAACCAGAATGTGGCGCACATCACAGGCGATCCACTAAGAATTTGCAGAGGAGGAATGAAATCTCACCCCGTTGTAGAGCCAAGGAGATCAGCCCGTTCCATCCATGTTCTCAAGATAAACAGTAACTAGTCCTCAAGGAAGAGGCCTTTACAGCACCGTTTGTCACACATGGTTCATCCCAACTTTACCCGGTAATTGGGGTGACCGTCTGGGTCAGCTTATGGGCTTCATCCAGAGGAGAAGCAACCTCACGTCTTGCTGACAGGAGGTAGTTCTGCATATGGGAGCAAGGTGTCCGCAGTCAGTCGTAGGCTCCTGCCCTCCACAGCAACCGGGAGCTGGGGGCTCTGTCCCTTGATGTTCGCATTTCAAGAAGAGGGCTCCCAGGTCCCTGGGAAAGGCATTCCTGGGTCGTAAAGCTGACAGACAGCCTCTCTAGTCTTCAAAAGGACACAGTTCACGGATGAAAAAGTGCTTACGGTGACAAGGCTTCTAAGGCAAACGCTCTAAGGAAGAGGAGTGGGGGGAAAGCTTTTCCCTTATTTACGACTGGGAGAATTAATCCTTTTCTTTTTAGTCTTTATTTGTCCTTAAAGCCAGAACATTCAGATGACTAACCTGTACAACAGCCCCAAAACCACAGCCCCTCACCGGGAGCGACGGGAGCCTGTCCCGGCTTATGGAGGCTAAGGGCTTGAGACGTCAGCACTATTTAGGCAAAACTTGACCCGGAGATGGCCAAGACAGCAGGGCTTGATGGGGCCGTTCCTTCTTCCGAGGATTTAAGAGCGAGAAACACACTCAATGAAATACGTAGAGCAGGGCCTTTCCTGCCGTGGACTGGAGGCCTCAGGGCCCACCCCGTGTCGGGAGAGGGGGCAATCAGCCCGAGGGCCTTGCCATTCAGGAGCAGGACTCCAGGCAGCCTGACTTCCAAGAGCGAGTATTTATCCAGTGCTTAGCATGGGCCAGCAATGAGGTGGGACTTTGCGTGCTGCATCTCACTGCATTCCACAACAGCCCTGGGTGGAGGTAACGTGATCTCCATTTATCCAATGAGGCACAAAGAAGTCCAATCAGAAAATTCCTGCAGTGACCTGGGTAGAAGGGAGAAAGCCAGTATCACCCAGCTCAGATGCGTGCAATGAACTCATCTTAAGAGAAGGGATCAAGCTTTAGGTTTCCCAGACAAAGAGGATACTCTTCAACGTATAAAAAAGTCATTGTTCAGTAAAATAGTAATGCCGTGTTTACCGAGGCCACATGAGGGGTGTTTGGAAGCTTATCTAACAACTCAGTTCTGTTGGCGCTAATCATACCTTCACTTTTCATTTTATCTTCTTATTCTTTCACCACATCATCTTTTGATTATTTATTTGTTCAACTTAGGTTCCACGATTAAGGGTTTGCGTTACTATTGTCACGTCCAGTACTTTATATTCTTTCTGTATCACAGGAGTTCACCAACGGTGCTCCGTCTGCCACTTAAGCGGGAGAGAACTTTGGTTATCGGGGCCTTTTCTGTTTTCAGAAGTTGTCAATCACCGTGCCTGTGACAAGCAAAGGGTTTCCTGTGTTCTCTGCTGCCCATGTGAAGATGCAGCAAATATGTTGCTAAGCAGAGACCCAGAATGAGGTTGTTCTTGGACCCCCGTTCTCCTCCATCTTCTTTCAGTTCTGAGACTTGGGGTAATTTGCCTGTTCCTGGCATCCTCATCAGTGTAGACCGGGGAGGGGGTAAAACTGAACTCCTCCAATGCTAATGACTAAAGCCTTGGTAGTTGTAGCGGTGGACTGTGGTGGTGACAGTGAGCATTTGGGATCTCACTTACTCTAATTGTTTCCTGAATGACTGAGTGAGTAATGGGGCATATGTTCACTATTTATGGAGTGTCTCATATTGTGGTTATCATGGGGATCCCTCAGTGAACAAAAAATAGAGTCCTGCCTTTCCCTCTTGGGGCTTCCAGGCTAGTGGCAAAAATAGACAGGATACAACTGATTCCACAACTAATTCTTTAATTAAAGTCTGATGCATTCTGCGAAAAAAATAGATTGGGATTGTTAGTATTCCAACATAGGCATTGCAGTCTAGGTGTGGATGTTTTTACAAATAAGAAAGTGATACCGGCTTAAGACAAAGTTGACATAAGGGAAGCCATATTGTAGAAAAGAAACCCTATGGTAACTTTGAATGACCTCTGACAAACTAACCCAGCTGGATATGCACCCTCCAGGAGATCTAACTGCTCTGTAGATTTTACAACCCCTGCTTGTGCATGTACCTCCCAGCTGTGATAAGATAATAACTTTGTTCTTTTGAGTTCCTTAGGAATGTGATGACCCCCGAATAGAGAGTCTATGCTGATAGTCATCATCAATGACAAGTGCAAGATCTAGGTATAGGGCATTGCTCCGGTCTCTGATGCACATCCAGTAAAACAAAAGACTATCAGTAACTAAGAACAGATGTCTGCCTCCGCCTGGAGATCAGATGTCTCCCCCACCCAGAGACCAGATGCCTCCCCTACCCGGAGACCAGCCCCCTATATAACTGGCCTATAATCTTTGTTCTGTAAGATGGTTTTTCAGACATTAGTTGGGCATCTTCTCCCTTGCTAGCAAGCTGTAATAAAAAGTCCTTTCTCTCCTACCTCCTTGCCTCTTGACTATTGGCACGTCTTGTGATGGGCAGACGACCCCTCGTTTGGGTGGTAACAATTGGGCATCCCAGGTGGGACATTAAGTCCTGCTCATGGCCAGTCGACCTCAGACGGCCAACCTGTTGGGTGAGTCCCTAGCAGGTCCTGAGGCTCTCTTTGTCTTGGGGAACTGCCCTTTCTGCTTTCTTGTACTGACACCAACTGCCTCCTACCACTGATTGTGGTAGGAAGAGAAACGGCTACATCTGGTGAGTCAACGGACTCAATCTGGAATAGGGTAAGTCTCCTTGAGGATGCTCATGGACTCCCTTCCCCTCCATCTGGGGTCCTTCCATTTATGGCAGGGCTGTCTGGGGTCCTTCCATTTACAGCAGGGCCATCTGGGGCCCAGTAGGACCATCTGGGCATGCACTCCGAGTGGGAACAGTTGTAGGACTTTATACCCTAAATCTGGGAACTAGTTCACTGGTGTCTGGTTTTTCTGTGTCTGTGTCTGTGTTGGCAAATAGCTTAAAATTGGCTGTTTGGGAACTGAGTTTCTTGGTGGTCATAATAAACTCTCTTGAGAAATTACCTTGTTTGTTATGGTCACCTTGGGAAAAGCCCCCTAAAGTGGAGATAACTGTAAATAGCTGGCAAGATAACCCGGGATAACTTAAAGTTACAGTGGCCACTTTGGGCTCCTTTTGAGCTTTTGAACTGAGAAACAAAGAAATCTTTAAAGAGTCAAAGTCTCCACCCCTGGGAGCTCTCCTCTGGTTTCCGGGCCTGATCACCCCGGTGACCCCAAGTGAGGTCCCCTCTCTTGGTGGTTCTCATTTCTATTAATCTGTTTGGGCACCTAGAGTGATTCCAGGTTGGCCCTTGGGTCAGTCCTTTGACTGAAAAAGGCTACAGTTTCTGCTTTTGGAGAGTCCGTGTTCCACCCCTAGGAGCTCTCCTCTGGCTGGTTTCGAAGAGTCCAAGCTCTACCCCTGGGAGCTCTCCCCTGGTTTTTGGGCACCTGCGGTGATTCCAGGTTGGCCTCTGGGTCAGTCATTTGACTGAAATCTGGAACCCTGTTTTGTCTCCTGTCAAGAACCTGTTGAGTATTTTAGGTGCCTACTGAGTCAGTTATGGGGACAGGAGACCACTAATTTATTCTGTATACTGTCCTGCTGGGGTTGTGTGTCCCGGCACAGGAACTGTCGTTTGTGTGACCCTTATGTTGATAATCCCTGGGAAGAGGACATGAGGGTGAGGCCTGATCACCTCTTTCTCTTCTTTTTCTGTTTCGTTTATCACCTCTTCTGTTGTCACCAAGTCAAGGTTAAGGTCAAGCTGCATCTGAGCAGGACCTGGGCATCTGTAAAAATCAAAAACTTGAAAACCTTTTGACAGGGACTTAACTCTCAACCCTGGCTTGGGAGCCCTGGCCCCTGGCCCACTCCAGGCCTTTGCCTCTTGCCTCCCTGGCTTGCCTTGTGCTGGCTCAGGAACTAAGTTCCCAGGCTGAATGGGACTTGACTAAATCTTATAGCTGTATTGACGCCCACGGTCAGGCTCTGCACCCTTCTCTGGCCCGCTGTCAGTCGGACACCAGCTGTATCACAATGGGGAAGCCCCAAGCATCCCCAGAGACTCACACCTTGGCTGCATTTTAACTAATTGGAAACACTTTCAATTGGATGGGTTATGCCCCAGAAACTCCATCTTGGAGAAAACTTGAGTGGTTTTTCTGTGCCTTTGCGATGTAGTGAGACAGGTAGATCAACCTATAATGTCATTTATGTTACAACCCAGTTTCTGAGAAATCAAGAGCAATTGTCCCTTTAAAAAATCCTAGTAAGACTGGAAAAGCAGCCCTAAGAGGCAGCTCAGAGTCCACCCAGTTCCTTCATCTCAGAAAGGATTATCGCCTCGCCTCTCTGGGAAGTGTTATCTAACCCATCGCCAATTCCTAAGACTGAAGGAAAAAAAAGGGAAAAAGGCCAAAAAATGGCCATAAGAGCACCCTCACCAAAAATATGGCATCTTGAGTGTCTTCTCCACAAATATTTGTAAAAAGTCTTGAAACAAAATTTGGATTTGTAACTAGGGAGCTTTATATTACTGCACCTGATTCATGACAGTAATTTTAAAACAATAGCTGTGGAGACTCTGTGTATGTGTGTCTGTATGTGTGTTATGTATGTGTGATATTTTACCTCTGGATGGTATGGCCAAAATTAAGAGTTCTGTTTAACTGGCTTAAAGTAAGTACTTACATAAATTCTAAATGTAATAGAAATTACATTAACTTGAATGTCTTTCAAGTTAACATCATGTAAATTAATCTTTGGTAAATGAAAGCTGGCTTAAGTTTGTTGCTTTGATTGAAATAGGCATGTCTTCAGAGTTGTCAGTATTTTGATATGATGCGGACATACAGCCTGGGGTTACTAGTCAAATAAGCCCCATGGCGTCTGTTACAAATTCATCAGCAAAATAAGCTTTAAATGACAGCTAATTTTGTCTAATATCTCATGAAGTTTTTGTGGGTAATCGAAACACAATTGTTGGAAACAAGTGATTTAGATAGATGAAAATGGGTAAGAGTTTTTGGGTACGATAATTATGTTTTGTGGTCTGTATACTTGAAAAAAACAGCTTCCAAATCCTTTTTGGTAACTTAAAACTTTAGAGTTTTGCTAAATTAATTTAAATGATAAAAATTTGTTGAGTATCTGGGTTATTTTCAAGTAAGATAAAATACTGAAACATTACAGCTAAGCATATCTAAGTTTATTTACTTTTGGCTTCTTATTACAGAGAAACTAAAAAGTGTTTGGGTCTATTAGTAAACATGCCTTGTGTTTTACTACTATGAAGTAGCATGTTTCTAGAAATTGTGAAAAGTGTTTAGAATGCTGATATAAAATATAGTTCATAATTGCTCACTTTTTAGTTTTTACTAAGGTCTGTAAGGGTTAAAAAATTCTAATTAATACATGTAATTAAAGCTACTAAAATTAATAAGGAAAACAGCTCTGTATACAAGGAAAGTAAGATATATGTTTGCATATGTTTGCAGTAAAGAAGGTATCAGGAAAGGAAATATTTTTGTTTGTTTTGTTAAAATAATTTCCTATGTTCAAAAAGACTTACTTGTCTATTAAGTTTTTTTTTTTTTTTTTTAACTGTTTGGCTCTCTTTGCCTTCAAGATCTTTGGTTGCCGCCTTGGTTAAATGGATAGCTAAGCATTGTTTCATGGGGACCTATGATATTGTGTTGGTGAATCTTATTAATATAAGTTTTTTGAAAATTGTGTAACATTACTGAAATTCTGATATGTCCTGGTTATCAGTCATAATTCTGGTTATTATTTTAAAGTGTTGTATGTCACAAAATTAACCAAATTTCTTTGTCAATTGCCATTTTGGGGTCTTGTTGTTTACAGACAGTTATTGTTTTACTCTGATGCTTTTGCAAATGTTTTCATCTTCAGAGAAATTCATGGAAAGGACTACGGCACTTACTCTAGAATATAGGTTTCTGATAAACTTTCAGATTGCAAAACTGAACTGGGTAGGAAATTTACAGAATAATGGAGAAACTGACTTCATCAAAGTGCTAACAAGATTAAGATCAAGAATTGATTACACAAGATGGAATGAACTGATGAGTGTGTTTTAGAGAGAAAAATTATGTTTCAGTAGAAGCTATAGTACACTGTCATGGATATTAGAGTCTAGTTCTGTTATTTGTCTTTGAGGTTTTGTTTTATATCTGTTAACTGGACTAGATCCTGAATTCTTCTAGTCTCCTGAAATATCTGGCTACAAATTTCCAAACTAATGTTTTCAATTTTTTTCCATCATTTTCCTTTGG
The DNA here is from genome assembly GCF_057802395.1 of Ceratotherium simum simum. Lineage (NCBI taxonomy): Eukaryota > Metazoa > Chordata > Mammalia > Perissodactyla > Rhinocerotidae > Ceratotherium > Ceratotherium simum. Next base: position 106,457,691 of record NC_141900.1, read on the forward strand.
ATTCATTGAGAACTGAACCTGCCCTTTTTCCTGAAGCCTTGCAAACTGACGCTGGAAGGCTTGATAAAAACTTGAGAGACATTCATGTCTGTTGCTATGTATGCCACTCAGAAAGGTACCTGAATACCCGATGACATGATCAGAGACATTTCAAACTGCAAAAGGTGCTTTGACTCTGAATCTAGAAATCTTTTTGACTGGCTGTGCCCTGTCCTCAGAAACTGGTTTATAATTTGCTCCCACCATTAACTTTGGTGTTTTTTTTTTTTGGTCTTATTAAATACCTGGTTACTTGCTTACACCATATAGGCCTAACTTTGGGAGACTACTTACATCACCATCTTACTAAGAGACTGGTTCAGTAAGATGGAACAACAGGATGTCCCTTAAGATTGAGGGATTGAACAACAAAAGGGGGGAATTGATACCGCTCAAGACAAGGTTGACATAAGGGAAGCCATATTGTAGAAAAGAAACCCTACCGTAACTCTGAATGACCTCTGACAAACTAACCCAGCTGGATATGCATCCTCCAGGACATCTAACTGCTCTGTAGATTTTACAACCCCTGCTTGTGCATGTACCTCCCAGCTGTGATAAGAAAATAACTTTGTTCTTCTGAGTTCCTTAGGAATGTGATGACCCCCAAACAAAGAGTCTGTGCTGATAGCCATCATCAATGAAAACTGAAAGATCTGCTGTGGCACTCCCAGTCTGTAACACCTGAAGGTCAACATTCCTAACCCCTCCCCTGTAACCCATCAGCCTATATAACTGCTGTAAGATTTTGTGCCTCCTTAAGATGGTTCTTTTGGACATGAGTTGGCCATCTTCTCTCTTGCTGGCAACCTGTAATAAAAAGTTTTTTCTTTTTATTACTATCTCCTTGCCTCTTGACTATTGGCATGTCTTGCGGTGGGCAGATGAATCCCCCTTTTGGGCAGTAACAAAAGGAGTTTTGAAACTAATATCTATGTGAAAGATACATGATAGATGAGAAAGATAATTCTCCCAAATAGTTGATCCAAGGCAAAATAAAAATGCCATAATTAAGAATATTTCTTAAAGGGGATTAAATCACTCCATACTGGCAATTTGCTATTATAGCAAGGCATTTAAAAAGAGAAGAATTTAAATGAAATTTAAGGTGAAGCTTGGGTATCTACAATTTGTGAGTGTTGTGAGGGAAATATAAGATACTTAACTGAGAAAAGGCACAAGGACTCATTTGACAAGGTGTAAAGATACGCTTAGAAGATGTCAGGAAAGAAGGAAGTACCTGGGACAACCGAGAGGAGCAACAGGTGAGCAGAGTCAGCTTTGAAAAGTGGAGAGTGAATTGCAATTTGATCCTGGGACCCAATATCAAAGAACTTAGAAAGAGCTAATAATCATAGTGAAGCAATAGAGAGAAAAGCAACAGTGAAGCGTGGGTAGTGGAACTTACAATTCATGAAGTTGAGAAAAAATAGACAAGATGAATAGAAGGGTTATACAGGTACTTTTGTTTATAAATGGAATATATTTTAAGAGCACTGAAGGGTACTCAAAGCCAACTTTTATGAAGAAATCTGTATCAAAGTAGAAGAAAAATAGTGTAGGCTTCTATTAAATTAATGTCAAATCTCATTAGCTACTATAAAAGCTAATATTCAAGAGCTAAGCATTCTAATGCCTTTTGTGCTGATCACATCACAGCTGAATTTTCAGTTCTGGGTACTTATATAAAGAGAAACACACAAACTGGCATCTCTTTACATCATAAAGAGAGATTCACAGTCATGAAAGATGAGAAATTGTGTTGGCAAAGGAAATTTGAAGTAAATGATGTATAACCTAGGTGTAATGGTGAATTTTATGTGTCAACTTGACTGGGCCATACAGCCCAGATATTTGGTCAAATGTTATTCTGGATGTTTCTGTGAGGGTGGTTTTGGTAAGATTAATATTTAAATAAGTGGGCTTTGATTAAAGCAGATTGCCCTCCCTAATGTGGGTGGACCTCATCCAATCAGTTGAAGGCCTGGGTAGAATGAAAGACTCACCTCCCCTGAGCAAGAGGGAATTTTACAGTAGATGGCCTTCAGACTCGAACTGCAACCTTGGCTTCTTCCTGGGTCTCCAGACTGCCATCTCACCCTGTAGATTGTGGACTTGCCAGCCTCCATAATTGAGTGAGCCAAATAAAAAAATAAATCTCTTTTTATATATGTGTACTCATCCTATTGGTTCTGTCTCTCTGGAGAACCCTGACTAATGCATTAGGAAAGCAGAGATATGGGTGACAAGTATTCATAAATATGTGGAGGGCTTTCATGGAAATAGATTCAGATTTATTTTGTGTGATTTTTGAGAGATCCAGATCTGTGGATTTAAATCAGATGCTGGCAGGGTTTAGCTTAATAGAAGGAAGACAATAAAAATTGACATATCGACACAAAAATTTTTAAAAATATGAATTGACATGTGAGATAGCAAAATTCAAAACATTTTGCTGTTTATAAAGTTAGTGGATAATCTATTATTATTATGCAAGGTATTATAGAATGGTCTCAATGTGTCTATTGGGAGTTAAAATTATAAAGAATTTTGCAAGTTTCTATTCTAACAGTCTGTATTGCTGGTAACATATTGTGAAGGGCTGAGAAACATTTGTTTATTTCATAGAAGATGAAACAATAGACTTAATAAAATGTGAAGGTAGAGTTATAGGTTTTAAATGGAAAAATTCAGACCACCTATATTGTATGAAATCATTAAACACAGCTAGATAAGAGCAAAACCCTGGAAATAGTGACAGATTCTGGTTATTTTAATACTACTCACTTGTAGACATGGATAGAAGAATGCAGGTAGCTGAGTATCAATAAGATCCATTTGAAGTATAGAGAGTGGTAATCAGACACAATTCTTGTGTAACTACAGTTACACAATAAAGGAACAGAGCTTATTACAGAGAGACCTCATTTTATATAGCTTTTTTTCTAAGAATGTATTTTTTTATAACTTCAACATATTTCAAATTTGCTCAAAAACTGCCTATCTTCAAGAATTTCAATATAGAATTCCTTATAAACATTTTCATAAAATGATTGGTTAACTTCTCCAATTTTTTTGTGATTGAAAGTGTGGATGGTCACATACTGAATTTATTTTAAAAAGATTATATGTATCTTGGTAACAAGCATCAAGAAATGCATTATATCTTGTTGTTTTAATTCATCTGGGACTGGTATTTGGTAGGGGTATTGCTTTATTTTTTTCCCAAATGGTTTGCCAAGAGATCTGAGATGCTCCTGGGTCTTGAATGGACGTGGCGAGGTTCTGCTTCTGGGTGAGAGGATAGGTGCTCAGGAACCTCTAAGAGCTCCTGGACAAAATCAGTTGTGTTGCTTAGTGCTGGTGCCTCCTCCATGACGAGCAGGAGGGCAGTGTCCATCCATTCAAGGGCACCTCGTGTTCTTTCTGCTGGATCGTTCCCATCAGAGGGACAAACGTGCTCTTGTATATTTCTATCTTAAAAAACCAAACAAACCTAAAAACTCACAGAACAACTTGTACCCATCCAGCTACCTTGCATGACTTAATAGCAAAATGTTGCTATTTCCACTCTTCCCATTCCCTCTTAAAATCTTCTCTACTTGGCCTTTGGTCCTTACCTCTCCAGGGAAGTCTTACCTGTCAACATCATGAATCACCTCCCTCCAGCCAGATCCAAAGGTCGGTTCTCACTTAAGCTGACCTGTGGGCAGTCCCTTGCACAGGTGATGGCACTCTCCTTGGTGACCCCTTTTTTTACTTAGCTTCTGGGTCGCAGATCCCTCCATCTCAGGGCTGCTCATTTTTGTTATCCTGTCCTGGCTCTGCCTCCTGCCCCAGAGCTCAGGCATCCTCCTTCTGCCCTGTCCTAGATGATCTCATCCAGTCCACATGGCTTTCAGCAGAATCTAAGTTCTGAAGGTTCCCAAATTTACATCTCAGCCTCTGAGCTCCAGACTTTTATACCAGACTCCCTCTTGCATGGCTAACGGGCTTATCAAAATTGGCACAGCCAAAACAGAACTCTTGATTCACTTCCTCCAATCCTTCTTTTTCCTTAGGCTTCCTGACGTCAGTGGAATGACGTGGAAAGATGGAACCATCATTCACTCTGATGTTCAAGCTCGAGAACTTGGAGTGAGCCTTGGTTCCTTACTTCACACCTCCCAGCCAATCACTCCATCAAAAGCAGCTCAGGCTTGAGATGCATCCCGAATCCGACCGCTTCTCTCCTGCTTTAGGACTTCCTCCTCAGACAACGCCACCATCCTCTCTCACCTGGACCAAAAATAGCCCCCACCTGGCTTCCCTGCCTCCACTTTGGGTCAGACACAGATCATCCCCTTTATAGCCTCTAGAGTGATCTTTTTAGACCCCGGTCAGATTACTTCACTTACTAGCTTCTCACCATGCTAGGATAAAACCCATATTCTTCCCCCAACACGGCCTGGTTGCTGCAAATCCCTTCAGCCTCACTTGCTCCTCCCCTACTTCTGGATTCCGCTCTAACCCCTTGGACCCCCTGGTGTCCCTGGAACTCATCAGCCTTGCTCAGCCTCAGTTCCATTCACCTGCTCATCCTCCACCTGGAGCTCTCTCTCCTTAGATGTTGGCTCCCTCTTTCTGGAATGCTCTTTCTCGAGACTTTCACTCTAAAATCATTCTCCACCCTCTTCTACCCCCTGCCCCAGTGTCATGACACCTCCATAGTCATTTGCTAACCAGTACCCGGTACTTTTCTTGAATCATACTGTTTGTTGATTGATTGGATTGCCTACAATCTGTCTCCAGAACTAGACTGTAAGCTACCCTGGTGGGGACCTTGTCTGCTTCGTTTTCTGTATACGCAGTCCTGGCACACAGCAGGTGCTCTGCTGAATCTGGATGGGATGAATTCATGTGCGCCGGAGGTTGTTCAGAATATGACCTTTTTAAAAAGGCTTTTGTGTCTTTCTGTCTTTCTTAAGTTTGCAATAGAAAGCGATTGCAAGGCAAAGAAAGTAAAAATTGGTGATGAAGTTGTGCTTGAGATAAGGGAGAGCAATGCAGCAGTATTATTGAGCAAGTCCTGTGCTGACTGTCATGGTGTAAACAGAATGCTCTGTGTCAGTCCCCACTTGCAAGGGCAACATTATCACATGCAGATTCATAAATTGAGGTCAAAAGAAGTTCCTTCTGCATGCACGGAATACAAAGAGAGAGAAGTACATGTCGTGTTACATTTCTGTCACCAATTCAGTTTCAATGCTGTTATGTGTTGATGCTTATTTTTAAGTAATTTTCCTGTCGTGTCTTCCCCTCTTTGGATCAGGCCCCACTGAGTGTGCTCAGTGCAGTGGATACCCATTAAGCACTTATTAGGCGATAATGCCAGGCTCGATGCTGTGCAGCCTTTACTGGGGCAGGTCCAGAACCACTGATCTGAGGACCTTGGGTTCAGTTAGGAATTCAGAACTTTTTGGAGTTTAAGAAATTAACTCAGTGCTTTTATTTTACATTAAGTAACACCCTCAGTGGTGTCTGGGGTACCACCCTGTAAACAAACTCGTTATAATTTCTGCATAAAAATAACATCCACCGCTAAGTAGAATAAGTACGATTATCAATTGCTTCATATCAGTTCTGGTGAGTTTTGTCACCAAATGAGTTTAGGTCAGATAAGATTTGGTTCCCAAATAAGTTTCAAAGAGCTTTATGGGTTTTGACACTGTGGCCTGTGTATGCAGAAATCATTGCAAAGTCGAGATGTACACACACTCAACTAAAATGAATAGAGATCACTGTGTAGGACGCGGGTAGGAAGTGGCACAGCCTCAGCCGAGGGGCGGTGGGGCGGAGGGTTTCAATGAGAATGCAGGGAGCAAGCGCTTCCTGAAAGAGATGCATGTGGGGCTGCGCTGGAGTTGAAGGACCCCTCTGCAAAGAGCAGGATCAGCCCCAGCCTGCATCCAAGTTCTCTCTCCTATTACATTGCAGCTGCCAAAATAGCTCTTTGAATCTGGTGCTTAGAAGGATTTAGAAATACTAAAAATTGCAGCACTTCCTACAGAGCTATTTGTAAGAAGAAAGCAATGGAGGTAGAGAAGTGGGTTGTTGAAAATAATAGGGTGAACTTGAAAAAGGAAAAAAATGAGGATTAAAATAAGGGCAATCTTCCTCATATTGAAATTTCTCAAACTCAGTATTCTCCAAGGGGTTTTACTCTCATTTTTCTTAAGGGGTTGAATATTAACCTTTTAAAATTATGTATATATATTTTTTATTTTGTAGGAAGGAATAGTTGAGCTAAGAGTTCCACTCACCAGGTAATCTCTATGGCCTCCCGTTAAGACTCTAAACAGCCCCTTTGCAGCTGTTCTAACTTAAGGAAAATAGTATACCTATGGAATAACCTGAAAAAAGATGAGGGTAAACATCTTCAGCCTAGCTTTTGAGCGTCATGGCGTCTATTGAAAACTGCTCTTACGTTAGCTGGTACCCAGGGATTGAGGTCTCTTTTCTAGCAGTAATTATGTTTATAAAAATTTTTCTCTGTAGAGCTGGATTTGGGAGTCATGATCCATTTTCTCATCTTCAAATAATGGTTTTCAATTAAGCACTATGGTCCTTTCTAGTTTTTAACATATCAATTCTTTGATTTGGTCTAGAATACATCAAAACAACTCTTTAAACAGTTACATATTGTTTCTATAAGCTGCCTTACAGACTCAGAGAGTCTCAAACTTGGGAAGTATGCTAGTTAGATGTTATTTGATCTTGCTTCCCCTTGATTATAAAAATACTTTTATTGACCCTAATTTCTATCTCCCAGTAAATTCTGCTCATTGGATCTAGAGCTATAGTTTGGACCAGCACCAAGTACGTCTTACCTTCAATCACTGGATATGTATTCAATATCTGAGGAAACCCACTACATCTCCCTTGAGCATTCTTTTTGCAAGGTAGAAGATGGTTGAGTTCAATCTTGGGGGCCATTGTTACATTTTACTCTTTTGGACCTTAAAAACATTTTAAAGCTTTGTGTAGGAGCCATTTGTTTTGCATGACTGGGAGAGCTCCAAAGTGCAGAATACCATGAATGTTCCATGTAGGTCTCTATCTGAGTAATGGTGGGAAAAGCGTTCAGCTGGTTCTGGAGGATTCTTATTTGCAACGCATTATCAAAATTTTTACATTTGAGAGTTAGATGCTAGAAATATGTTTTTTTTTTATGAATGCCAAGAAGCTAGTCGCATCTTTTATTGTCTGAATGGCCAGAGAGAAAACTCGGACTTGGTATTCACTGAAAACTGACTTATTTGGCTAAGCTAGTTCCTGAGTCCAGGCATTCCCTGCTTCCCCGTACCTTACCTGCCAGCTGTGTATTTATTAGAATTGTTTCATCAAGAAGGAACCCTTATAAATTTCAGAAGTGCCTTCTGACCACAGGAATATTTTTTTTTGAACAGCTCTATTGAATTAGTAATTGCATAGCATATTTAAGTGCATAATTCAGTGAATTCAGTATGTGTACAAAATTTTACTATCATCACTACAGTCTAATTTACAACATTTTCCTCGCTCTAAAAGGAAACCTCATTCCATTTCACAGGCTTCTTTTGAATGTGGATCTTGGGACAGTCACTTATTCCTATTCTTTACAGATGCAGACATTAATGTCCAGAGGCCACCTTTGTTCCTTATTTTACAAGGTCAACAGATGCCTCATTGGAGAAAGTTCTCTGATGGTGCATTGTCAATTATAAAACATTGTACACATGTTAAGTTAGTATTAGATTATTTTGTCTAAACTGTGGCTCTCCTCTCTTCTCTCTTCCAGGCTCATTGATACTGGGGTCTGGACTCTTGGTTTTATTATATTTTAAATAAAATTAAAAATTAAAATTAAAATTAAAATTTTAAACTGTTTGATATTTTCTAGCTAAAGTTGCTATTACTGCCTTAGTTTTAATTAGTAAAGTGATGTAACTGTTCCACAGTAGAACCTTTTCTGTTTACCTGTGTGTTCGCTTGGAGGTGAGGAATTTGTTCTTATCAGCTGGCTGGTCAATGTGTGGAGGAGAAAGCACAAAAATCAGGCTCAAAGCTGAAGTCGGGACCCCAGAATTTCAGTTCCATGTAGTGCAGAAATCCCCCTCCCAAATGTAATAAGAATCTTCTAAGCGTACTACGAACCTGTTCAGAGTGACTCCATTGTATAACTGATCAGACAAAGTCAAGTTTTGGGCCCATTTTCTGGCATCTGTAAGTGTGTCTAAGAACAAAGTCCCCGCAGTGCTGCCCCAGGTCCCCTCCTGACACTGAGGGCAGCGCTCAGTTGTCTCCCTGTTGGCGGGCAGTGCGGCTTGACTCTCCTGGGAGCTGGGAGCTATGGCTGATGCGGTGTCCTGCTCTTCTTTGAATGACCAATAGTTTTAACAAGATCTTCTTTTCAAGAACAGTTTACTTTTTTCTAACACCAAAGTTAGATTGGTGGAAACTGAGAGAAGAAGAATCAAGATTAAAGATGAAGATGAGACGGTTCTGGAGCACTCTGAGGAGGGTCATTCCACAAGGATAAGACTTAGGTGTTGGTGAAGACAGGCAGAGGTAGCACTGGCCCCTGGCGTTGGGAACAGAGCTGCTGGGTATGGAAAATCGTCTCCGGCCCCCCAGCCCTGCTGATTCCTGTGCTGCAGGTATGAAGGGTCCCTGTGCTGCTGTCTGTATTTTTTGGTAAAAAGATAGTAAATAATAATATTTAAAACTACAAGACAATAATATCTGTAGACGTATCTTTAAAGGATTACTACTTCAAAATTTGAGAAAGCAAAATTGGTAAACACAAATAAGCCCCTTCCCTGGGCCAGTAGCTGACACGCTAAGATAAATGACTCCTCTACTTGTGGTTCCAAAAAACACGTTCTTGGAGCAAGCGGGGCCTGAACAGTCTGCCACACTTTCTTCCCTTATATCCTCTCCTCTATTTGCAAATATTCGTCAGGATTAGGAGGCAGACTTCAGCCCATTCTGGCTCTTACTTTCAAAGCTATGAAAAGGAATGAACGTATTTACCTCTTATATTATCAATTTTATTGCCATACGTGTGTGTGTGTGTGTGTGTCCATGTGCATGTATACGTATGTGTGTTAAAGAAAAATTTGTGGTGAAATACATTCTTATTCATCTATCTTTTGCTGACTGTAGTGACTTGTTAAGACATGATTGTTGTCTCTAGAGTAATCCATGGATGTGGCATCCCGGACTGCTGCTGCCATAGTGAGCCAGTAGGTACTATAGCATTGCTTTTCAACCTGGAATGTGTATATGGATCATTGAAAATCCTGTTAAAATGTAGATTCAGTCAGTCCGGGGTGGGCCTGGGATTCTGCATTTCTAACAAACCCCAGAGTGATGCTGGTGCTGCGTCTTCGAGCTGCATTTTAAGTAGCCTGGTCATATAAGGGCTAGGGGATGGTGAGCTAGATGGGGCCAATTAATACAAGTTTCCCCAAAGACTGCTCTTCCGGCACCTTGGTTCATGGGGGTTGGGGTACCCTGCCCATCAGAGTTGGATCAGGGGGAATATGGTCTGGGAGGAAAGGTCTGCTTGGAGAAAAGATGTCCTCTTTCCTATAGCTTACCAATTTTTGAGTTGATTCAGCGCGTGATTGTATGTATAGTTAGAAGTATGTATGACCTTGGGGAAATTTTAAACCCCCGGATGTTTTACAACCAGCAGGTTGAGTCAGGCCCAGGTTGGGGCAGCATTGCACTTTTCCCACCACGCTCTCTGGGCAGCTGAGAGTTAATGGACTTGAGAAGTCGTGGAAGCCCTCAGCAAGTTGCTGCCACTTCTTTCCCTCCCAGACCCTTATATTTCCTTCCAGTTATCTAAAGGCTCTGGGAAGATAGAAATAAAGTACCTCCATTCAAAAAAGAAAAAGTTTATGAGACCTTATCCAGATTCAAATAGCTTCCATGGGTTATGTATAACTATTCTAGTCCAGCGGGCTAAGAGTAGGCTAGGCCTCCTGTTTAAAAATAGTACTTTTGTTTTGATCTTTAATATTTCCATCATTCCAAATTGCATCAGACTTAAGTTTCAGCAGAAGAATAAATTACTTTTATCTTTCTATTGATGGGAAAATAAGAGAAAAATTTCAAAGACCTTTCCAAAATGATTTGATCTCCTCAATTTTAACACCCTTAGTCACACAACTCAGAAAATTGCAAATTTCTTTATAAACAGTTTATTTGATCATTTATGATGTTTTCTGTCATCCTGGAAGAGTTATTTAAGGCTGCAGTATGTATATATGATATATTGGTTGTTAGTTTTAAACAAATGAGAACATATTGCATCTGGCACACTTGGACCTCATGAACAAAACCGTTACATTAACTACCATATTGTGAGTTTATTCCCAAAGCTATTCTGGCAGATACCATTTTATGGAAAAAATCATAATCATAAATTATTGTGTCTTTTTGGTCTCTACAATATGATCTTAGGGTACTTTGATTGCTGTGGAGACTGCCATTTAATTTGGAGTGAAATATAATTTTAAATTGCCTGTTTTAAGATTTCTTCATTATTCCTTATTATAAGCTGTGGAAATAATATATCAGTAAAGACTTCTTTCAGCTGAATATCTTTTGCTGTCTTAAAATGATTGATCATGTTAATCACTTTGGCCATTTCTTCCAGGGCACAAGGAAGAGGTAAATTTTCTTAAGCGTTACTGAGTGATATCATCTCTATATAGCCAAGCAAACGGCTATAGGTCATTATCTTCTCCCAGAAGTTTTGAGTGATGAAATCAGAACTAGTATGTGTCACTGGGGAAGGTCTCATGCTGTCCCCATTGTGGGACAGCTGCCAGAATTCGTGGATTGAAAATAAGATGGGGCCGGCCCCGTGGCATAGCAGTTAAGTGCCCGCACTCCGCTACTGGTGGCCCGGGTTCGGATCCTGGGCGCGCACCAACTCACCGCTTCTCCGGCCATGCTGAGGCCGCGTCCCACATGCAGCAACTAGAAGGATGTGCAGCTATGACATACAACTATCTACTGGGGCTTTGGGGGAAAAAGAAAGGTGGAGGATTGGCAATAGATGTTAGCTCAGAGCCAGTCTTCCTCAGCAAAAAGAGGAGGATTAGCATGGATGTTAGCTCAGGGCTGATCTTCCTCACAAAAAAAAAAAAAAAGAAAAGAAAAGAAAAGAAGATGGATTTCCTTGGTCTTACCCATGAACTGTTTGTATTTGGTGTGAAAGCCTGGCAGTTGGAGAAGATGCGGCAGGAGGACACTCTGTGTCATCCAGGTGCCAGGTGACCTGGTCCTATGTCCCTTTTCCATCAGTGGAGGATTGGGTTTTGCTTTTCTCCTAGCAGCTTCTCACGCAATCTTCTGGGAACCCATGGCATTCGTTTGCAGGATGCCTGGCTGGGATGAAAATACGAAAGATCATTAGTGCAAGCTGGCTCCAATAGGAACCCCGGCCTCATTCTTGGCCTCATTCACATGGATTCTTACTTACCATTTTCTATGCATTTAATTCCATAGTAAACTCTTATCTCTGCCTAAGTTGTATAGTTGTCTACTTTGATGAAAAAAAATGTGTTTAATATAAGGTTTCTTGATTTAGCAAATTATAATGATAATTTCAGAGCATTAGAAAAATGAAATACATTTTGATCAAAGAAATAGAAACTCAGGTGGGTGGATCTTAGAGGCCATCAATCCAACCCCTTTTATTTACAAAAGGGAATTTTCATTCTTAGTATATTAGTCAGGGTTCTGCAGAGAAACAGAACCAATAGGATACATAACAGAGATACATAACCATGTGTGTGAGATTTATGAGCTGTTTCATATATTTTATTTTTTTATTTTTATTTTTTATTTTATTGAGGTATAACTGACATATAACATTATATGAGTTTAGGTGTACAACATGATGATTCAACAGTTGTATTTGTTGTGAAATCATCACCACAATAAGTCTATAACATCCATCACCATACATAGTTACAAAAAATTTTTTTAGAACTTTTAAGATCTACTCTCTTAGCAACTTTAAAATATGCAATACAGTAATAACTATAGTCACCATGCTGTACATTACATCCCCATGACTTCTTTGTTTTATAGCTGAAAGTTTATACTTTTCGATTAATATATTTTAGATCAGAGAAATCAAATAGGAGATTTGTGGATGGTGTAGTTGTCTTTATTTGTGGGTTGCTGGACTGTGTAGATTACTGTAAAGCTGGCCAGAGATGCAGAGACTTTTTAGTCATAGGTAGACCCACCAGAAAATGACACGTCTGGCTGGCAGAGGAGATGCTCGTTGATAGTGACAGTATCTGGAGGTAACATGATCTTATTAATGGATGTTGACTGCTGTTTGAGGCTAAACTTCCCACAAGATGTCCTGCAGTAATAGTGACTCAAATGTACTTCATGGGAAGTCAAGTGAGGTCACACACAGAATTTGAAATCTACAAATTTTGCTGCTTTTGGTGGAATCCTGGTCCCACCAGGTATAGCCAACAAGACTTTCCAGTGTTGCTGATGATTAGCTTCTCTGAAAGAAGTTTAGAAGGGTGAGTAACTGTAGACATGTCACTGGGTTAATAGTTTCTGGGTTTTTTTTTCTTTAAACTTCCTTTGAAACCAAGTTCTTTCTTATGTCAGGTCTTCACACAATTGGATGAGAGAACCAGGATGCAACCAGCTTGCTCTTCTCAGTGCTCAAGAATATTCTGATGCCATTTGTGAATAATCTGTCATGTTTCGGTTACTAGTAGAACTAATTTAAAAAGAAGAAAGGAGGGAAGGACAGAGGGAGGGAGAGAGAGAAGAAAAGGAAGAGAGAAAGAAGGGAAGGATCTGTGCTCTCTGAAGTGGCGTTTGCTTCCAAAATGGGTGCAATAACTCGTAGCTGGTGAATCCTTACCACAGTTCATATTCAGGCAGTCAGTCTTTCTTAGTCATTACTAATATTATTACAATGATGTCACCAATTTCACTGACTAGGGAAGTGTACTAAATAAGTCCTTCCTTCATAGATGAAAAAGCTAAGGCTTAGGAAGCTTAAAAAATGGCATTTATCCACATGATCCACAAGGACTTGTGGTAGCCTGCGTTCATCTTTCACAATTTTTCAATTCCTTGCCCTCTAGATTTGGCCATACGGCTTGTGTTGACCAAGGAAATGTAGGAGGAAATGATGTGTTTCACTTCCAAGTGGAAGCGTTAAGATCCTGCTCGAGCTTCTCTGTGTCTCTCTTTTTCTTCTGTCGGGAGATCAGCATACGCTCTAAGTAGAGGCTGTGCTATCAGCCCAGGTGGAGAAAACACCAGCAGAGCGACTGCTGACCTGTGGTGGCCATTTAGCAAGAGCGAGAAGCAAACCCTTGTTCTTGTAAGCCTCTGGGGTTCTGGACTGGATGGTTACCACAGCATACCCAGCCGATCCTGACTGATACCCGACACCTTAAGTACTAACATTCTGGGATCCCAGATTGATGTGTATTTAAAAATTCATATTGTCATGTTGTTCCAAATAAGGATTAAATGCAGCTTACTAAATACACTCAACCCAGTGGAATTACAATGCACAAATTACATAACACATTCACATTTGAGTAAAAGAAAATGAGGGCAGAAAAATAAACTGAGGGCACGCCTGATACGGTTTGATCCAACATGCACTGTGAGATGTCTACGCAAGGTGAACAGCGGTGTGGGCTTGGCTCTTTGTGGAAGCCGTTACAAGAAGGGAACATATTATTCTGGCTTAAATAAACCAATCGCTTTCTGCTCAAGTGAGCTCTGCATACAATGAACAACAGCAGAGAGAGAATTAAAGTACAAAGATCCCCCCCTTACCTGTGGTTTCCCTTTCCATGGTTTCAGTTACCTGTGGTCAACCACAGTAAGAAAATATTCAATGGAAAATTCCAGAAATATATAATTCATAAGTTTTAAATTGTGCTCTGTTCTGAGTAGCTGGTGAAATCTCACGCCATCCTGCTCTGTCCTGCCCAGGATGTGAATCATCCCTTTGCCCATCGTATCCGCACTGTACATGCCACTCGTCCATTAGTAGCCCTCTCAGTTATCAGATCTACTGTCCTGGTATCACAGTACTTGTGTTCAAGGAACCCTTATTTTACTTAATAATGGCCCCAAAGCGAAAGAGTAGTGATGGTGGCAATTCGGATATGTCAAAGAGAAGCCGTAAGGTGCTTCCTTTAAGTGAAAAGGTGAAAGTTCTCAACTTAACAAAGCAAGGAAAATATCGTATGCTGAGGTTGCTAAGATGTACAGTAACTTTTATTACAGCATATTGTTATAATTGTTCTATTTTATTATTGTTGTTGTCCATCTCTTACTGTGCCTAATTTATAAATTAAACTTTATCATAGGTATGTGTGTGTAGGAAAAAACATAGTATATATAGGGTTCCCTACTATCCTCGGTTTCAGGCATCCGCTGGGGGTCTTGGAACGTATTCCCCGTGGATGAGGAGTACTACTTTATTAGTAGCTGAGCTGGTTCATGTCAGCCTCTGAAATAAAGTGCTGGATTTGGGCACATCACTCAGGTCTGCAGGCTCAGGAGAGCCTCCTACCTCCCTCTGTTCCTTCTCAAGCCCCCAATCTAAATCTTGAATCCAGCAGGCTCGGACATACCTGCAAGGGTAGAAGGATAGCTGGGTGTGTGGAGCAGGCTCTGGCCAAGCTGACACACCCAGCTGTGTCCTCGGACAATAAATGAGGAAAAGCAAAGTCATGACAGGACCTCCCATCTGCTCCGCTTACGACTCGAAACAGGAAGCCTGGAAGGAGACTGGCGCTTTCAGGCACTGCAACCTCATGCACCATTAATCTGTTCAATTAATATCTTGGTCTCTGGTGGGAATCTAGAGGTAGGAGCAGCGTGTAGAGTCATTAATGATCATTATAGGGTGGAAGCACCCCCAACTCCCATGCAAACTGCAGACCCCAGTGGGTTTACTTTTCTTTGTTGAAAATAAAACAATTCCAACCACCTGTCACTGATTTAATACTGTATTTCTTCAGGTCTAAGATGCAAATTATTTACATGGTTTTATAACTTCAATATTGTGGTGTGTCTTATAAATAACAGCATGTCATATTTTATTTGAAAGTATTTTTTCTATATAAGTGGTCCATAGAATAATGTTGCATATTACAATCAGTGATCGCTTAGATTTGATGAAATACGATAAATGGACATTTGTCATAGCAGAAATATCACCTTGCATCAGAGAAGAAAGGATTCTGCAGAGTTTGCGGAGGGGCTTCAGCAAGACCCCAACCCTCCTGGTGTGTCTGGTATCCAGCCTGTGGAGTACAGCCAGGAACAGTAGGTCCACAGCTGGTGCATCACGAGTGAGGCAGCACAGAAATCTACAGTCCCTGACATCAGGGTTTCCAAATGGTTTGGGACTCTTTTATCATTTTTGCTAAACTAGAAGGCTGCCACTCAAAATGACCAAAGTCACTTATTTGTAGAAGCAGGTGCTACAAATGGTCTTTGAATCCCCAGCAAGCAAGCAAGGAAGGAAAGATAAAGTCAGATGCTGCCAATCAGCAGGGAAGTCAGGGCACCCCAGAAGCAAAGGGACATACAGGCATTTAAGATCACCAAGTAGGGAGTACTTAAGGGAGCAATGCTTAGGAAGCCAGTATCTCTTTATGTTGACTATCATTGCCTGTTAGAAAGACCAGCCTCTAAAGACGAAGGGCTGGGCGAGCCTAGCATCCTAAAACTTTAAAATGGCAAATGCCCAGTTGTTATGGATGTGTGTGTGTGCATATTTTTGATCTTGTGTACTAAGCATTGAAATATAACTTGCGGATGACCACACTGAGCTAAGGGCTAAGTTGACACCTTCTTAGGAAGTTGAAAAGCCCGGAGAGGACATGTTTCTGAATAGAGGACGCCTTCGCCTTAGCAGGGAGGGAGCTGAGGGAGGAGCCATTGGGTCTCATTCTTACAGTTCTCAGATAATCACTGATGGGTCTCTTTAAGATTTCCAAAATAGTAGGTATGGGACACAAAAGGGTAGTATTTGAATATAAATACTAAGTTGATCATGCTATGGTTTATATATCACCGAGCTTGTTAAATCTGTGAATAAACTGTATATGGTCATTTGCTAGCTGGGTAACCTTGGGCTAGTCATTTCATTTCTCTGTGCCTCAGTTTCCCCATGTGTGTAACACAGAATATTAATAGTATCACCATTTAGAGTTTTGAGGAGGTTTAAATGAATGTAAGTTATATATGTATACATGTACATATATCCATTAATGTGGATTGAAGTTGTTATTAAGCCATCTCTCTCTTTTCCTGTGGTCAGCTTTTTCTCCTCCTTGGAGATCTTATTCAAACTTTCAACTCTCTGGGCCCTTTTCAGGGTTTTCCTTCCTCTTTGTAGATCACAACAGTGGGCATGTGGCTCTGATTTTGGATCCATGCTTTGAGATGTGGGAAAACAACGGTAACCATGACTGGTTGGTCTCTGATACAGATGAGCAATGGGCCATCTGCCCAGTTGTTGGTCTGAGTCATCAAGGGCCAGATCAAAAGAGCCCAGGGCTCTGGGGCCAGGTGTTCCAGGATTTTGTGGATGCCCACAAGCCAGGCTGCATGCAAAGAAAGAGCATCAGACTGAATACTCTGCTGGCTAAGGGAACACCCTGAGATCCATTGTGAAGTGAGGATCCTGGGAATCAGGGTTTGCTAGGACTGTTTCCATAAGCTGCTTCTTCTTCTTCTTTTGGCAGTCAAGAAAGGTTCTGGACTTGAGGAACCTGCCATCATTTTTGCCTGTTTAGCTATGCTTGGTCTGGTCATTGATACTGTACTTCCAGGGCTGTAGGTCTTCTAGGGCTAGGACAGAAGCCTGCTGACTGTCCCGAAGGGGGGATGATGGAACCTGTGGAGCAGGGCTCAGGGTGGGAGAGAAAGAGCCCATAAATCAGAGCTGAGAGAGAGCTCTGATTCCCTAAGAAGGCTGGTCTAAGACCTTGCTACATTGTCCTAGGTTCTGATTAAGGGTGGCAGTCCAGCAGGTGGAAGATCTAGGCTAGCAGTGAGCTAAGGCGGGTTCCTTAATCTTTCTGAGCCTCTGTCCCTACAAACTCTAAAATGCCTCCTCATTTGGGGTAACTGTGAATATTTACATTAGCTACATAGTGTAAGTGCCTGCTGTATTTCCAGTTACAGGTATTCCTAGTGTGATGTGATGGTGGTGGTGAGGTGTCCTTAGTCCACTGCCAACCACAGCAGGAAACCGCAATCACTATGATTTCTCAGGGGCAAACTCTCCACACCCGTCAGAGAGCTGTTCACTATCGCATCTGTCTCCTTGTAGCCTCTCCAGTTGAACTCAGTAATTCATTCATTCAACAAAAATGTTATCAGGCCCCCATGGAGCACTAGCCATTCTTCTAAGGTTTTTTACATTCACAGTCCTGATTCATAACTCCTTGATCCCCACGTAATCTGTTACCCATCACGGATCACATCCATGCTTCCATCTGTAAGCCTCTTGTGCTCATATGTACAAGGAAATCATATCAGAGCAGGAATTGCTTAATTAATTTGTGAGATTCTATTACAAGTTGCTTGAAAACACATTTATATCCTATTAGGAAAGAAAAAGAAAGGGAAAAAACCATGTAATACCCAACTTCTATGTCAGAAATTGGATGTATTAAGAGGGAAATGGGTGCTATGAATTCAGCAGGGGAAGAAAAATGTCAGTCCTACATGCCCTTATCATCCAGCTGGCTGGAGTTTTCTCCCCTGTGTTAGTGGAGAGTGTTTTGGGAAGATGTCTGTTTTGTTCAGGTGGTTCAGATGTCTGAAGTGGGGAGGTTTGATGGAAGTTGATAGGTAATTGTTACTTGATCGAAGGACAAATGAAGTGTAAAAAAGTTAGCTACACATTTTTCCTCCTCCATCTTTTCCTTACCTATGATGCAATGAACCTAAGACTATGTCTTTATTACAGAAACTGGTTGTTATATGGACAGGGATTGGAGAAATAATTTGCTGTTTGGAATTTCTCTTTATTTAGCATTCAACCAAATGAACAGATAGCTGTTCCCAGGTCCACTGGAAAAATGCAGATAAAAAAAAAATAGTATTTATTACAAAAATGTTTGCTGGTATTTTATAGGAAAAATTCATGCTTTTTACTTAAAACTCTTATTATGAAAAAGGAATACACACATGTGCTCATTGTAAGAAGTTCCAAAGTAAAAATTTACCTGAAATTCTGTCATGCTGATATATTTCACCTTTAACGTGTCGGTGGGCATCCTTTAGTTCATCTCTGTTGCACATATACATATACAGTGTAGAATTTTCCATACCATGAATGAAAGCATGAATTCTACTTCAATTGTGTTCATTATAACATCTGGGAATGTTGGGTGCCCGAGAGATATGGCCAACTAAGTTAGTGAGTGTGTGAACAAGAAGTGCATCATGTTATCTTAAAAATGATTATATTATGACACATTTTTATTGTGGATGAGTTAGAAAATATGGAGAAATAGTTAAGAAAAGTCAGGCCACTCTAATCCTACCACCCAGAGAAGACTTACATTAATACCATACTATACTTTTCCCCAGGCTTGTTCTATTTTTTATAAAAAACCTACTTAGAAGGGCAGGGTTGAGAGACAGGCTAGCCCACTAGGTGAGTCCACACAGAGGGGGCAGCTAGAGCAGAGACCCTAAGCAGGAAGGCGCCACGCATTGAAGGTCAGCAGATGAAGAGGAGGGAATTCAAGAGAAATTGGTAGGAAAGGTCAGAGAAAGAATGAAGGGCCAGCCACTAGGGCTTCACAGCTTTGTAAAGACTTTGGTTTTTCCTCCAGTGAGATGGTGGTGATGGGAAGTCTTTGAGCAGAGAAGTGGGGCATTCTGACTTAGGTCTTATGGGATCACACTGTCTGCGGTGTTGAGAAGACACTATTGGTAGGCAAGGGTGGAAGCAGGGCGACCCTTCAGGAGGCTATTTTTGTATTTCAGCCAACAAATGACTGATGGTGGCTCAGACTAGGGAGGTGGTGCTCAGGTGTGAAAAATAGGATTTGGGGTCAGATTAGATATGGGGCATGAGAAACAAAGAGGGACCAAGGATGAGATCAAGATTTGGGCCTGAGCAACTGAAAGAATAAAGTTGCATTTTATTGAGATTGGGAAAGCCGTGGGTGAAGCAGGTTTGGGGTTGAGATTTGTACATGTTGAGTTCAAAGTGCCTGTTGGACTTCCAAAAGGACATCTTGTGTAGGAAGTTGAATAAATGAATCTGGAGTTGGAGAGCAGCCTGGGGGCATCCTTTTAGGAGCCATCAGCAAACAGATGACATTTACAGCCTTAAGATGGATGAGCTGATGAAGAGCGTGAATATGGATAGAGAAGGGAAAAGGCTTGGGGAAATATGAAGACTTGTAAGGCTCTTGGTGACATTTGCAAACAGCTCTGAAGAAGGGGACCGAAGTTGCTTTCCAACCAGCAGCAGGTAAGGTTGGTTGCCTCACTGCACCCTTGTCTGATCTCTCTATTACTCATTTTTAAATCATGGCCAACTTGAAAGAAACATTTTTTGCTGAATTACTGTTTGAATTTTAATTCATTTGATTGTCAGGGTGAGTTTTCATAAACGTATTAGTCATTTGCATTACTTATACGGAAGTGAATTATCTGTTCATTTTCCATAATTCTAAGTCAAAGAGATTGTGTATTATTCTATCACAGTGGAAGCCGTTGAACATTTTTAAAGAGCACGGCATGATGAGGGTGGCTACTTGGGAATATTAATAGAACAGTTCCTATCTTTGCATCTTCTCTTATAGTTCATTGATGAGTGATTCAGACTCTAGAGCTTCAGACTTCTGAAAAGTTTGGAGAAACTGGTTTTGGATAAATATTAGTCAACTGCGAGTGAGTTAACTGAGTATAAATGGAATAAAACCACTACAATTCTTGTTGTCCCCAATGTGGAGCAAGCACTTAGGATCATCTGTCAGCCTTGAAGTCAAGACACTGAGTACAGGAGACAGAGTCCCATTCTCTTGTTTGCCTTTTTCCTTAAAGCCAATTACCCTCTCCATCCCTGATCCCACTCCTCCCTACAGTAATAAAACAGGAAGTGATAGCATCATTCATAGCCAGCTTACACATATGTGGTCAAAGGAGTTACTTGTGGGTCATAGTCTTCAGGGACGATGACATGACTTCCATGCTTAGCAACCACTGTCCCCACCACGGTCTCAGTAGGATGTGGTCCCAAAAGACTTTTAAAACATGAAACATTACGAATCCACCTGCTGGCTCTCAATAAATCCTCTAACGTGATCAGCTCAGAAACCATTTGGTAGTTAGCTCAGGGAGGCAAACTTCAGCTTTTGGAATTGTCTTTAGAGCCTGGGGTAAATTCTAGGGATATATTCTGTTGAATAGCTTGAATCTGCAAAAAAAAAAAATGAGAGTCGTGTAGTGGTGGCAATTAGAGTAAGCTTGACTTGGGGAAATATTTACTAAACTTGGCTTCAAGTAAGCTTCCAATGGCACTCGCACTTTGCACGCACAGCCTGTTTTAGAACAAAGTGACTAATTTTCTTATAAGGTCCTGAAAGCAAGTCTCAAAAAGGAATTCCAAAAATATTGTGAACAGCGGCAGCATTATGAGGATTAGCTGTGTGTCACGCCAAGGTGACTCTTCTACAGGAAGTGATGCTCGCTTGGATGCGTGTGTCTGAGTTGGCCGTTAAAAAGCAGTCTCCTAAGACTGTAGTCCCACTTGTGTACTTAGAGCTTCCCCATTGAATTAAAAACACTGACTGATTACCAGAAATTATGCATTTAAAATCACCAGGGATAAGAATCATATTGAACTACAAGATCATATTACCCACTTTCTAAAAGAATGTATAATTCAGCACTTAAAATCCAAATGGAGGTGCTTAAAAGATTTGCTGTTTTAAGGAGAGAAAAAGTATCACATTCATCAAAGCATCTGCCCAGAGAAGGCAGCAGCACTGACTAGCTCAGCCCTCCTGGAAGCTTCGACAGTCTTTCCATGATGGTAAAAGAGACAAGTTTTGCTGTCATTTCAGGCTCATGGCTATAAATGTAACTTTTCTTTCTTTAGGTAAATGTCCTAGGAAGAAAAATATTGTTCTTTGCTGAACAAACTAGTTAAAGTATTTCATGGGGGAAAAAATATTTAAATTCATTGTTCTGTCACCTTCAGCTGAGGCCCTCTGAGGCTGTCAGTAGCAGCCTTTTCTCCTAGCCGTTATTTCTGTCATATCCCAAGTACACAAATTCTTTTTGCAAATGATTTTTCCTCCAACGACAATTGAATTTTAATGTGTATCTTGAACTGGCCTTGTGGCTGGTAGCCTAAGCAGTGTATTTCAACAGCCTTTTAAGAGCGTCCATAATGGATGTGTGAGATCAAAGTGCCGAAATCCAGTTGTTTCTCCAGCCTTTTGTGACTTAATTTGTGTCGCTGATCAGCTCGGGGGCCTAAAGCAATCTTCATATGCCCGTTAATTTATGGCGTTGCGGAAGAGTTGATCTCCCCACAACTTGAAAGAAACCGTTCCTTCTCATTTGTTTTCTGATCAGAACCACAAAAGGAGCTCTGTTGATCATTTACAAATGATGAAAATGGGAGCTATAAAAGGCAAGAATAAATCTTCTCTTTTATTTTATTTTTTGCTACTTGCCTTTGATTTATCATTTTGTTTCTGTATATTGTAGGCCACCAACATCCACAAAGGGGAAATTGTCTTCTGATTGATATAGCTTTCTTTTCTTTTTCAAAAGAACACTAAGAGAGAAATGGCAATAGCTGAAGGACAACAGGCCACTCTGTCTTCTCTCTTCTCGTGTGACGAGAACACGAGATGAGACTCTGGTTGCAGTGAAGGAGCATTGCTCCTTAGACTTGCTCCAAACCTTGGGATGAGATGATCTGTTCCATAAATAAATGCAAGCATAATATTGTTATGGCTTACAGAATGCTGGACAGTGGTCCCAGGGGGCTGCTTTCTGACCAAGATCTGCCATCACTGTCGTCGGCCCTGGATAATTATCTTATAAGCTCTCAGTTTCCTCAACTGTGAACGAGATTTTTTTTTTTTTTTTGACCTGGTGATCTGCGAAATCCCCTTTGGCTTCAACATTCTATGATTCCATGAAAATTGCTACTGAGTTTGCCTTGTGGAGCGTTCAGCATCACGCTCTGCTTCTGCCTGGAACGGAGCAGCATCCTGTGGGTCCAGAAAAGGAGAGCACGCCCAATGCTTGTCCTGGCCAGTTCAGATAAACCTTTGTCTGTGTTCAAAATATAATTAAATTTCTAATAACTAGAAGGAAAGCAATACAAGAATGTTCTCAGTGTCTTTTTCAACACCAGGAACACCTCTGCCATCTTACAGAAGTTAATTTCTTCAGATGCTTCACTGAACCTCTGGCATTCAACCAGCTGCTCTGTGGCACATTGATAGGCAAAGAGAAAATGAGAATATGATCCTTTGAGATTACGCAGACAAGTCTCTCTTCACCTCCCCCTTCTTTACCTGGTGTTAAAATATTTTGAATGTCCCACATTCCCATTCTCTCTCTCACACACTCTCTCTGTCTCTCTGTCTCTCTCTCTCTCTCTCACACACACACACACACACACACACACACAGTCACAGTTAGGGTCCTGGAGGAGAGAATTTCTAGGACCATGCAGATGGCAGTACAGATTCTGATTTGCTACAAACTTCCTTGTTAATGAGGAAGCAAAGCACACTCCAGGTGGCTTTATGGAGCCAGGGAGGCAGGAGCCGTTCTGTGAGTGAGTGGGGCTGACCACAGACACTGGTCAGCGGATCAGGTGACAGGATGTGTGTACCTGGACAAAAGTGAAAACAAGCCTCAGAAGCTCCCCCATCCTGGCTGAGGTGCTGAGAAGAGGGGCTGGGCCATCAGAGGAACCAGGGACAGCGGGTGGACATCTTGACCAGCTGCCGAGCCAGTCCTGGAGGGGGATGCAGGAACCACGAAGGACTGACTCTGGGAACAGAGACAGCTGCATAAACTCATCACTTGCTGGCTCTGCGGACAAGTGACAGGGCAGGGATGGAGGGAAGCTGCTAATGGGACAGAGAGAGAGCTGGCAGGGGGAGGTGGACAGGGGCCAGGCATCCTGTGCCCCTGGAAATGGTGTAAGAAGGAGTGAATCCTTCTGAGTGAGGCTGGGGGAGGGACGGGGAAGTGTCCAGAGAGCGGCAGGCCCGTGTCATGCCAGGCAGTGAGTCATAGCTATAATCATATGAGTCTTCAGCTTAGAACAGACCACCTCCTCTCAGGTCAACATTGAGCATCCTGGCATCAAGGCCCTTCAGGCACCTGCCTGGCCCCCGCCCAGCCTGCTCTCCCCACTCACAGCACAGCATAGACCCTGGCCAGGCTTGGCCTGACTCCTTGCTCCCACGAGAGGCCTGTTCATTCCCCAGGCGCAGACAGCAATGGCCAAGTGCTTGATCCACATCATCCTGTTGATTCTCTATGGCAACCTGGGAGATACGTGATCGTAGCCCCACTGTGCAAGTGAGGAAACTGAGGCTCACGTGGTAAGGCCCAGACTGGCCTGGGCCAGTTCCTTGGCCCCGACTCTGGTCTGTGATGTCCACCATGCTGTGCAGCTCTCCCCTTCGCCTGACCTCAGGCTTTCACTCCAGGGCCGACTCTGGGAGCCTGTGGAGGGTCCTGCCCACCTGCTCCCTCCTGCGCTCCACCAGCACGCACCCTCTGGAGCCAGGGCCTGGTGCGGGTCACACGTCAGCCTCTGCGAGGACCCAGCACTGAGCCACACTCGTGTCACCACCACACATGTGATGAACCACTAACTAGTGGGCTGAAGTGTTGCTTAGTTTGCTTTTCCAAGAACTCAAATGTCCTGTGAGGCCCCTAGTTGAGTACTGGACTAGGTACAGTTCTCTTGAGGGGAAGGTAAAGCTGCTCTGTCCATACTGGCTTCTGAGCTCTAAATTTCCCAGAAAATAGTGTAGGTATCACAACAAAGTGCTAGAGGATACAAGTTTTCTTTAGAAACTTATGAACTAGTCAGTGGAGACAAGGCCTAAATATCAAGATAAGACACCAATAAGCAAGGCAGCAATGCAGATGAAAGCACAGCCATGTAGGCGATGTTCTGAATGAGGTCAGGTGATTCGTTGTGAATTGAAATAAGTAAGGAGTATGCACTGGAGTGGCCATGCCAGGCTCAGGATGAAGAACCCAGGTCAGATGTTATGGTGGAGACCACAGGCTGATCACCTGATTGCCTCCAGCTCTTCCTAGGTGCACGGCTAGATGGCAGTCCCCATCTCCTTGGCTAGACATAGTCCTGTGACTGAGTTACTTCCACTGAAATGGGAGAGGAAGTAATGATGGCACTTTCGATACAGCTTCCAGAACTGTGGGAGGATCAGTTCTGCTGTCTAAGCTACCCAGTGTGTGGTCCTTTGCTGTCTCAACCAAGTAGACTCATACACCAACCAAAAGGCAATATGAGTCCTCAGGGAGAGAGATTAAAGGTTGGGACACCAGAAACTTGGAGAACCCTGACCTTAGGTTGGCTCCCAGGCACAGTGTGGTTGGTAGTGGACAAGGAACCACATCGGGGAGGCCCTGGGGAGGCTCGTGTCAGTGGAAGCAGCTGTTTGGGGTCGCGGTGCCTGGGTGAGAAGGCCCTGACTTTGATAAAAGCCTCCTATTTCAAGTCCTAGAGCCTCTCTTGGGATAGACAGAAGGGGGTCTAGAAAGTCATGAGCCCCATGTTACTGGCTGCTCAGTAGTGAGGAGATGGGGATATAAGACTATGCCAGCCAATGGCTGCCTCAAAAAATGAAGTTTATTATATAACAGCAGCCCAATTCCCTCCTAATTATCACTAAAACAAAGGGGTTCTGCTATCAGTTCCTTTAGGACACCTCCTTTCTTCAATTTGCTCTTTTGTGTTTTCTTCCCTCTTCAGAGCTGCCCTTGATACCCATTTTAACTAGGAGAGTGCACCAGGAGATTTGTCCCCGGGGTGGCCCTAGGAGAGGTCGAGCTGCCCCTTGGAGACACAGCAGCAGGTAGTGCAAGGAGACACACCCTTTGGTGAAGACAGATGAAAGTACATGAGCTGAGTCCCATCTCCTGAAAGAGAGGATGGCACAGCTTCCGAAGACTATGCCGGGGACTGCAGGCCTCTCCTGGGTCTCGAGGTAGGAATGAGAGCTTGTGAGATAGACGAAGAGCCTTCCCCTGTGTATTGCGTTCTAACCGGGGTTCCTCTTCTCTCTGGAGAGTAGAACATGGTTTTCCCAAATTCTGGTCTCCCTGGTTAGAGGAGTGAATGGAACCTGAGGAATGTGGCGTCTTATTGTGCCCGGCACCTGCTAGACCACCATCTCTTGCTCTCTCTTTTATCTTCATTCTGTTCATGCATTCGCCTCACATGAGCAGGAAAGCTTTTCAGATGTGAGCATCAGGGACTTCCCATTTTGTACTGAACTCTCTCACTGGGTCAGCTAAAAAGGTGCATGAGGAATCATCAGATTTATCACTAGGAAGTCTAGAGCAGACATTCAAATCCTTTGAGGAAGAATGAGAGCTTCCAGGGTAGAGAACCAAGCCTCTAAGTCTTAAGGGAACAAAGCAAGGAAAATGAAATTTGGTCTTTCAGAAAACCACAAGGATTCTCTGCCTGGAGGTGACTGGATGCTAGAAAAAGCCCAACAGACGAGTTGAGAAAAACAAGAGTCAAAATTGGTAATATGTCCACCACATGCACGCACATGCTTTGCTTTATAAAGGTATCGATGTCCAACTTCATGAGACCAACGCTGTCCCCATTTAGCATGACTTCTCCCACATCTCCTCTCTCCTTCCTGCTACTTCACTTGTTAGTTTCCTGTTCTTCAAGTCCTATCCCTTGAAGAAGGAAAGGGAAGAATGGTGGAAAAATCCACATACATAAAAATGATGGTTCCTAAGGACAGGGAGCTCGGCTAGGTCATCCGAGTTGTCACATTGCAGAGCACACAGAATGCCTAATTGAATCTCATCAGGGTAATGCTGGTTAGACATACTCAATTTGCCCAACCAAATCCTTTAATTAAAAATTCTGAGGCCATAGACACAAAAGCACTTTTTCGACACACATCAATGCCAACGCAGAAGTAGGCTTTAATTCATTTGTATGCTCTTAGAATACAGAGGTTGTTTTTTTTCCTTTCCCTAAATGAAATGCATTTTTCTGGGCTATCACTGTAATTCTGTACAATCAGAATAAAAATACACAGTAAGAGGTAGAATGATGTCATTTTTGATAATGTTATTTTTGTTTTTCAAGCCTAGAAGAAGATACATTAAGATCATCATCCATTAAATTAGAAATGGTGCCATTACTCACATACTTTATATATAGTACAAACTCATTGTTCTCCGTTAATATTGACTCAATGCTTAAAATGTTCTAGGTACTACACAGAGTCTATACAAATACAAGCATTAAGTTACAGCAGTGTGTGATTCTCTTCTGACTGCCAAGAATTACTCTCTTATGTATTCAACAAATATTTTTAAGTGCCTGCTCTGTGCCAGAGCTGCAAGCAAAACAGACATGGCCCCGGGGCTCATAGAGTGTACAGGTCTACAGTCCAATGGCGAAGACAGACATTCAACAAACAGTCACCGAAATTAGTCTTAAAGTATAGTTGATGGGGACTCACAGGTGAGTGTGGGGTGCTGCGAGAACAGTGAAGGAACTTAACTCAGGCTCTGGTTGGGGGATCCTCCCTGCAGACTGTCTTCTTTGGATGGCCTCATTCATTTATTTGAAGGTGCTAAGCCTTGTGCTAGATTCAGAGAGATGAGAAGATG
Organism: Ceratotherium simum simum; assembly: GCF_057802395.1. Taxonomy (NCBI): domain Eukaryota; kingdom Metazoa; phylum Chordata; class Mammalia; order Perissodactyla; family Rhinocerotidae; genus Ceratotherium; species Ceratotherium simum. Next base: position 106,484,706 of record NC_141900.1, read on the forward strand.
AATAGACCAGAGAGTGCCACACCCCAGTAAGAAAGGCAGATATAAAAGCTAATAAGTGCACAGACTTCTATGACATCACTTACCACATTGTGCTATGACAGGTAATATGCTGGTGCTCCCTCCTGGAAAGAGGCACTGAGGGACAGCTACACAGAGGACTAGACACACTGGGTGGATCTCAGAGGATGCGTGGATGACGTGGCAGCAGAACATAAGGTTTTCTCTTTCTGAGCTAAAAGAAAGAAACCTTACTGATCATTGTAACGAGGAGCATCATCAAAGTAGCAGGAAGTGGAGAAGGCTGGTTGATAATTTGACCCTGTTGGTGAGGCAGCAAGGACGAGAAATGGAATGGCTCCTTCCCACAAATAAAATCATGCCAACTCTGAGTGATGGCCCTCTAGCTTCCTCCTGCCTCCTTTGACTCTGCTTCCAGGGAAGAGGCTGAGCCAGTTCCTGCATGTAGCATGCAGAGAGCACACAGCAGGAAACGGGAAAAACCTCTCAGCTGCTCCGCTGAAAAGCTGACCCTGACCATCCTCCCAACCGGAGGGTCAGTCTGAGTGCTGGAGAGGATCGAGGACGTGGAATCCCCTTATCTGAGCCCTCAGTTTTTGCTTCAGTAGGACTGATGCGAACTTGTGGGCAGTGACTCAAGTGTCCAGGTCAAGCAGACCACTGCACTGCAGCCATGTGGACTCGACATACAGTAAGAATTGATTGTGAGGGGCTCTGCACTGAAATAGCCTTTATGGGATTGTACTAGATGATCCTTATTTATAGTTGGGGACGCTAAGGTCCCAGAGAGGTGAAGTGGTTTACTCCGTATTTCATTACCTGTTAGTCAAAAGAGAGATGGGGACCACGGTGTACCCACTCCAACTGTACCCGTTTCCTCTCACGCCCCCCAAAACGACTCTAATGATTGGTGTTGAAACATACGTCAATGCCATAGGTGATCCCCAACCCTCAACCTCTAGAGAAGAGAGCCTACCTGGCAGGAGGCAGTCACCACCCCGCTACCACTGGGAGCATCTTCACTGTCTCCTTTTCCGCATCAGCAATACGTGTAAGATCTGAATAAAAGCCGTGTGTCTGCTAAGCATATGTTGCTTCAAGACAAGTCATCTGGCCTCTTCTTTCAACCAGATCGCTGCTCCCAAGTCTCTCCCATGGAGAAATCTGGAACTTTCCAGTCATTGTTGCTCAGGATTTCTGCGTGTAGAGAGAGGTCCAGAGGGGGCTGAGGGGTACGATCTGTTTCCCACAGGCTACCAAATTCCCTGAAGAAACTTCCCACTGTAGACCAAGAAATTAACCATGGACGGAGTACCTGTTCTACACTGATTTCATACAGCGGAGTTCTGTGCAGTCTTAGAAGTGTGCCCGTGTAACAGATTTCTTATGAAGATGAAATGAGCTAGCACACATTAGGCGTGTAACACACAGCAGTGGTGAGCACAGACACGAGCCCTTGAAGTGATAGAGCACAGTGTTATTCTAGACCGGCTGCTGTTGGCACCAGGTCAGGTCAGCTTGCTGAAGAACCTGTGACCCATGAGCACCAGATGAACACACCTAGACAGTAGTGATGTTTCTCTAAAGCAAGCACATAGGATTATTAGCTCCTTGACTTTCTACGTCGGCGGTGGGGGTGATGGATGGTGCTAGTGAGTTCTGTGATGAAGCAGAGATCTCCAGGCCCCCTGAGGTTGGGTGGTTGAGTGTCTCTCCCCATCGCCCAGGCCACAGTCGTGGAATGAATCCCAGGCTGGACACTGCTGGACAGAGGCAGCCCCAGGGAGCTCTGTCACTTGAGTGACTTTTTGCATACAGAAGAAAGGAGGAAAGAGGAGCCTCCCCCTTCTTCTACGTAACCCGAGTGCATCTCCCGGCCTCTGCTGCCGTGCAGGTGGCTCCAGATCTGCTTCAGAAATGTGGATTCAAAGAATAAGCTTTCCAAACTTCGTTAATTGTAGAGTAAAGAAGTATCGGGCACACAGCAAGATAAGAAATACAATCCTATTCAAAAGGATCAATTTTTGTCACTGACGCTTCTGAGTGAATAATCAGAGGAGTTTCCAGAATATGCTAAATAAAAATCTCTCTCTTTCTCTGTCTCTTTCTTTCTACTCTCTCTACCCTCCCCCACCCCCTTCCTGAGGAAAATTCTGTTCCCATGAGGCCTTGAAGCCTGATGTTTCATGTCTGGCTGTGAGAGGAGGGTAGTGTGCAGAGCCAAGTGCCTCTGAATGGTATTTGCACTGATAACTTACAGTCCTCTGGTGGAAGGACACTGGACAGAGAGAACACTGTGCAGGCTGTTCTGGGTCAAATGGTGCCTGAGGGGCTGGCCGTTGCCCCACCTCTGTCCACGTTAGTGCCGCCGTAGTGCACGTTTCCGTTTAAAGGGGTGTGGACAGCTATCCATTCACTCTCCCAGCACCCCTCATTAAGTGTCTTCTACGTGCCAGACGTTGGCCCATGTCCTGCCATCCTTAGACTTTGGTCCTTCTCATGTTGGATTCTGCATCTTCTCTGTCTCTGACTTATGGGAATTCTCCCTTAAACTGTACACCACACCTGTTGGTTGATGCTTGAGACCCTCTTGAGAGGTGATAAGGCTTTTCATGGTGCCGTGCCATGAGGTGGAAACCTCCAGTTCCCTGGAGAACCAGTGGGTCTGGGCACTTAACCCCCAGAGGCTCTTGCTAGCATTGATTCTTTCTGGAGAGCTGCACATTTTAGGAATGGCCCGGAGAGCGAGCATAAAAGGACGCAGCTCCCCTAGGTGGAGAGGAGGGTGATGGCAGGGATAAAGAGCGCGGGAAGGGAGGCTGGGGCCTCTAACGTCGGTGTGCCAACTCAGCGTTAGTGTCAGGAACTAGCCTGCCCTAGTCCCCTCAGATGCACATCCTGGCCGGGCTCTGTGACCTCTCTTGACAGGGCAGGTTGCACCTGGTGCCGTGGGTACCCAGCAGGGGGGATCCTTGGGCTGTCCATGTCTCTGCCCCGGGCCAGCTCAGGGGACCAGCTCTGGTTACCTACGCGTCTGCCTCTTCCCTCCCATCCCCAGTGGAACTTGTATCTTTGGCCTGCTTATTTAGGTACCTTGTCCAGTAATCACAGCACACGATGGACAAGCCCTGCGCCAACTGTTGGACGGCCGCTTTCCTCAGAACCAACCTTTATAAATTGTTGGCGTGGACTTGGACTTCACTCAGAGGCAGGGCTGGCCTGATGTTGAGCTGTGAACCAGCCTGAGTGAGACTGGGGCGTTATTTCACTCCCTTCCCAGATTTGCCGTCCTGTTCTCTTCTAGACTATTCTGATTTTGTAAGAGCCTTGTTCTTCACTAAATATCAGCATATCTCTAATACAGTTTTATTTAAAAGGGCCCAAAGGTAATTATTTTATTAATTAGAGAACTCCTAAATGCAAAAATCTAAAGATCCAAAGGAATGACTCTCTAATGGCCAATTTGTGGCACTCTACCTGGCAGCTAAGGGAAATATTTTGAGGCAAAGAGATCTTCCTTTGTCTCTCAAATTCTATAAATAAACGTCTGCAGATTTTGTAAGTATGATCTGTCCAGAAGAATGACTAATCATGGAAATTTCAGACATCAGATTGATTCAGGACTTTAAGCCCATGTTAGGGGGCCCTAAAGGACCATAAGCCCGAGTCATGCCCCCTCAGGCCGACGCCCCTCCTTTCCTCACCCGTTTACCGGCCGCAGGGAGTGCGGGACTGGGAGCTCCGTCAGGATCCCCTTTGGCGCACTCTGGTTTCGGATATTCATTTTCTTCCTAATGACTCGCCTGTGTTTTCATCCCCCTTCTAGTGTCAACCTCAATTGCAAACACCCTCAGGAAGCTGCACACTGGGCTCCATTCAGCTCCCGCCGTGGTGTGAATGAACAAGGAACTGAGAAGAGTTTTTTCATAGATTACTGCCAGGAAATGTGTCTGCCAGCTCCAGTGTTTATAAAAAGCAATTTTGCTTCCCCATAAGCCAGCAGTGTTTATCAAACACGTAATAGAGACTTTGTATTTAATATTTAAACATCTCTATGCCCCTGGTCTGAGTGGTGCTGTGCTGCATTTTTTAAGGAAGAGAATCTGAAAGAATGATGAGCTCCAGCCCCCAGCCTGAAACGAAGGCAGCAACAGTCCAGACTCGGCGTCCTGCTCCTTCCTCCCTCCTTCCTTCCCTCCTCAGACAGCGGCTCCGTGGCTCCCCACTTAGGCAAATGAGCATCTGCTGTGTACATGGAGCATCGTCCAAGTGCAGTAATAGAGGATGCTGCTCTGCGTGTGGGATAATCCCCTGAATTATCGGTTGAAGTCAGATTGCATAACAGAGCCCTGCTCTGATGTGCCTCATCATGGCCCTGGTTCCAGGCCACCCCGGGCTGGACCTGTCTGGCCGGTTGTTTGGTGTCTAGCATGTGCTCCTGCCCACTGTCAGCCAACATGAGTGTGTGTGTGTGAGTGTGTGTGTGTGAGTGTGTGTGTGTGTGTGTGTTCTCACTCACACTGGAGTAAACCCTTCTCAGCCATTGGTTGGAACATGAAGGACAAGCAGGTGACGGTTGTGTGCAGGGACAGAAAGGGGACTTTCCAGGCGGGGGGGAGATCGTGTGGGAGGTTGCTGTGTGAGAAGGGCTGTGGGCAGCTTGGAGGAGCAGACAGAAGGCCGGTCTCACTGTAAAGCGGACAGGGAGATCAGCAGTAGGGCCAGGATGAGGCCGAGGATGAGGGAGGCCCCGAATCACACAGGGTCTTGGAGGCTATATTTGGGTGGGAGTGACTGGCTATTTCTTGTTTTTGAAAGATCACACACTGTGAGGCTGCAGACACAGGAACCACCTTTCTATTCCTGGAACAGACCAAGATGTTTGCTGCCTCAGGCCCTTTGCACTCGCTCTGCCCGCTGCAGGGAGCACAGCCCTTGCCCCACTCGGCCCAGGACTGGTTCTTTCTCCGAGGTGTTAGCCTTGAGATCCTGCTCTGATCACGGTCTCTAAGGGAGCATCCGGGCCCCCTCACACTGTGGTTTATCCTGTGCCAGTGACTACACACCAGCGTGCTGGGCACTCCTCTCAGAATACCACAAAGTTGTAATTGCCTTGTTTCTCTGTTCGCTTGTGTATTGTGGGTCCATCTTTTGCCTTCTCTTTTTGTAATTTTTGTGAGAGGACATCTTCCTAGTCTCCCCTCCTCCTCCGTACCTCACTGTGCCTGACACAGAATATGCCGTTGATAGATATATAACAAGTGAATGAATGGAAGCCAGAGCTGGAGTCCAATCAGAAGGCTATTGAAATGTCACAGACAGGGGACAGTGGCGGCTTGTACTGAGAGAGAGGCAGTGGAGATGGAGTGAAGAAGATGGATATATTTTGAGAGAAAATGATGATGCTATGGATGGAATGTTTGTGTCCCCCTAAATTCATTTGTTGATGTCCTCTCCCCCAATGGGATGGCATTTAGAGGTGGGGTCTGTGGGAGGTGCTTAGGTCGTGAGGAGGGAGCCCTTATTTATGGGATTAGTGCCCTTATGAAAGAGGCCCAGCGAGCTCCCCAATGCCTTCCACCACATGAGGACACAGCAGGAAGGCTGTAGTCTGCAGCCCGGAAGTCTCACCAGACTCCAACCACGTGGGGCCCTGATCTCAGACTTCCAGCCTCCAGAACTGGGAGAAACACTCTTCTGCTATTTATAAGCCACCCAGTCTGTGGTATTTTGTTACACCAGCCCAAGTGGACTAAGACAGATGAGTTGTGCAACTGGGGCCTTAGAAAAATAGACGACAGAGGGAAGGGTCCAGATCACCTTGTCTGAGAACAAGAGAGGCTGGCTGGTGCGTGGAAACCCCAGGAGGCAGGAACCCAGAGCCCTTCCTGCTTTTTTCTTATTCATCCTGCCTCTCCCCTGAGGATGTGGTGGATGGTTTCATTCCTGCTGATAAAATTGCCAAACCATAGGAGGTTTCTGAGAGCAGTTTACCAATCAGTGAGTGTGAAGGAAACAGCCTGAGTACCGAGGGGAAAAGCTGGCAAGGTTCGAGGGAGTGGCTTCAAGTGACTGTGACGTTATCTTGTCCTGTGTTTACCCAACATGAGTGCCCTGGTGGCCAAGCATTGAATTTTTCTCAAATCCTTGTTTTTCTTGAATATAAAAGTATTGATTTTCAGTCAGTTCACCAAATTCCTAAACAGAGCCCATTTGGATGTGCCTGGTCGACTTCTGATAGCTCAAGGGAAAGATATCGAAGTCCAAGCCCAGGTGTTTGCCTGCAGAGAGCCCGCGGCCTCACGTGAGGACACGCACATGGGTGAAGGAGCTCAGAGCTATGGCCAGAATATGAACAGAACCTCACTTACCGTTACATACCATAAGCGTTTGGATGAGGGGGAAATAACTGATAAGGGTGTGCCAGCTGGGGGAGACTTTCTGCAAGGGGGAGTCAGTTGAGAGTGGTAGGATCTGGTAGCCTCGAGGGGGGATGGGGAATTTTAGGCAGAGAAGCGAGCAACTGGGGCAAGTGTGGAGACAGGATCATGGACAAGTTATATGTTTCCTAAGGGAAAATGCTGATTTCCAAACAGGTGATGCGCAGATAGCTAGGCCTGCAAATTCCACCCTAAACTGGTTCCCATCCTGTCCCTGTTAAAGCCGTGGTAGTCCTCAGGCAGCTGGGATAATTCACACAGGTGTGCAGTGATTGTTTCACAGAAGCTGCTTTAAAAATCTAATTTCTCTTTAGCTTCCTTTTAGCCAAAGGAAGTCATTGCAAGTCATTGATGCACTTCATGGGAAGTAGAAACGTACCATTTGTAGATTATGCCTTTCAAACCAAGATCACGAGCTGTATTAGTTTGCTCCCATTAGGGCTACTCTAACAAAGTACCACAAACCGGGTGGCTTAGCCAACAGAGACATAACATCTCACGGCGTCAGAGGCCATAAGTCTGGAATGAAGGCGTTGGCAGTGTTGATTCTGAGGGCTGTGAGGAAGGATCTGTTCCAGGCCTCTCTCCTTGGCTTGCAGACGGCCATCTTCATGTTCACATGGCCTCCTCCCTCTATGCATGTCTCTGTATCCAAACTTCCCTTTGTATAAGGACACCAGTTATGTTGGATTAGGGCCACCTTAAGACCTCACCTTAACCTGATTACCTCTGTAAAAACCCTTTCTCCACATAAAGTCATATTCTGAGGTATTGGAGGTTAATATGACAACATATGAATTGGGGGCCCATAACACTCACCATGATTTTCCCCACAACCCATAACACTCACTATTTACTAAAAGAACAGACCAGTTCCAATACTGTGGCCACACTGTTTTTTGTCACCAACAAGTAGCACTTCTACAGTCCAGGGGTGACAAAAGAAGAGTATTAAGGGAAGCCACATGCTTTCCTCTTGTTTTATTTGGCAATTGAAGCACTGCTATGTTGGTACATGTTTGAGAGAGAGTGTGTGTGTGTGTGAAAAGATTAAAGTCTGGCAATAAGAGTTGATTGGGCATGGCGATGCATGAAGACTTTTGCCATGAATTTTGGACATTCTATAAGAAAACCAGCGAACCTACAAGAGTTCCATATGTCAGGAATCACTTTGGGGCTGGGCTTGGTCATATCAATAACTAGCTTTGTAGCTTTAAGAAAACCACTTTGAAATATGAAGAGAATATTGGGATGCATAAATGTGCCCTAGAGAGATTTTCTACTCTACTTTCCTTACTGGCTTTTTTAAGGGTAAAATATGCAAACTTATTAAAGAATATATAAAGTGTAATACAAGTTGAAAGAAGCCCCCACTTGACTGCCGTCTATAATGCAGAACCCTCCCTGCATCCCTCCCTGAGAACGGTAACTACTGTCACCTAGACAGAGCCGGGCTTCAGTTCACTCCAGCGGTAATCAAGACTGTCTGCTGTGATGGATTAGACAGGGGCTAAATGAATGGGTGCAGGTGAAGACAACTGAAGAGGCTATTTTGCCTCACGTTTAGGGCATGTCATTACATCGAGCAGAGTTGGCAAAGAATATGAAAGAGAAAACATGTGGTCTCTACTCTTAAAAAGCTCACAATTGATTCTGCCATGTTTTTAAAGATACATTCAAAATGCATGCACATAAAACAGAATAATATATGAGTGAGTTCTAAAAGCATTAGCCAAAACTCATTGATGACCTGATGCTGTTCTGATGCTTGTAGACAGGGATGCTGGTCCAAGGCTTATTGCCCAGGCTCCTGGAATGGTCTGTGCCCAGCACATTTGCACAAGGAGTGCCTGCGGTGGGATGCGCTCCGACTCCTCGCCGTTCTTGCACTCACTGATGGATTTCTGGAAACGCAGCTTTGTGGTGCAGCAGAGATTCAATATAAGAGCACGGGATCCTTTACTCTGAAGAAGGGGAGCGATAACAATGCCTTAAGACACAGACTCCTGGTCCGTTTCCCCGATGCTTCTGCTGTCAATGATCTAAGCGGGCCGAGCTCTCATCTCCTTGCAGTTCAATCCGTTTTTCTCCAGTTGGGGGTGCTGTTCTTACAACTCAGTCAAGGGCTCGTGCAGCACATGGTGTCAGCCCCGCTCTCAGAGCCTGCCTGAGAAAGATGTTTCCGAGATCCCTCTGCTAGTTTTTCAACCCTCGTGATAGACTGCAGCTTAGTGAAGATATTTGCAGATAAAAAGAGAGGAGGAGGGTGGAATCTGTCAGAGGGAATCTTGAAATTTTTTGTGTCTCTTCCAAAAAATGGGCAGGTTGATTCCTTGCTCACCTAAAGGTGAGCGATTTCTCTTTTTGTAACGTAAACTCTGGACTGTAACACCCCAAACTATGTGTGTACCTTGTAAGCCTTATTTTCCTCTAATCATTTGGAAGAATTCAGTTTATTCTGTGTAACTCTAGCGAGGGGCAAATAGACATCCGTGTGTGGAAGGTAGAAAATTCCTCCTGTGCTAAATTGAAACTATCTGAAAATGGGAATGCTGCCCGGTGGGAATAAACTCAGCATCATTTGAGAGGCTTCCACAGAGTCTGCAGGATGAGTAGTGGGGTTTGCAGCACGGGTTAGAGGCTAAACTTGAATTGTCCAGTCCACAAATCCTTTGCGTTCTGCTGCCTTGGGTCAGCACTGAGGAACCTCTGGTTTCTAAGCATAAGAGGAGGCTTGTAGTCCAGTGAGGGCACAGAGAGGGAAACAGTAATTACTATAAAAATCACTCTAAAGAGTGATAATTAGATCGAGGTGGGACAGGTGCCTACTGGAAAGAGCACCTAAGTTGTAAGACTTCACGGGTCAGGGAGAATTGAAGACGTTAAAATGAAAAGCTGAGGCTTCTGAGTTGCTAGGAGTCTGTCAGGTGGACGTGTGGTTGGAGGGGCTTCGTGCTTGAAGACAGAGAGCCCAAGGAGCAGTGGAAGATGGACAGGCTGGGCGTAAACATGTGGGACAAATAGCCGGTCAGAGCCGGACCAGGAGAAGCCTGGTTGTGAAGACCTTTCTAGGTCCTACAAGGGGATTTTGTAGGTAATGAGAAGCTGTGTAATCTGAGCCAGGGACTACTGATTGCATCTGCCTGTCAGAATGTTACTGAGGGTGGACACTAGACTGGTGAGAAGGGAGGCTGGGGAAGGAAAGGCTATTACAATCTCATGTCCATAGCCCAGGAAAGCATGTCTGGAGTGGAGATGGACAGGAAAGAGAGAACAACTCTGTAGTGACAGACTTAGACTTAATAGGACTTTATCATCACTCACAGATGGAGGAATTTTGGGTGGCTAAGTCTCATATTGTCTACTTTGGCAATTGGCTGGATGCTGGTCTCATTCATTCAAAATGGTGAAGGAGAAGGAGCCGGGGCCAGAGAAGATGGGAAATTCAGAATTGGGCATGTCATGCTGAAAGGAACACATCAGTGGTGCAACAGCAAATAGCTGGTTGATATATAGGTCTAGACCTTAGAGAGAGGCCAACCTAGAGGTCAAGTTGGAGTCACTGATGTCCGTGGTAATGGATGCTGCAGGCACACGTGTGGCTTTTTATGCAGAGTAGGAAGGACCGTGTCGTAGAACGCAGGGCACCGCCAACATTTGGGAGGTGAGCACATAAACAGGTTCAGTTCACTGGCAGGAAGCAGCAGGGGGTGGGGGAAAGACGGGAAAATTCAAGTAGGAGGGAAAGATCAAAGATGCCCAGGGGTCAAAGAAAGGCCAATGAAGATGCCCATTGTGGCAACCGTGGTGAGAACCATTGTGAGGACCAGTGAGGATGGAAAGCCAGAGGCCTTGGGTTGCAGAGGGAATAGGAGGCAAAAAAAAAAAAAAAAAAGCTGAGATAGTGAGTGTGGAATACTCTACCTATAAATACAGCTACCACTGACATAGCCAGTCACGAAGCAACGAGAAGAAAGGGAGATTTTTTCTTTTTAATTGAAAAGGATCCGAAAATATTTCTGTAATGTAATGTAAAAACATTTGCGAGAAATCAGGCAGGAAGGGAGGCGTTGGAGAGCACAGGCGGAAGGGAATCCCTGAATCTAAGGGGGCGCCTTCTTTCTTTCCCACTTTGTCTCGTCTACAGACTTTGCTCATCCTTTGAGGCTTACCCAACATGTCACCCTCTGTATTCGGAGCGCCCCAGACTGCAGGGAACTGCCGTTCTCTGTCCACATCCCTCTCCTGGGCGATCCTCACTCGAGGACGTGCCATTGTGACTGAATGTGCACAGAATCGATCAGCCTTACCATCGAGGAATGTGCAATCGGGTTGGTGAGAGACACACTTTATTCTACTTTATTTTTGGATGATATCCTCCTACCCCTTCTAGTGCCATGCATAAGAAATTTTCACTTGTATATTTTCTCCCCAGAAACAACCAATCAAGAACACCTTACTGAATTTCTCTCATTACCCAGTTGAACAGTTCTGTATTTGAGGGAAGTCTGTCTTTGTAGATTGTGGTGTAATCTGTACCTCTGAAACACAAGACCACTTTCCTATTGTTCTTTGTGTCGAGAATAATGTTTTAACACATAGTAAGTGATCAATTAATGCTAAATTAAGTTTTCTACCATTTGTGGTATTTCTTGGAAGCTACCATTCATGAGTACCTGGGAACTATGTTGTGAAATAGATATTACCACGCCCACTTCCCAGAGGGTTAAATTAAGGCCCAGAAAGATGAAGCAACTACTTCAAAGTAATACGGGCAGTTGTATCATTGAGTGAATCTTATTGAGATTCAAATCCAGATTTGGATTCTCTAAAGTATATGGAAATCAAAATGTTTAATTTTTTTCCTTGAGAAGATTCCATCAAGAAGGGCGATTTGGTTTTGCCAAATACAGTGCACTGAGTTTAGTACAGACGTGCCCCCCCCCGAAGGGCTGAGATGTGGGAACCAAAGATTTGTGTGCCTCTTGGGCTGGGCGTCTTGACTCCTAGTGAAGAAAGGACACCTTGAAAGGCAGAATTATTCCCTCCCTACACACCATACTTATTTTATTAATAGTTTATAAGTCTCAGCGAAATCTCTAGGGCATGATAAATTACATCCTTCACCGTGAGAACTTGAGATGAAAACAAGCATTCAGTTATAACAATTTATGGCGAATGCTTAAAATTAGTATACCCCACAATCTCTCAAGGTCTTGTCAACTACAGAAGTCAGTCGGATACAGTTTTAAAAGGCTTACCATAGAGAGCTCTAAATCTTTGCATAGTCAAGTATATCTTAATACAGGAGAAAATTATTTTTGCAGATCTTTTCTTAGAAGAATGTTCATGTTCTCTTTTATAATCTTGTAACATGCTGAGGTGGGGGAGAGATAAAAGCCCATGTTTATCTCCAGCCTGCAGCCGTGAAATGAAATAGCTCAAAAGGTATTTCTTGAAAACCACTGAAAATAAATATGAAAACTACCATTATCTTTTTCTATTTTTTAGTTTCACCAACTTCTCAAAACATTTTTTCATCTTCCTTTAAATTTCCACAGTGCCCTCAAATCTATATTTCATTTTATCCTCAAAACCACAAGAATTAAATAAGGGTTTGGTTATCACTGCCTCTTTACAGATAAGAAGACTGGAGACAATGAAGGTTAGGAAATTTGCCTAAGGTCACATAGCTAGTTAGAGATAGAAGCAGGGCAATGACACAGATCTTCCCACATTTTTTTTCTAAGTAAAAAAAAAAAATGTCTAATCTCTTCTATCTTTACCTGCAAAATACTGTGTGCTCTCACTGAAGCTCATTCACGAATTGTTGTGGTTCAGGAGATAGATGGTGTCCAGGAGGTGAGTCATGAGGAGGGACCTAGACCTACCTCCTCCACTAACTCACTGCACCATTTGGACAAGTCTTTGGTTTTTCAGTGTCCCAGTTTCCTCCTCTGTAAAACAATAGAGCTGGAGGAAGAATGGCTGCTTGATTACCTGGACTAAACTGTCAGATCTGAGATTTTTTCTTATGCTGTTGTATTAGCAAGGATTCTCCAGAGGAACAGAACCAACAGGATATATGTGTATGTGTGTGTGTGTATATACATACATAAAGAGATTAGAAATTTATATTTTGTTAATTTTACATTTTGATTTTCAAGAAAGGAAATTCTTTCTTGAAAAGAAAGAGATTTATTTTAAAGAGTTGGCTGACATGATTAAAGTTTATAGGACTTGCCAGCAGGCTGGAAACTCAGGAATGATTTCTGTGTTACAGTCTTGAGGCAGAATTCCTTCTTCCTCTGGAAAAGTCAGTTTTTGCTCTTAAGACCTTCAGATTATCAGATGAGGCCCACCCACATTATTGAGAGTAATTTCCTTTACCTGAAAGTCAACTGACTGTACATGTCATTCACATCTACAAAATCCCTTCACAGAAACATCTAGACTAGTGTTTGACCAAACAACTTGGCATCATAGCCTAGCCAAGTGGACACGTAAGATTAGTCATCACAACTATGGTGTGATGTCTCTTTGGACTATGATGTGTATCTATAAAGTTTAACTATCACAACTGTGATGTTTGTCTCTTTGGACAAAAGATACATAGGTTGTATAGTAAACTGTGACCAAAGATGTTCAATCCTAAATAATTTCCTTGAAAATCAAATTGCAAAACTAACAAAATTTAAATTTCCAATAAATTTAGCATGTGTCTTCCCGTGTTCATCTGCTAATTCTCATATTTAAAATTTGAAAGAGTCTAAGCTCCTGCTTATAGCACAAATATTCATAATTTTTGAAGAAGGTTGATCAGGTTGATGCAACATGGAAATGACATCAAACAAAGGCAGAAAACTCAGTGCCTACGGGGGTCGGGCAGGTAAGAAAAACGAGAGCAGAGAGTCGGGAGTGACAGTCGGTAGGTGTGCAGTCTGGGGCCGTGGTGATCTGGAGATCATCAGCCCAGAGGAATTTCTAGCCAGATGTCACTGCAACGTGGGAATGGGGGCCTGCAAGTGACCGGAGCTTCTCATACTTTAGGATAAGCTGTAAATATGGATTATTGTGTGAAATTTAAAAATTTTACAGTGTTGGCCATTAACTTTTAAAAATTAAACTTTATTTGGCCTGCAAGCCTTCTTTAGCCTACCGGATACCAGACTGTGGCATGTCTGGATTTCAACAGGGCATTATTCCTCCTTAATATCATTATGAATAAGATGGAGAAAAATGTGCTGGAAAAGAAGATAATGGAGTATAGATTAACATCAGCAAAGAAAGAAAGCACTGGTGGGCTTCTACAGACCTCTATTCTTCATCCTATTCTAGTGAACAATTGTATAATGGCTTTGATGGAGAAATAAAATCTTCTTGAAGGAAAAAGTGGTTGTAGTCATCATCATCATCATCATCATCACCATCACCATCACCACCATCATCACTACGTGTGCTTCCCATGGCCTATTTGGTACTTTGCATGTATTGTCTTATTTAATCTCATAATAATCGTTAGAGTAGGCCCCATTATTGCTGGTGTTATTGTTATTTCAGAGCTGAGAAAATGACTCAGTTGGCAAAGGCTGCACAAATAGTAAATGGAAGACCAGAGATTTGAACCCAGCAAGTGTGATTTCAGAGCCTACGTTCTTAATCAATATACACTCTCAGACATAGTTATTAAATCTGAGAATAACATAAAGAAGGAAGAAGTAGTGATTGTGTGGACAGATTTGGCCCTTCATTCCATCATGTCAGGATTCCCTTGGAGTGTGATCCTAAGAAGGTGGCAGGTCAAGCAGATAGATACACAGTCTTGCCCCTGCGCCCCAAATCCCAACTGCAGAAGTACAGCGTGAGGCAGCCGTGGACCAAGAGTATTGATACCAAGCCAAGGGCAGACCCCATGTGACCTGGTGTAGGAGCCACAGAAGTCAGGGATGGCTTGGGCCCCCTCATTAGGGAAGCAGGAGTCAGCCCTGGGCAGGTGGGCCTGCTCTCATCTGCTGCTCAGACCCCAGATGGGGGTTGCTCAATGCAGAACCAGAGTTCAGGGGGGAGGCTAGGCTGCCCAAGGGAGACCAAGAGGGAGGCCTGGCTGCCCAAGAGAGACCACCAGAGAAAGGCGTTAAGGGAGGGCGGAGAGGATGGGCAGCAGTGCTCTTTGAGGAAGGCCTGAGAGACCTGGAGGTGCTTGCCCCAGAAAAGAGAAAACAATACTCAGGGTGGGGAGTGGGATGAGTGTGAAAGTAGCTGTCAGCTCATGTGGCATAGAAAACCCAGGTGATGGATCTCCGTGCATACCCAGGGAGTCTGAGCCTGGGGAGGGCAGCCACAGTCTCAGATGGCTTCCCCCTGGGACCAGCTGGGCCTCGCCTGTCTGACTCTGGAAGGCAGGCTGCTTGCCTCACATTTTCTTAGCAGTACCCCAGGGGAAGGGCTGTCTCAGGCAGCTATGGGGAGCACAGCTCCGTCTTTATCAAGAACTTCATACTCTCAGCCTGTCATTGGACAGGTTTCTTAAACGCAACCCAATTCTGGTAGCAGCCTTTCTTCCACACCTCGGCCAATCCCAGCTCAGCATGTGGCGGTTTACAGCACGCTGCAACACTTTCCAGTTATCTTGCACACGTACTTCTCTTTCACTGCTTCTAGAAGCAACTTTATCGTGCAGCACCATTGCTGTCTGCTGTGGTCATTATCTGGAATCAGTTCTAACCAGTGCCTTAAAAACTGCCTTCAGTATGAAAGCTCTTAGGATTTTTATGGTGCTAAAAAAATAAAACGAACGTAAAACAGATATGATCTTAGTTCTAAATTCTGACTAATGAAATTAGAAGAAAGCAGACTTTGGATGAGTCTGTTTCTAAGTTCTTCCTTACACTGTTCCTAAGTGGAACAGATCACCTGAGGAGATGCGTTCCCTGTCACAGGTGACATTCAATCAGAGGCAAACGTTCAAGCAGGAGACGGGAGGCCGAACTAAAGTGATCCCAGGCTAAGAGGGGGAACGACAATAAATGGCATGGTGTTCACGGTTCTGAGGTGTCAGACAATGAGGATAGCATCTGAGAAGACGTGTATGGGGATTTGAAGGACATCACGTGCCCATTGCACTTCTGAGTCCTCCTAGGTCACTCCAAGGTCAACAGACTACACACCCGATCTGTCTGCAGATGGAAAGCAGAACACTAGGGTGCCCATTGTATAGATGAGCAAGCACAGGCCTGGAGAGGGGAAAAGAGCCTTCTCCAGCCATTCGGAAGACCCTTCCGAGCCTGTCCCTGTCTGTCAGAGCTTGTGAAAAAGTCCGCATCAACTCATTTCCCATGTGACCACATAGAAGGTGCAGAGGTAGAGCAAGTGGGACTTCGCGCAAACCTCTCAGTTCACAGGGGCAGAGAGAGGCCTGGGGAGAGAAGGGCCGTGGGTTATCCATACAGCAGTTCACGGAAGCCGAGCCAGCCCCGGGACCCCTGGCTCTCATCCAGTTGGTCTTCCGTCCTGCTCTGCACTCTCTCTGTTTTCTGGTGTTTGGAAATAAAAAATTCAGAGCACCCTGTTCGTATTTCTCCTTCCTCTTTCATTTGGAGAAATGTGTTGATTTCCCAACAAGTTCACTTGCTCTTTGATTAATAACTGTGGACAGGCTCTCTGTCTCACTGTAGTTAGGACAGGGGGACAGCTGTAGCAGATAGACCCAAAATTAAATAATGGCTCAAACACAGTAAACGTTTACTTCATGCCAGGGAGATAGGAGAGTGGGGCAGGGTGTGATATGTCAGTGGGTGGGGGGTGATAGGTCAGTGGGGGTGTGATAGATCAGTGGAGGGGTGATAGGTCAGTGGGGGTGTGATATGTCAGTGGGTGGGGGTGATAGATCAGTGAGGGGTGATAGGTCAGTGGGCGGGGTGAGATAGGTCAGTGGGGGTGTGATAGATGAGTGGGGGTGTGATAGATCAGTGGAGGGTGATAGGTCAGTGGGGGGGGTGTGATATGTCAGTGGGTGGGGGTGATAGGTCAGTGGGGGTGATAGGTCAGTGGGCAGGGTGAGATAGGTCAGTGGGGGTGTGATAGATCAGTGGGGTGTGATAGGTCAGTGGGGGTGTGATATGTCAGTGGGTGGGGGTGATAGGTCAGTGGGGGTGTGATATGTCAGTGGATGGGAGGTGATATGTCAGTGGGGGGTGAAAGGTCAGTGGGCAGGGTGAGATAGGTCAGTGGGGGTGTGATAGATAAGTGGGGGTGTGATAGATCAGTGGAGGGGTGATAGGTCAGTGGGGGGTGTGATATGTCAATGGGGGTGATATGTCAGTGGGGGTGTGATAGGTCAGTGGGCAGGGTGAGATAGGTCAGTGGGGGTGTGATAGATCAGTGGGGGTGTGATAGGTCAGTGGGACGGGGTGATAGGTCAGTGGGGGTGATAGGTCAGTAGGGGGTGTGATAGGTCAGTGGGGGAGTGATAGGTCAGTAGGGGGTGATAGGTCAGTGGCGGGTGATAGGTCAGTGGGGGTGATAGGTCAGTGGGCGGGGTGATAGGTCAGTGGGGGTGATAGGTCAGTGGGGCGGGGGGGTGATAGGTCGGTGGGGGGTGTGATAGGTCAGTGGGGCGGGGGGTGATAGGTCAGTGGGGGGTGTGATAGGTCAGTGGGCTGATGAGATAGGTCACAGGGAGAGGTGGGAGAGGAGGTACCTCTTCGTGGGCTCCGCCATTCACTGTTTTTCTTGGGTTGTCCTCCTGAGGGATTGCGTCGTTCCACCACCTAGGAGGGTAAAGAGCGGGGAGGACTCCAAGCAGGAGGTTCTGATGGTCCTGGCATGCATCCTATTCTGGTGGGCAGAAGTCAGTCATGTGACCATGCCTAGCAGCAAGGCAGGCTGGGAAATGCAGACAAGGTGGGTGAGCCGAGGAAGAAGGGGAGAGCTTGCCTCCCCAGCTACTCTGCGGGTCCGGCCGAGAGCTGACGGTCTGCACGGTGCAGGCTCCATCCATTTCTTTTGAGTCTGCCCTTGATTTCTTTGTAAACCCCAGGATCATTGGGTGGGCTTGCCCCCTCCACACAGTCACATTTCTCCCTCCTGTGCTCACAAAGCTCTTCTCCCTCTCTCCGCACGGCCCCCATGTCGGGGTGCAGGACAGCAGGAGCAGATCCTGCAACTACACAGCTCTCTGAGCTCCATCCCCTGAAAACCCTTCAGATGTCCCTGCACATCTACTGACTTCCTGGGTGTAGAGAGGGACCCTCTGTGCCTTCAGGGCCTCAGCTCAGCACCTGTGAGCGTGAACAAATTAAAACAAACAAAAATTGCTTCCCCAGCACTTGGCACACAGGCTGCTCTGTGCGCATGCCTGCTCCCTCTGCTTGTAATAATGATGTTCACCTGCTTGGCAGAGGGAGCCGTGGAGGGAGTACAAGTGTCCACCTGCCGCGCTGAGTTCAGAGATTCTCTAATGAAAGGCATTTGGTGGCAGAAATTAATTATGGCACATTTCAAAGGCAAGCCAAGAACTTGGCCTCCTCTCGTTTCTGCGTGGGGGCTGCTCTGATGCTGGTGCTCACTAAGGGCAAGAGAAGGACGGTAGCAATAAGTTACGATTTTTTCTTTTTTGCTGTGGTATAAATAGCGGCTTCTGGCCTCAGCTTGAGGCATTTTATTGCAGTATCCTTGTTCCTCTGCCACACAGCACGCTGGTCATCAGCAGGTCCTAAATGAACCTAAGTGTCCTGGTATACACCAATGGGTGGGGCTACACATGCTCAGCCAGTGTGGGGTCCCCTCTGCTGTCATCAGATTTGGGGGGGACTCTGATTGTTGCCTTTGTTTACAGCAGCATCCTGAGGAGAAGGATGTGATTTGTTGAGACAGTAAAAGAAGCACATTACCCACAGACACCTCAGGTGGAAAGCCAAATTGTTACCTTTTTCTTCTAATTAATTCCCACCATGAAATAACTAAATAGAGTTCATTTTCAACTTAGATTTGGTGTCGGGAGAGCTGATTGCAATGAGATTTATGCCAATGTCCATTACAAATCATACTTCGGGTATAATTACTATTCAGTGTGATGTTTATTCCCTCATTTTTTTTTTTTTTTTTTATCATCCACTGTTCTACTTCTGGCTCTCGCTCTCTCTCTTTAGGCTTATGTTTTAGGCTCACATTGCTGTGTGTGCGCCGTAACTCGCTGGCACCGTGGGTGTCGAATGAGTGAGGAGCTTGGTGAGAAGGTTGTCGAGGGGCCCAAATTGCATGGGAACAGACAGGACCACTTTCCGGGTGGCTCGTGTCCCTGAGTCACGTGCGCTTGACTCTGTTCGCTCACGTGTTGAGGGGTAGATATGCAGGCAATGGAGAGAGATAAGATATGGGGACAGATATACGTTACATATACTTTAAATTTAAATTGAAAATGACAAGTCATATTCCAAAGTTTTAAAATATAAATACTCTTTTATCTTTTGACTCCATTTGTTCGATTTGGTTTCTCTGAGTACCTTTTCGTAGGAGTGGGCATTAAACATGTGAAACAAAGGCAATTATTTGCTTAGTCTTATTTCAAGCTCCTCATAGGTACTTATAATTTTAGTTTAAGTATGCAAGAAATATGCTGATACATTATCCTAAAAATATATTAACAAATTAAACATGAGGCACAAGTCTCTTTTCATCATCCCTCAGCCTTTATCCCAGGAATTCCTAGAAGGAATTGCTGTCATTATTTTGATATGTAAATTTCTAGTCTTTTATATATATTTTTAAAATTTATATATTATATATAATATATATTTATATATTGGTAATATATAATATTTAATATTAATACATTTAAATAATATATAAATATACAAAATATGTATATATGCATATATACTCATACACATAGACATTTATATACACACGTGTATACACATTTGGATACTTAGAAAGATATATAGATATAATTTTGTATATTTATGATTTTTTTACATAAATAGCATTATACTGAAGTGTTTTCTTCTCAGCTTATATATCACCAAACAATATGACTTGGTAATATCCAATTATTGACTTAGATTCAAATGTACTCACACACACACACATACACACCGCCCTCATTCTTGCAAACTGCTGCATAGTATTCTATAGTGGGGGGTGCCACAGCCAATAAAACTCTCCCTATTGGCAGACATGCAGGTGATTCTTGAATTTTTGCTTTGAGCAATGATGCTGCAATGATCGTCTTGATATATTCCTCCTGGTCGTAAGTGTTGGCGTTCCTCCGCAGAGCAACTGAGAAATGCAGTGGCTGGAATATAAGTTACATACACTTTAAATTTAAATTGAAAATGACAAATCATATTCCAAACTGGTGGCACCTATTCACAGTCCCACTGAAAGTACGTGAAAATGCACATTTTACCTCACCTTTTCTGCTAGAATATTTTTTCAAATCACCTAATGTGTTAAGGTAGAATCTGGGAAGACATATTAGCATTTGTGACTTTTTCTTTATGTTTTTTTTATACCATACACCCTCTTCTATCAAGTACATAGAGGTAAGACTATATAGTAATGAAACTGACTTTTTTCCATCAAATTTACTATAAATGGGGATCCACGTGAGTGCCGCTCCCCCTGACGTATGACGTAATGCAGTCACGGAGTGAACAATTTTGTATTTCTTCTTTGTAACTCTATGACAAATTCTTTTGAATCTCTTCAGAAATTGGGGGCAGCAGTTGATCCGTTGAAGATAGGTTTTTGGTTTTTGAAAGCAGTCAAAAGCCACCTGGAGCCAAATCTGGCAAACGAGGTGTGTGATCGAACTTGAACGGCTTAGATGTCTGGCTTCTTTGTGAGGCATCATCTTATCATTTGAATAATTTTAGTTTGTCGAAATAAATCGGTCACATTCTTTATAGTCGCATGCCATCTGAGTCAGGAGAAATTTCTGTGGGAAAAGCTGTAGGCATTTGCTCTTCCCATCATTGTAAAAGATTGGCGATGGTTGATGGGGGAGGGAAAGTGGAAATTGAAAAGTGTGAACAATATTGAACTTTATTTTGTCACAGGGAAAAAAACGCACTACTCTCTTCACTGAGCTTAATAATCATTTGTTGATTCTTGAAGCAGAACACCAGAGCCCAGCTCACTCTCGGCCGCCGAGTTTTCATCTCCAGGGAGGGGTGTGTTGCTCAGGGCGTCCGCACCTTTCCCATGGGTGTCGGTTCGGGAAGAAGTCCAGTGTGTCAGGGACGATTTCCAGAGCGCGATCTGCTCTAAATCCTCCTGGAAGGAAGGGGCATCGGGGGCCTTGCTGTTCCTCCCACCTGGTTGGGTGGAGCGGCGTGCTGATGTGGTAGCTGGACAACCCTGCTGTGCTTTGAGTTTCCGTAGACGGGATTATTCCTAACACTCCTTTTACGACAACTAGACTTTGAGAATTGCTCAGAGCTGTTTTGGAGGAGTCTCAGAATAAAAAAAAAGATTCTCCAGGAAGGCGAGAGAAGCAGCTGCACCCCCCGCTGCTGAGAACAGGATTTATCCAGGCCTCTTTGTCCTCATGGTTCAGGTACAAATTCAAAGAACGTGGCTAAATCTGCATCTGGAATCCAAAAGCTGTGAGTTTAACCCTCGTTCAATCTGCTTATCCTTCTAGAAGGAGTTGGAAGAGGATGGATTTTCCTCCCCGTTTGCCTCCCAGGGCTGGTTTGACTCTGGGCGTAGTGGGCTGTGGCACACAGAGCATGATTCGAGGATTGTGGAGATGATCCTGTTCAAAGGGGGTGCTCACTGTTGCCTGAGTCTATCCATTACCTGCCCAGAGCACATGGACAGCCTCCAGGCATCATGTCTCCTCTGGTACCAGCCCCAATTACACAGAAGAGATGCGCATAGCTGGGAGAAGAGAAATGCCTGTGATGCCATGTCTCTGGAAGAGCCTACGTCCTGGCATCCTGGAGGCAGTTTAAAGGCAGCTCAGATGGATCTTCATAAAACTTTATTTAAGAGAGCCCAAATGGATGACTCTAGGTTTCTGAAAGGAAAGAGCCGGAAGGGGCAGTGGGTGCGCCGAGGATGGACATGTTCCACATGATGATACTTTTGAAGACCAGCTCTCTGCAAGAGTTTTGTTGTTGTAGTTGTTTAATCCAATGGTTTACTTTAAATCCTTATCCTATTTGATTTTTTTTAGGGAATTCGATACTAATGGCCACTTGTTCCTTTTTGAAGTTTGCTTCTCCCTCTGTCCCCATGATAATATGCACTCTTGTCCTCTCTGCAAACTCTTACAGTTCTTTTGTGCTTCTGAGATCTTCTCCTCTTCTCTGCCTGAACTTGAAGTACTAGTGTTTCTGGCCTTCCTGTCCTCAGTCCTGTTACTTATTTAATGCCGTATAGTCACCGTGATCTTTGGTCTCGTATACCACGGCTATCAAGACGTATGTTCAGTCCCAACCTCTTACGTGAGCTTAATTTTCATTTTGGAACTTCCTAACAAACATTTCTAGATGGAAGCCCTATGGAGACCTCGTGCTCAACATGTCAGAAGAGAAATACATCATCTGCCCCTCTAAACTTCCTCTCCTTCCTATATTTCCTATCTTGGTTACTGGTCCCACCATATACCCAAAAGGAACAATCTAGAAGGTTAAGAATCACCTCAAACACCACTTTCTCAACCCACAAATACTCTACATTTAAGCAATATAAGGCTACCAGAAATCTCTTGAATGTAACATGCAATTTCTTACTTCCATGCCCTTGTTCACGTAGTTTCTTCTTGGGATGCTTTTCCTTCATTTCTATACTTCACAAACTCCTACTCATCCTTCAAGACCCAATTCCAATGTGCTTTTTATTTTGGAGACTTGAGACTCTCCTACCTAGATTGAGTTCAGTGTGTCTACGTGTAGCTGTAGAAAGCCTCCGGCTTCAGAAGGCTGCTATCTGAGAAATGGTGCCCACCTGCTCCTTCATAAATATTCATTGAAGCACCTACGGGACAAGAGTCCTCACTGAGCCCTCACAGCAGTCTACTGATGAGCATATGGTGTGAGGTTGTCTACTGCTTTGTGAACTTGTGCTAATTTTCAGATTTCCAAACAAAAATTTGTGGGGCCTGGAGGTGTTAAAATGTAAGGAGTTTTCTGGAAAGTGTATGTTATACTCATCAGTTATTGGCATTTTGGAAAATACTACAGGTTCTAGAGACAACAGCATCTAACATCACCTGGCAGCACCGACTCCCCCCACACCCTGCCCAGGGTACACACGGGCTCCCTGAAGCTGTGCTCACTGGAGCCGGTGTTTCCCCTCTGGGACTCGGAAGACCGGGCCCCAAATCTCAAGTCTGCTCCTAACCCGTGAGACTTTGGGGCCTCAGTGTCCTCCCGTGTTGCAGGAACAGGGGACTGGACGGACTTCCAGCTCCAGCATTTGGTGACGTTATTATTCATTTCTGTGAGGTGCCTGGCAGGGACCTATAGCAGGTTGTACAGGAGCAGGCTTTGCTCCGATGCCTTCCTTGTTCTGCTCGGTGGCTTTTCTCTATGTTTATTTTTTATGGAAAAAATTAGGAATTTGGGTAATTGTGACAAGTCTTCTAATTACTTCTGCTCTGTCAGTTTCTTTATATAATACAGTGTTTTATCTGTCAGCCAGAGTTTTCTTGGTCTGTAACCATGGCTCTTATCCAGTGTATCTCATAATATTTATTTTAAAGTAATCTGGGGCATATTCTCAATAATGCTCTCATGAGTTCACGTTTTAGAACTAGCTGCTAGGTTGTAATCTTGGTGACATTGTGGTGTCCCTGCGTCTACACCTCTCAGCTGCAGGTACTATTTAAACGTTTGGTGATTTCTCTGGTTTCCCCTCATGAACCCCTGTAGTCCACTTTAAACCACACTACACAGCTGCTAAGAAGGAAGCCACATCTCCTGTGGTGACATCCTCTGTGGACAAGGATGTAAATAGCTTAGTTTCATCGGTCTTTTAAAAATTAAGCATGGCTCTCCAATGCACATTTCTATAATATTTTTGTTACTGTGAATGATAATAGAGAGACCCAATAGCCATGGTATTAATCTGGAAGTGTGCTTGTTTTTGTACAGAAGGATTATCTGCTTTCATATTGAGCTGGTGTTAATTTAATTTTCTGATGACACAAACTTGATGAGAATTTAATTCCCTGTGGAGGAAAATCATACCAGGAAGATCTGTAAGTTTTCGGACCCTTGGGGTTGAATAGGACTTTAAAGAAGAGGGAGATGTGAGAGACTGTGTGAAGGGACCCCCCCAGCTCAGTGACAGATTGGATGTGGAAGATGAACAGGAGCGTGGATCAAAGGAGAGTCACAAAAGCATTCTCTCTGGTGGTGGTGGAAAGCTTCTCAGTTGCTGGGGAAATCTTTTGTGTTGTGAGGTGATTAGATTGAAAAATATGGGTATATACAGGTTTCTGACATAAACTATATTCAGTACAGCTGTATTAGCAACTGATGCATACATGGGTGTGAGGGTGTGTGTGTGTGTGTGTGTGTGTGTGTAACTGGTTTATGACACAGTAATTTTTCCTTCGAGATTTTTGGGAGGAAACATTCATCATCCCCCCTCCACGGGAGAAGGGAGGGACTACGGTCTTTCTTGCCTCCTTCACTGTGTCTTCTCCTCTTCCCTCCCATCTCTCTCAGCCCTTCATCTCCCCACCCTGACCCACTTTGGCCTCTCCATCTTACTGCCCTCCTGTTCCAGAGAAGGGAAGTAATTAAACATTATTCTGTAATTGACATTTTCAGGATGTGGGACTTTTGTAAAGTACAACTACTCTTAGAAGAGGTAGTAGGCACGATGAAGACAGCCTCATTTATCCCAAAGTAGCAATCTCTAGGTCAGAAGTAGACCCTAAGGAGATCCAGGACTCAAAGGTGCAGGCGAATATTGTAGACTGTAGCCAGCATCCCTCCTGCCTGCGTCACACTGCCCATCCCGTGCTCGCTGAGGATGCTGGAGGCTTCGGGGTTGTATTGAGCACTCCAGACCCGACGCACGTTTCCATCCCTGATAAGCACAACACGTTATGTAATTTAGCTCTCAGTTTCCCTTAAGGAGATGTCCTGGCTTTCTGAACCCCAGTTGTTCCTAGGAGCCTCTGAGGACAATGGTCTCTGACGAGGAGCATGTGACCTCAGCTTGAGAGCCAGCAGCCCACAGTGCAGCAGTTACAGCAAAACCCCCTGAAATTATGTGGAGTTCCCTGCAGTCACGGGCAGGGGTGGGAGTGGGGATTGGCTTCATTCTTTTCTGTGATGAGCCCATTAGCTGTACTGCTGCTGGGGATGTTTCCTTGGCTCCTTGAACAATGCAGTGCTGTCCTTCCGCTGTTACACCACTCATGTCAACCTAACGCTCAGTATCTCTCTCCGATTTCCCGTTGCAAGTGGTAAGAGCTGACCGTGAGGTGTTACTGTTGGTATTTCATGGAATTGTTAGTGTGTTTGTGTGAGAGAGTTTCAATTCTC
The DNA here is from genome assembly GCF_057802395.1 of Ceratotherium simum simum. Lineage (NCBI taxonomy): Eukaryota > Metazoa > Chordata > Mammalia > Perissodactyla > Rhinocerotidae > Ceratotherium > Ceratotherium simum. The sequence continues at coordinate 106,509,676 of NC_141900.1, forward strand.
TATAAGAAACCATAAATGGGGATAAGTCAAAGGTTCTTAAAGCTTAGGAACGGAAGGGCCGGCTCCGTGGCTTAGCGGTTGGGTGCGCGCGCTCTGATGCTGGCGGCCCGGGTTCGGATCCCGGGCGCGCCCCGAGGCACCACTTCTCCGTCCAACACGAGGCCGAGACCCACGTACAGCAACTAGAAGGATGTGAACCTACGACATACAACTGTCTGCTGGGGCTTTGGGGGGAAAAAATGAATAAATAAAATCTTTAAAAAAAAAAAAGCTTAGGAACGGGAATCGGAGCAGGAATAATTAATTCAGTTACAGAAATAGAGGATGTGGGAAAAACCGCTGAGGTCTTGAGTCTATGTTTGGGGCCCCTAATGATTGAGACTAGATCGGCGCCCTGAAACCAAACTCCTGAGCCTCAAAGAGGAGAAAAGTGGTGAGTCTTGTTCGTGTTCCTAGATTCTCAAGAATCTCCAGGAATCGTGAAAGACACCAGCGGTGGAAAGAGCCTGGTGGGGCAGTCTGCCCCGTATTCTGTGGCCCCATTAACCTAGAGAATGGCCATAGCACTTGCTGTGCTGTGCTCATCACCTGAAGAAGCTACAGGGCACAGCATCCTTCCTCCAATGTGGGACCACAGGTGCAACCAGCTTCCACGGGGAGGTCACTCGGGAGCAAGTCTTCTTATTTTCTTTTTAATTTTTACACACCATGTGCGGGGTTCTGACTTAATTCTACTTGGTGTAGGGCAAGGCTCCCTTTATCCCCATCACCCCATTCTCCTTTCCCTTCCCCAAAGCAATCATTCTGATGTTTTGCTGTGTGACTTTTTATTTAAATAGGTTAATGTAAAATGTATACCATTGTACTTATGGGTATATGTTTTTTAATGACACGTTTTTTATTGATATATAATTTACAAATCATAAACGACATTTTTGAAGTGTATGATTTCACTGGTTTTAAGTGTATTCAGGGTTATGTAACCTACACCATGATCCAAGTTTAGAGTGTTTTTATCTCAAGGAAGAAACCTTGTACCCATTGGTAGTCATTCACCATTCCTCCTTACCCCAACCCCTCTCAACCACTAGTCTTTTAGTTTCTATCGATTTTCATATTCTGGACATTTCATATAAATGGAATCATACAATATGTTGTCTTTTGTGACTGGCATCTTTCCTTTAGGATAGTATTCTCGGGGTTTATCCATGTTGTAGTAGGTGTCAGAGCTTCCTTCCTTTTTATGACTGAATAATATCCCATTGTATGGAAATACCATGTTTTGTTTATCCATTCATCAACTATGGACATTTGGGTTCTTTCCACTCTGTGGCTATTGTGAATAATGCTGCTGTGAACGTCTGCGTACACGGTTTTGGGAGAGCTTATGTTTCCATTTCTCTTGGATGTTCACCTAAGAGTGGGCTTGCTGGGTCATCTGGTAACTATGTTTAATCCGCTGAGCTGGAGCAAGTTACAACGACACAAACTCTCTCCTTGCCAAGATTCAGCCATTCTTGAATAAACACTCCTTGAATTGTGGCAAGCCTTTGGTTAACTTCCAGAGTTCTGAAAAAGTAGCTTTTGACAATTTTTGCTGGTGCTTTCACTGCTTTTATGGAGGTGCAGCTTCCTTCCTCCTCCAACTCGACTACATCAGGATCCTTGCAGACAAGTTCAATGAGCGATATTGTGCTGTAGCTCCCATCCTATTTCTTATTTTTTGTTCATTTCCCTGCTTTTAAGCTCTATTAGTGTTACTTCTTGAAGTTTACTTCTAACTGATGCATAGTATTCCAGAGATCAACTCCTTAAATTACATTATACCCCTCAACTTGACAGAAAGACACCCTGATTGGGGCACTGTAATAATAAGGGAGTTTCCACAGAAATATTTTTCCTTCATTGCACAGTAAGCTCATACTCTGCTTTTTTTTTTTTTTCATTTTCCTTCCTTTTTTTTTTTTTTTTGGCCATCTTTATTGAGGTGAAATTTGCATTCATTAAAATTTCCCAATTTGAGTACAATTTGATGAGTTTTGAAAAATGTGTAAAGTCATTTAAGCACCCTCACAATCATGATATAAAATATTTTATCACCAGAAACAGTTCTCTTCTGCCACTTTACAGTCAATTCCTTTCCCCACATCCTGGTCCTTGGAAATCACTGGTCTGCTTTCTATCATGATAGTTAGATCTCTTCTAGAATTTCATGTAAATGCAATCATGGAGGATGTATCTTTTTGTGTGTAGCCTCTTTCAATTAGTAAAATGCTTTTGAGATTCCTCAGTATTGTTGCATGTATCAGTAGTTCAATCCTTTTAATTATTACGCAGAGGTCCACTGTGTGCACGTTCATTTATCCCCTCAACAGCTGAAGGGCGTTTGGGTGTTTCCTGGTTTTGGATATTTTGAATAACGCTATAAACATTCATATACAGGTAATTCTGTGAACATAAGTTTTCATTCTCTTGGGAAAATACCAAGGAGTAGAACTGCTGGTCACGTGGTAAGTGCATGTTTAACTTTATAAGAGACTGGCAAATTGTGATTAATAATGTTGAGTATATTTTGTGAATTTATTTGCCATCTGTAACTTCTTTGGCAAAGGGACTGTGCAAATCCTTTGCTAATTTATTATTAGGCTGTTCACCTTCATATTATTGAATGGTAAGAGTTCTAAATATGTATTGTTAAATGTTTTGCAAACAGTTTCTTCTAGCATGTGGCTTGGTTTAATTTTCTTAACAGCCCTAGCAGTCTTTTGAAGAACAAAGTCTTTTAATTTTGATTAAGCCTAATATATCAATATTTTTTCTTCTATGATTTTGCTTTTCATGCCCTATTTAAGAAACTTTTGTCCCACTCAAGGTAGTAAGTTTTTTTTCTTATGCCTGTTTCTAGAAATTTTGTAGTTTTCTTACATTTAATTCTGTAATCTATTTCATGTTAAATTTAGTAAATGGTGTAAAGTTATAGGATCTTTTTTTTTGGTATATGGGTATTGAGTGGTTTCAGCACAATATGTTGAAATGATGATCATTTCCCCATTGAATTGCCTTTGTTGAAAATCAATTGGGTATTAACGTGTGGGTCTCTTTTTGGACTTTCCATTCTGGTCCATTGATCTATTTGACCACCTCTACACCCTTATTGCACTGTCTTGATTATTGCAGCTTTATAAAAAGTCTTGAAATAAGGTAGTTTAAGCCCTTGGGTTTTCTTCCTCTTTAAAATTGTTTTGGCTATTCAAGGGTCTTTGCATTTCAATGTAAATTTTAGAATGAACTTCTCAATTTGGACAGAAAATCTCTCTGGGATATTGACTGGGATTGCATTGACTCTATAGATTAATTTAGAGAGAACTGACATGTTGGTAATATGGAGTCTATTAGTGTATTGACATGTATGTCTCTCCATTTATTTGGATCTTTTAAAATTCCTCTACAGTGTTTTATAGCTTTCAGTTTAAAAGAGTTACACAATTTTTAGAAGTTTATTCTTTCATTCATATTTTTAATAATATTGTAAATGTTTTTGAATTTGAAATTTCAATTCCAATTCCAATTGTTCACTGCTAGTATATAGAAATATAATTTATTTTTATACATTGACCTTTTATCATACTACCTTGTTAAACTGACTCATTAATTTTAGTAGCTTTTCCATCAATTTGTTAGGATTTCTACCTAAATGATCATATCATCTACAAATAAAGCCAGTTTTACTTACTGCTTTCCAATTTGTATGGCTTTCTTTTTCCTGCCTTATTACACAGGCTAGGATCAACAGTACATGATGAAGAAAAGTGTGAGAGATGAACTCGTTGCCTGGTTCTTGAACTTAGGGAGAAAGTGTTTAGTCTTTAACCATTAAGTCTAATGTTACTTGTGAGTTTTTCATAGGTGCTTTTTATCAGGTTATGGAAGTTCTCAGGTTATGAAAGTTCCCAGGTTATGGAAGTTGCCATAAACTTCCTTTTAGCACTCCTTTACTTGCACCCCACAGATTTTGATATGTGATTTTTGTTATTCAGTTTGTACTCACACCTGTATGCAGGTAAGTATTCAGCTAAAGGCTCCAGGGGACACTGTGGTGGGTCTCCAGAGCTCCATCTTTCTGTGAAGCTCCCTCTTCCACAGCACTCTGCTCCAAAAATCCCAGCTCCATTGACCTCCTGGAACTCTAGACTCCGTGTCCTTAACTCATGCGACTGCCAGCTTTATGTCACCCTGCCTCCTTATGCTAAGGCCCGGGAGATTTCTCCAGGCAGTGATCTGGGACATTCATAAGCTCATCTGTTTGTTTCCCATCTCTCAGGGATTACTCCCTTGTACTGTCTATTTTCTAAAGCCTAAAACCACATTATTAAATGTGTTTTTCCACTTTTATAGTCGTAGGAAGGAGAGTAAATCCCATCCCTGTTATTTCATTACAGCCAGAAGCAGAAGTCTATAAGTTTGCTCTTGACACCCTCAAAGTCTGAATTTGATCTTGAGTCTATTATTTCAACTAAAAAGCCTGAATGACACAGAAAGTTCCAGAAGTAGGTTTTCTCTTAATGAAGTAAAGATCAGAAATGGCAAGCCATGTATAGAACATGAGGGCAGAGACAACTACTCTGGTGTCCAGGGCTCTCAATAACTTATTAGATTGACTTAGAGAGGATCTAGAAAAATACTCATGGTCTGTCCCACCTCAGACAAACTAAATCAGAATACCTGGATGTGGGGCCCAGACACCAGTATCTTAATAAAGGCTGATCCAGTGAATCTAATGTGCAACTAGTATGAGAATCATCTGTAAGATGATTCTGACCTCTCTTGTGTGAGATAACTGAGATGGCCATGTGTAGACTACCTAGATTGAAGTGTAGAGAAGCTGAAGTAATGTATGCAGCATGACACAGGAATGTATGACTATGGATACCTTCAGATTGTTGGAATTATTCTGAGGAGCTGAGAGGCTAGTCTGTAGGGATTGACCTCCAGCTGCAGTACAGTAGCAGTCGGGAAGTGTCCGTGAGTATATGCTGAACATGTTCAGGACTATGGATCAGCCCTCTGGGATCTTCCACTGGATTATTAAGGCACTTGTTTGCTATTTTGTAAATTGCAGCTGGCTTGTTGTCTGAATTTGATCAGGACATTTAACATCTCTTATCCTCAGTATTATTGTAGTATTCCCTTGTGTAAAATGGCCTACCTCTGTTCTCTTCCAAGTTTTAGTGAAGCTCAAATAAAATAAACCATGTGAAAGCATTTAGGAATTTGTAAAAAGGGGGGAAACCACAAATCTATTAAGTGATGTTATATGTTTTTAAATAAAATAATGTAATTTATATAAAAAGTAGGATAGATGTAATGGTGTCTCAAAACTTAGGCCTTGCACAAGTTTCAAATTATTTTTCTTTAATGAAAAAGATGTAAAGAAAAAAATGGACATTAAAATGGATATGTTTTTCTTCTTTATCGTTGTTTACACTTTATTCAAACATGCAGTCTTTCTCTAGGGTTGAATCTCCTTGGCTTTTCTCCCTCACTCAAATAAATAGCAACATTACTCACACGCAGAATCAGGCTCTTCTGTGGGATTTTGTGGTATAACATGAGATTTTTACAGCTCATGGAGATCTTAGAAGGATTAAGCCATTGCTGTTACCTGCATCAAGCAATCCTTTTTAAACATTCAATAAAACTTAACCGAGTAAGCATAATCTACAACGAGCTATATGGAAGTCCCATGGGCACAATTGGGAAGAAACTCCGTGCAGCCTCGATGCATTTTTTTGCTTCTCATTATCTTACAGGGAACTTAAGTCAACTGAAAGGTTAAGTAAATCCCGGGAATCCATCCCTAGTCATGGATTGGGCAGTAAGGCTGGAAGTCTGGTTGGAAATCTGGCGCTTGTCCTGATGTAGCTCCAGATAAAGGTGAAAGATGGGCCTTGGCCACTGACAGGGGTCACCCAGAGAGGTTTCAGGGATGGCGAATGCTGTGGTGCCTGCATGTTTGTATGTGTGTACATGTGCATATGTGTGTGTGCACATGTATGTGTGTGCATGCGTGTATGCATGTGTGTCTGTGGCAGGGGTGTGCAAGGTGGGGCTGTCCAATCTCTTCTCTTGTTGTTCCAGATGGACTGCACTGCAGTGGTCGTGCACGTTCTCTGAGAATTCTTCCTGGTGGTTCATGACAGGCTGTGAAGCATTTATTGTCTCCATGAAAAAGAGTAAATTTAGTTTTTGGCAATGTTCTTTTTTTACTTATGAGCTTTAAGGCTGGTCTTGGTCTACACTTGGTTCTAGAGAACAAGGATTCTTAGGCAAAGGCTAATGTAACTTCATTTTGGTAATTTTGACAGTTTTACCTGATTAGGCCTCATCCAGCCCCTTTCGTCCTGCATACCAACCATCAAGTGAGTGTGTCACTGGCAAAGTACTCAGAAGGAGGACTTACCTCTGCTGGTCCAGTAATCTGGAAAGGATTGGGCCCATTGGAGCTTGATCTGCCTGAAGAAGTCTTGACCACCGGATGATAAGTCTGCCTTCCTTCAAGCAACGCCATAGGCTTTTTCTGCCCAGGGCCAAGCACAAGGCCCTTGCTGGACCACCGTGAAGTGCCACAGCTTTGACGAGGTGTCTCTGATAAGCCACCTTTCATTATAGGCTTTCTCATGACACTGGGTTAATTCAAGGGTGTAGCTGATGGCAGGCAGGTGTCTTCATATTGCACTTCGGCGGTGGCTCCTCGTTTGCTCATGTGGAAGCATGACTATATGGCTTAGTATTTTCCAAGATTCAGTTCCTACAGAAGGAAATAGTTTAATTTGCTTGTTCCCTCCTTGGTGATCTCCCTTCACCCCAAAATAAAAGAGAAGGGTTTGGGTTAGATGGCTTCTAAGAGCCCCTTCAGCTTTCAGAGTCCATACCGCATTTCCTGGTTCAGAATCATAAATGTGTGGCAGTGTGTAAATGTGTAAGAGAAAGAGGGAACCAGAAAACACACACACACAGAGGATTCAAATAAACTTAAGCAGGAAAATAGTCCTCCATTTCTCCTTTCTTTTGTATCCAAGGCTCACTTACTCCAGCTCTCTGCCCTCAGGGTCTGTTGCAAAGAATGTGAACATCCTTCGTTTTACATTTAGTCTCATTTCAGGGACAGTGTGTTGATGCTTGAAATCAAGGACGCTGTAATCAGAGAGACTATGGTCTGAAGCTACCAGCCGTTTACTTGCTGTACTATCTCTGCTCGCAGTTCAGCACGAGAGAGCGGTGCTTAATGAGACAGACCAGAACTGAGCCCTCTGCCGGACTCCACCAGGTTGTCACTCGAATATTTTTACTGCTGGAGATGAAGCTAATCCTTTCTAATGCACTGGCCTGTCGACCATGTCCTTGTGAGGGTTCATATTTGGATTAATACCTTTGCATCATATTTCAGGGAATTCAATTCAATTAATTCAATGCTCCTCTTTATTTAGCAAACACTTAATATCTACTATGTGTCATATATAGAGGAGGCACAGAGGTGTCCATGAGGCACAGAATCCAGGTACACAGTGAGGAGTAACCTTGCTAGAACTGGAGGATTCAGGTGCATATTCAAATAAAGGCAATGTAGTGTAAGAAATAAGGAGTCTCAGTTTTACAGGAGAATTATTTCACTTATGAAAGGAGTCATCTTTTCATCACTTATCAAAGGAGACCACCTAAGGGTGGTCACCCTTAGGCACAAAGTTTGAGGAGAGATCATTAGAAATAGGACCAAAAAAACCACCCCACAAAGTCTCTAGGAGCTTTGGCCTGCAGAGACTTTTTAGACTCTCTCTTAGAGAAATTTTACCAAAAGGTTATCTTTCAGGCAAATGGGGATCATTTTAACCAGAGGCCTTGCAGCTTTCAGAGCAAAGTGTCCTTTTTATGAGTCTGCAGGGAATTAAGGCAGCTTGAACTAAAAGAGGAAATATGGTACATTTTCCAAAAAATACTGCGATGACAGTTCTATTCCTTTACTTGGCAAACTAAGTCATACTTAAAATTTCTCTGTAAGGCCTTGGTCACAATAGGAGTTTTCTTATAGCTGACTCAACATCAAAATAGTGAAAACATGAAATAGAAGTCAAGGTAATAATTTTCTTTAAGTCTTCATTGCATATCCTTTAAAAAATGGTAAAAGTAATATAGCATGGAAATGAAAATTGGAGGCTTTGAAGTCAAAATGCCTGAAGTCAAATAATGGCTCTACCACTCACCACATATGTGATCTGGGGCAACTTACACAACCTCTCTTTGCCTCCATCTTCTCATCTGTAAAATGGGGACAATAATAGTCTCTACTTCACAGAGCTGTTATGAGAATTAATGGAGTTAATACTTGAAAATCTCTTTCACAAGTGCCAGGACATAGAGGAGTTTCAGTAAATTTCAGTTACTATGACTCTTGATTTTATTTTTATTATTATTATGACCAACAGTGTGCAGGGTGTTGGAAGGTGCATGGACATGGGAGCAGGAACCCTTGAGGTGGAGTGTGCTACACGCCAAGACCCCAAGTCAGTGTTTATGGAAGAAGGGGAAGCCGAGATCCCTGAAGTTGAGGAGGAGAGTGTAGAAAATGGAGGGCCTTCAGAGCCCACAGGTTCTCAAGCCCTACATATAAAGTGGTCTGGGCCAGCTGTGTCAGTCCTCTTGGGAACATGTCTCTAAAAGACGATAATGAGGAAACCTGATCTAACCAACAGCATCAAAAACCAGTTCATTCCACTCTGCCAACAGCCAACCATGGCTTAAAGTAAGGCTTCCTGTGGTGTGTAAGTCTTATTATCCCTTCAGGGATTCAGGAGTAATCATGAAGATACTTTGGTAAAAGTGCACTCATACATTTAAACACTAATAATGGAAAACATATTTTGTTAAAAACAGCAAGAACTTCAACTTCAACCGAGATATATCTTAGAAATAATTTTATAGTGAAAGTAAAAGATCTGATGCTTGACCAGGTTGGGAGGGCAAGAAATGATTTTCATGGAAAACAAAAAAAATTGTTAGCCTCTTCAGAAGCTCAGCTGCCTGGACATCATGATGAAGCGTTCAGGAGCATTGCACATACGGGAGGAGTGCAATGCGGCAAGATCCTGTCCGTGGGGACTTTGCTGCTGGACTTAGAAATAAAGTGTCCGGCAAAGTGTGCACAGAAGCATCAGGGCTTCAAGCTGGGTCCCTCTATCTGCACGTCCAGCTCCGTTGCCAGAGCACAGTGCCCCCAGGAGGCAGACCCCTGCCCCACGCCCTCCCAAGCCTTTCACTTACCCCACGCTCCTACCCAACAGCGGTGGCTTCTGATTCTTTTTCGCGTCAGCAACTTGCCTTAAATACAGAAATCTTCAAGTTTCCTTTCTTTTTTCCTCTCTGCCCCCTACTCTCCTGAATGCCCAAAGCCTCACGTGGTAGCATGTGCTTATGTGGTACCATCGATGCTCTCATCCCAGAGCTGGACTACGTCACACCTTCATCGTAGGGGTGCTGGGAAATGCAGTCCCGGGCTGGGAAGGTGCACACTCACGTAGGGAGGAGGAGGAATTCACCTGTGGTTGACAGCCAGCCATCTCTGCCGCCGTCAGGCCTGTCCTTCTGTTACAGTGCCCAGGAGCATCTTCCCTGGCTCACCGGCTCCTGGAGGTCAGGGCTGGGACTTGTGTATCTTTGTTCTCCAGGGCCCAGCCTCGTTTCTTACACGTGTCTTTTACTCTAACAACCACTTCACCCACCTACACATACACACACTCACACACACACAATTTACAGATGAAACACTGGGCCAGACATTAGATCTCTCTGATATCATTTGTACAGCAAGTTTGTGGCTATTCCAGGATTAGGAACTGGGTCTCCTAATTCTTAGAGCCATTCTCCTTATGTGCATGGCTACTATCTGATTTATACAGTAATATAAAAATTCAAGAAATTATATAGTAATTTAAGCATTCAAGAACTCTTTATTGCAAAGTGCATCCTTCTACATTTTCACTGGAGAACGTAAGCATGACTCTTCCCAGTAACGCACACCTAGCTATTACCAGCAGAAATCAAACTGAAGGCTGAGGCAGGCGGGACCCTGGGGAGGGGCTGGACCTGAGCGCTGTGGTAGCTGCCCTTGTAGATCCCCAGGCCTGAGATGCCATCTAAACGCCTTGTGCGTAAGGCTGCCTCTGAGCAGGTGCAGCTGGAGGGGAATTATTCTCATCTTCTTTCTGTTGCAGCAAAATGAATGTTATGGAAATACATACAAACACCCCCTCCACTGATTCTTGCATTTGCATATCTGACTTAGGAAAGGCACCGACAGGTGAAAGCACGGTGTCCATGGCCATTTGCGATATCCATTTCCTTCTTTCTTCTGTGAACCCCCTGCGAGGACTTTTCTTTACAAAATTCAAGCTCTCTTAATATAAGCTTTTTAGATGTAGGGAGTTCTGGTCTCGTTTTTGGCATCTATGACAGCGTACCCTTAGGGCAAAGTTATGATCTGTGGTGAGGAAGTTTGATGGTAGATCTCCGAGTCTTGTGTCTGGCATCAACTCTGGTGGCCGCCAGGAATGAACACCTGCTCTGTGCACATTCCATGCAATAGGAAGAAACGGGTCAGTGCCTCTCCATTTCACCATTTAAAATGAGCTCTCATTCATCCCACCAGCCTTTATTGAACACCCACTTCCTGCCACTCGCAGTATTAGGTGCAAGAGAAAGAGTCAGGCAAATCCTTTCCATGGTGCTGACCTGGACACTTTTCCTACTTGCTCATCTTCTGATGAGGTTGGAATCCCATGTTCAAAGTTCACTCTGCCCTCCCCTGACACAGTGGATCTCACAGTTGGGCTGGAGGCCTTGAAAGGGAAAAACAAACCTGGAGAGGGCAGGGGAATTGTGAGGAACCAGGCATGTTGTGTCTGTGGTGCAGTGTGGTCACCTTCCTGCCCCCATCTCCATTTCCTCCCTCACGAGTCGCCTTATGGGGAAAGTGTTAGCTGACAGTCTCAGCCTGTCATCACCTACTCCAGCTTTACACATGGTGGGGCTGAACCTGCTCCACAGAGCAGAAAGACTGCACAAAGACTAAAGCCACAGGTCCTCCGGTGGCCCAGAGTGTCCCAAAGCCAAACGTGTGACTGGTAGCTATGGGGACATCAGCGTCCTGCCATTCACAGCTTCACAGACCCCCACAATTCCAGGCCAGAGATGAAATGATCTCTCCTTTTATCTTGGTGCTGAAGATGGGCTGAGGACAGGAAGGGCTGGGGTTTTGTTATAGTATTTCTTTAATTTACTTTTGCACTTAAAGGATGATTTTGACGGCATTCACTAAATCCAGTGGGAAAACTGAACATTCTATATTTTAGTGGAGATGAAATAATTGAGCAGAATAGTAGAGAGAAAAGAAAAGAGACTACATAACATTTTAGGGAATAAATAAACCAAATTTCTTAGACATGGCATTTGACAATTTGGGAGTGGATGGAAAAATGAACTTTTCATATGTCTCCGCAATTGATGAAATTGTGATTCTGGAACAACATGTATTACTGCAAGAACCTGAGTCTGAAAATTCTTTATTTCAAGTCCATATTGTCCTTTGAGGAAAAATCTTTGGGGAAGAGAAAATAAAAGACCTTAACAGGCAGTCTGATCCATAGCTATCTCTTACTTCTAGGCATCTGATTAATCACAGCGGTAAAGACTAACTTCTCTTTCAAAACAAAATAAACACTCAATACATTGTTTAGAAGCTCTCCAAAGAGAGAGAAAGAGGGAGAAAAATCTACTGGTTGCACATTCTGGTGTTTGACCTTCATCCCTTCTGCTGAAATTCAAATCAAGCCCTTTCCCAGACCCCATTGGAAACAAAACAGATATCCATGTGTCTCTCTTTCAAGATGTCTTCACATAAACAATTGCTTTTAAATTCATTCCATGCAATCATGTCTTCCTCAGAAATTCTCAGTGCTTTTGGTCTATGTGTCTAAGTAGAGAAATAAGTTATCTTACTAATTTTTTTATGGCTCCCTCTGAGCTCCTTCTAAGATCTATTCATCTTACTTCTGCAGGCCCCAAACTGGACACGGTATTTTTAATTAAGATGTGATCCAGCCAGGAATTTGCTTAGATCTTGCAGATCTGAAAAAGTGCCTGTAAGAAAAGATTGGGCAAATAGAAAGAATTTAACCCTCTTGTCTCAGCCCAAACTTGAAGGGACTCCTTGGATGGTCAGCCAGAGCAAGGAACTGAGAGCCACAAAAACTACAATTGAGTGCCATCTTTGTTGAGGTCAATGAGAGGCTGCAATATTGAATTCAGCTTTTAGCAAGAATCATTGGTGAGCTTTTCCTTTAAAATCCTGCAAGTTCTTTATTTTTCAGGCATAGGTGACTTTACACCAAAAATTTCATAGGTGATTTAACTTTCAGGAAGAAATACCATTGACTTTTTATGTGGAAAACTGGTCGGGCAGTTTGTAAGTTCTCCAGGCAAGTGTCATTCACGTCTCGTATTTCTCTTTATTCTATAGAACACATTGCACAGAGATGGGCTCATAAAGTGGGTACTCAGCAAGTCTAAGTCGAATCATTTAACTTGAATGCAACTTCAGAAATAAGAAAGAAAAAAAGACATACTTATAAAATGAGTTTGTAGGAAAGTCATTAGTCCTAGAGTAAGGTTCGTTTGGTTTGGTTTGATTTGTTTAATTCTTAGGTAGGCACAGGTTATTTAGAAAATAAGCATATATTTTTTATTTGTTCAGATGTCACTTATTGTTTGGTGAAAGTTGTAATGCACCAAGGTGTATGATTTTATTCCTTTGAGATTTATGGCATCTCCTCTGCTGATTCATTCATGATTAGAAAAGAAAACTCTCAACTACAAGAAGTAGACTGTAGTAACAATTTTTGTTGTTGTTTTTAAAAGCTTTCCATTAATGCACTGCTCAACCCAAGAAGACTCCTGGTACCATTACTGCAGCTTAAATGCCTCTTCATTACGTTGAATTGCTAGCTGTCAGTCTCCCTTTGTGAGCTGAGCAGGTTTAGAAAATCATCCCAAAGTGGGTTTGTTTCATCTAGTCTTGGAACACACCTCCTCTTGGAAGCTTATTCCCCCTCACAGGGGAGGAGGTGAGGAAAAATTCCCAATCTAGTCTGCAGGGAAGTATCTTCTTGGTAAGTGCCACATATAATTAACAGACATGGAAGGAATGACGTCAGACCATCATTTTTTTTGCCCTTGGAAGACTGAACTAAAGGTCAGTCATTCCGTTTCTGTTGCACTTCACTGCCCAATCTCCTAAACCCTGGAACAGGGAAATTGAACCAGGGGCAGCGGCAAGGTGGAGTGGTGCCTGGTTCTGAGCACTGACCATCCCTCCAGGGGTGAGCTGGCGTCCCAGGGCCCACGACGAGTCGTGGAGCTCTGTGCCTGGGGAGGACAGGCAGGGCTTTCTTCATCTGCCTCCCCTTGGTCCCATTGATTTGTTGTCTGATTTAAATATAGAGTTCAATATGCAGGTGTGTAAGTGTGGCATAAATAAAATGGTATCCTCCTTCAGAGCCAAGGGGCCTCTGCCTGAGGCACCGAGAGAATTTATGAGGAGCAAGGCAGCAGCATGAACATGTGGGGTGCTTTGTCACCAGCCAATATGGAATCGGTCAGAGAGGTGAGCTAGGAGGGGAGTAGAGGGACGCCAGACGGAACTAAACTGGGGCATGGGGACCTGAACCTTGGAAGCCAATCCCAAAACACATTGAGAGCGGCTCAGCAACTGTTCCCTAATTACCCTTAGTCCCTGGAGAATCCTGGAGAGCGAGGATGGGGTTTTCTCAGTGAACTTCATCTTAGGTGGCTGGTTTTCTCCCTCTTCTTTTTTCCCTTGATGGAGGAGAGAGGGAGGGCATGGGAGTGTGATGCATCAAGCTGAGAATGACAAGAAGCTGGCGGCTCTTGCTCTACTTCCCAGCCAGGAGGGCTGACGGTGCTGGAGTGGGACTCGTCGGAGGAACTCCTGGGGTCTGGATGCTAGCGAGGTGTGTGGACGGGCATGGCTGCAATGTCCCTCCTGATTGCAGCCCATCAGAAAGTGGATACCACTGCGTCCTCCGGTCTCCCCGGCGTGCTGGTAAGGGGTGTGTGTCTGTGTCTGTGTGTGTGAAGGGAAAGAGATGGACAATTTTACCTTTGTTCATTTGGAATAAGGATTGAGGTTTGCGCTTTTATTTTTTTGTCTTCCAAGTTCTGGTCTCACTCACCTTTTTTCCAAACTTGAATGTTACCCAGACTGCTGAGAAAGCAGAGAGGTAGAGGGGTCAAGGAGGGAGATCTTTCCCAGTCCCCAGTCAAGGAGGGCACGGGGGATGCTCCACTGAGGAAGCCCAGGGTGGCCCCGGGAGAAAGGGGAGCTCGGATTCCGCCCTGATCACCTGCTCATCGGGATGGGCAGGCATAGAGGAGTGGAAATGCTTCTTAACGCAGATAGGAAATCAGGGAAATGAGGAATTATGGAGACTCCAGCGACAAGTTGGAGGAATAAATGAATCCCGGAAATGCAGTTTCCACGCACTCCAAATTACTATGGAGATTGCATTGCTTTCCCAGGGCATAAAAACGAGGAGTCAGCGAAAGGTGTGGAGGATGATGTATGGAAGCACAGCGGCGAGCCGGGGGGTGGAGAGGTGGGAGACGAATTACTCAATTCATTAAACAGGGATTTCTTTGCACAGAACAACTAAATCAGCGTTTTCACCTGGTGGGAAATGGATGTGCGTTTCTTGAGACAGCCCTTCCCTTTCACAAAAACCACCAACTAGAGGCATAAAGGCAGACGAAGCGGGGCTGGAAGTGGCTGAGGTGTGGGGTGTGGACGACATGGTGTGTGAGTGTGTGTGAGTGACAGTATGAATTTGCAAGCGTGAGAACACGTGTAAGTGTGTGAGCAAGTGTGAGTGTGTGAGTGTACATGTGTGGATGTGTGTGAGCAAGAGCGTGAGCACCTGTGTGTGAGAGTATGTGCAAGTATGAGAGTGTGTGTTGAGGGGCGACCGGACGGGCATTTGAAGCAGTGAGATCCCGGCTTTGCTGCTCTCTGAAGGAGGGTCCAGACAGCCCCCCTTGGAATCTTCACCGGCCCAGGGCCGTGGTGCCGGAGGAAAGGCCAGAGCTGAGGTGCTGCGAGGGAAAGGGGGACACACAGCTGGGGCTCCTCCCAGTCCCTACAGCCCCGCCCACCGACAGCCCCGCCCCCAACAGCTCCGCCCACGGACAGCTCTGTCCCCACAGCCCCGCCCACTGACAGCCCCGCCCCTGGCAGTCTCACCCCCCTGGGCCTCTCCCACCCCAGGCCAGCAGCACCAGTCCCGGGGTTTTGCTCCTGATTGCATAGGGCACCCCAACACCCCTGAGGCGTCCTTTCCATCCCAGAGGAGCCACAAGAGTGAAGAGGAGAACAACACTTTACATTCTGAAACAGACATCTTTTTTTCTTTGCCCAGAGAATTGCCGTCACTTCCAATATGCAGTTAAAAAAATGGGAGGCATTTGGTGTGGGGATGTGTGTTGGGGGAGAGGGCTCAGACTGGCACTATCTTTTTGTGCCTTTGGTATCAGGATTTTTTCTTGAGGTATAATTGACATATAACATTATATGAGTTTTAGGTGTACAACGTAATGATTTGCCATTTGTATACGTTGTGAAATGATCGCAATAAGTCTAGTTAACATCCTTCACCATACATAGTTACAAAATTTTTTTCTTGTGATGAGAACTTTTAAGATCTACTCTCTTAGCAGCTTTCGAATATGCAATACAATATTAACTATAGTCACCATGCTGTACATTCCGCTCCCACGAATTATTTATTTTATAACTGGAAGTTTGTACCTTTTGACCCCCTTCACCCATTTCTCCCACCCCCTTGCCTCTGGCAACCACCGATCTGTTCTCTGTATCTGTGAGCTTTTGTTGTTTGTTTTTAGTTCTTGTTAGATTCCACATATAAGTGAGATCATACGGTATTTGTCTTTGCTGTCTGACTTATTTCACTTAGCATAATGCCCTTGAAGTGGTACCAATTCTTAATTCCTGGGAAACATGGGATGACTTTCAAGAATAGTCTGCATTCCTCACCTGCCTTTGAGCAACCTCTTGAGGGCAGTCCATGAGTGA
Organism: Ceratotherium simum simum; assembly: GCF_057802395.1. Lineage (NCBI taxonomy): Eukaryota > Metazoa > Chordata > Mammalia > Perissodactyla > Rhinocerotidae > Ceratotherium > Ceratotherium simum. The sequence goes on from NC_141900.1 coordinate 106,525,889, forward strand.
GTGCAAAAAGACAGGAAAATCTCCATGGTTTTATTCTGGCATTCTTGGCACAGGGTTGGGAGTGGGGGCCTCTCCCTCCGGTGACTGTCTCCAGGCATTGCTTCTAGAATTACAGGGTCAGGGGCTTCAGAGAAGAGTAAGCAATCTGTCCACATTTATTGTATTTATTTTTGAGGGGAAATCTTTTTTTTTTCTTTTTTCCAGCTTTATTGAGATATAATTGACATATAACATTGTGTAAGTTTAAGGTGTTCATATATACCCTTATATGTTGTGAAATGATTACCACAGTAGGGTTAGTTAAGACCAACATCACCTCACATAATTACCATGTCTTTTTTAAGACATAATTTTTTTGTGTGTGTGTGAGGAAGATTAGCCCTGAGCTAACATCCTTTGCCTGTTCTCCTCTTTTTGCTGAGGAAGACTGGCCCTGGGCTAACATCCATGCCCATCTTCCTCTACTTTATATGTGGGACACCTGCCACAGCATGGCCTGATAAGCAGTGTGAGGGTCCGCGCCTGGGATCCAAACATGCAAACCCCCGGGCCGCCAAAGCCGAGCGCTCGAACTTAAACTACTACGCCACCAGGCAGGCCCCTAACACATAATTTTAAAGCTCACTGAAGAGAAGAAGAGGAAGGAATGACTTCCAAGTTTATTAAGCTTTGGGAAGATAGTGTCTGGGTCCCATTTTAGGATTCTCCATTATTTGCTGAAAGCTGACTCAAATTTTATGTCCCCTCTGGGTTATTAAATGTCGAGAATATTTTTGGGCACAACATGTCAGAATACAAAGCCTGCAGAGGATGTGCAGTGGCACCCACAGTCCTTACAGTGACAGGAAAAACGGTTTCCTAGAACGCTGGAGGAGGATGAGGTGTTTGCAAACCAAAATGTGTAGACAAAAAGCCTGCAGCTGACCTGGGAGCAGGGGGCTGTGGTCCGCACACAGACGGACGGACGGTCGGACGATCGGGGAGTGAAGAAAAGAGCACACACGAGTTTTGGGAAGAAGGTATACCTCACTGCTTTTTGAGGAAAGCGTTGTGATGACCTGTCTGCCTCTTCAATTAGGGAATCAAATATGTCAAAATATTTATATTTATTACTTACTTTAGAGTGATCTTTTTGGTGTTGTTTTATTTTTTAAAAAAGGAAAATAGGGAAAACCCCTCAAGTTCCTACTTATCTTTTCCTGAATTCAATAGTTTACATTCTTAGAAGAAAACAAACATTCAAAAAAAGCTGTAAGAGGTTCTCTGTAAGTTTTTAGTAACTTTTCTAATAAAAAATAATTTATTTGTAGTTAAAAAATGTTTAAAATAAGAAAGGAGATTTGGCTTTTTGCAGCAGTGGTATTTAGAGTCTTCTTTCCTGGGATAAACTAATGTACATTTATTTAGAGCCTCTGGGCTCTGGCTGCACCTGTGTTTGCATCGTTATTTCATCCAGTCCGATATGTGCTCATTCAGTGCCCAAGGGATCTGTTTGGAGGACACAGCCCTCGAGTCATTCACTGCTCATCAGACAGCAGTTTGTGAGGGACGTGCTGACTTCACCAGCTCCTGCTCCAGTAGGTTCTTTATAACCTCCCAGCCAGACAGCTGCTGGTCCAGCATCAGACCCTCGGTCCCTCTCCTTTCTTATCCTCTCTCTCTGTTTCATTTCATATTTATATATGTATGTGTATACAGTAGAGGTTTCAGAAGTGTTGATTCAATGAATGGATGAATGAATGTTTGCTGAAACTGCATCCAGCACAAGATTGCTCCTGTCGTCTTCCAAACACACCTTTAGACTGCCTTCTGTGACTTCTTCAAGATTAACAAAGATATTTATTTAAACTTTATTTAACCTGAATAAAAAACGTTGTGTGGGAGTGATCTGCCCAGAGCCCAGCGCTGCTTAGGAAATTATGCCTCAAAGATTCTTAAAGTTCTTTTCCTGACTAATATATTCTTTGCAATGCAGCAACCTCCGCAGCAAACCACAGCTGGTTACAGTTTAAAACCAAAGTGGTAAATTTGAAGAGTGTATGCGCATGCTCCTCCTCTTCACCCCCACGCCTTCCCCATACAGCTTACTTCATCCTCAGGCATGTACAGGTGTAGGACACCTGAGGCTGAAAAAACATTTGTGTGAGTTCTGGTCCCAGAGTCAGCTCACCTCAATGATCTCATTCACTCATGGCTTTCTTCTACCCATGCCTGAGTAAGGCTGATCATTTTTTATCTTTCCAAGATCCCTTAGGGGCTGGTTCTAAACCAAACTGTAAAATAGATCACAGTTAATACCCACTCTCTCCCAGTCGCCCAGCACCTGTGCTCAAGGAAGCACATCTGCACCCCAATTGCAGCCAATCTTTGCCAGGGTGCTACCTGGAACTATTCCAGTGGCTGTTGGGAAGTGTGCTGTTCAGTCAGTTTCTTTCACTAGGGGACTCTTGAAGAAACCCGTGTCAGAGCTGCTGGGTCAGGGAGCTGAGAGTACAGAATTATGCTTACAACGTTAGATCTGGAGGGAGCCATCGAGATACGTATTTCAACTCTTTCCTTTTACAGGGGAAGGTAGATGACCCCTTTGCGTTGAGTGAGATGAATCCTAATCCAGACTGTGTCTCCAACTCTGAGTTCAGTGTCCTTCACGACAGCATGCTGTCTCTTCCCTAGAAGGACTCAAAGGAACAAAGTTATAAGGAGGGGATAAAAGAGTGGGACTGGTATTTTTAGGCAGGCCGTCCTTCTTTCAAACCACACTGTGTAATGGCAACTTCTCTGCCTGCCCGTGGAGCCACCCCATCGATGTTCAGGACAACTTCAGCTGTGATATTCAAGGAATAATGGGTGTGTGATAGCACACTGGGTTGGAGTTACCTAGGGGCTAAGTTTTAAATCCATTTTGTATCCAATATTAAATTTATTGTTTGCTATTTGAGGTGTATCTGAGCTAACTTTTGTGTCCTGGTTAGTGGGTTCTAGAGAGAGCCATCCATCTGAGGGATGATGACAATAGATTGACACTTGTAGGAAAGGTGGAGTGGGAGCGATTTGGGTATCTCTAACGATTCCCAAACATTTGCCCATAGTCAGTAATTTAAACTAACTTTTCTGATGTTTGTTTCTTTTTTATTAAAAGCTCTCTTCTAAAATTCTAATTTCATGGGAATTCTGATTAGCTGGGAAGTAATTTTCTGTTCTAATTGAAATACGAATCAAGAGTAATATTGACTTCAGGTATGAATTGTTTTACTTCTTGTAGTGCCAATGAAAAAATAAAATTGTCCTGTTCACAGAATGTGCCTGCAGAGAAGTAACTGTTACCTGTTTTTAGAAGATGCTTAGAGGCTTCTAATTTGCCCCAAGCAGACATGTGGCATCCCTCAGGTGAAATGTGATCCAGCATTAGATCTCTCTATTTACTTTGAGTCTGCCTTTTCCATACGAGATTTTGCAGCAGCTTCGAAAATGCATTGTCCTTTATATTTGTAAGTAAATAATGGCAGGAATCAGCCTGAAGGGAACATAGGGATCAGAAGACAACAATCTCAGGGTCAGCATAGACAATGCAATGTTTCAGTGCAGTTGCTAGATACAAGCCACAGATTGAGCTCTCAGCTTCCTAGTAGCCAAGGCAAGGAGGGAAAGCTGTTGATGGTGCTGTTCACTGAAGTCACCTGATGAAAACAAACCAGCCATTCACTAGGTATTTCCTGCTAGTGAAACCCAAGGGTGATTTCTCTCCAGAGTTCTTTTAAGAAAGAATGAAGGCAGATGCAATGTGATACAGTGATTTAGTGGATGATGTGCTTGCTAACATCCCTCAAAAAAAAATTTCATACAGCTTTCCTTATAACGTGCCATCAGTATATATTGACATAAGGCAATTAAATGTAATTCAGAAAAGGTAATTTTTTTTTCTTTCCCCAAAGCCCCAGTAGATAGTTGTATGTCATAGTTGCACATCCCTCTAGTTGCTCTATGTGGGCTGCTGCCTCGGCATGGCCAGACAAGCAGTGAGTCAGTGCACGCCCGGGATCCGAACCCAGGCCACCAGCAGCAGAGTGTGCGCACTTAACCACTAAGCCACGGGGCTGGCCCCAGAAAAGGTAATTCTGAGAGGCAATAGAAGCATCAGACGGAAGGGGTAGGTGCCTTCACTCCCACCGTGGTCCTCCTTACTTTTGAGACCCAGATGAAGCATCACCTCCTCCAAGAAGCCTTCTTTGAGGGACTCAGGCCACATCCATCATTGTCCTTCCAAATCTCTGTGGCATTCGTTAGCCGTGCCATTTATTTAACAGGAAGAAGGAGCATTGACTAAAGTCTCGAGGTCTGTGTCTCTAAGTAGGCAGTGTTCCTCAAAGGCTGGGATTGCGTCACATGTTGTTGTAAAGCCAGCGTCTGGCTCATTTCCTGGCACAGTGCAGGCCCTTGGTTGCTGTTGAAGAGTTAACACATAGCCCAGGCCCACGGTGGCAATGGAGACAACAGCTTCCAGGTTCAAGAGATTCTCTGTGACTACATATCATGAAGACATGAGAAACTAATGCTATATTGAAAAGCAACAAATGTCTGTTTTCATTCCATTTGGTATTGATTTGAAGAGATACATTTTTTAGTATGAAAAAAGTAGTGTTCTGTGTTTGGATATTTTTAAAAATTATTATTTCTTAAATGTTTTCATTAGCTGACCAATTCCTCCCAGCTTAGAAAGACATAGAGGTAGAGAAAGCATGGAAATTCTTACTCATCCTTCAAGGCTCAGTCTCTCAGTCTTTTTCTCAGGAAAACCATCTTCGACCATCCCAGTACAGACAGAAATGGGGGTCCTCAGTCCCCCAAACACAGCCTGTGCCACACATTTGCCCACAACCGCTTAGGATTAACTGAAATCATCTTCTTGTGTATAAATGTTTTATAACTACAATATATTATAAATGGTTTGTGGGGGAAAAAAAAAACAGACCAGAAAAATACACACTGGAATGTGTATTTTATTCTTCAAAATCGTTACTTTTGTAGTTATCTTGGTAATTTCCTTCCAAGCCTTTTGAATAACTTTTAGGTTTTCAAGTTTTTAAATCATCCCCAATGAATAATTTTTACAAACAAGAAGAAGTAATTCAATGCCAAGAATAAAAAATAAAATATATATTCAAAATGCATAATATGATGATATGAGGTTTGGTTTCCAAATAATAGTTGTCCTTAAAGTAAGGAAACAGATGTGTCTGTGTGTGTTTCATAAATGTTGAGTTCCTTTTGGAATTACCTGCAGAGCAAACACGCCCTCAACCATGGCGGGGTCACTGAAATAATGACAAGGTAACTTTTTAGGAAGGCAATATTCTCTTTGAATTAAAGATACATATATACATATATACATATATATATATATATACACACACACACACCCCTCTCTCTCATGCCTGTAATCACACCAGGTTGTCCATTCAGCTACACTGATGGCTCCTTCAGGATGCCTGAAGATTGCACTTCTTTGTATATTACGTTGTACTCCACATGGCAGTGAAGTCCAGCAGCTCTCTAATGGGAATCATGACTTGGTCTTCCAAGGTTGAACTGAAGAGAAACCTTGCCATGAGACGAAGCAGGGGCACGGTATGTGGAAACTCCCACTCCCCAAGAGTCACCTTCACTTTGGGACACTCACTAATGGCCCCTGTCCCCACCAGGCTGAATTTGGGATTACTGCTCCCTCTCTAACTTCCTGCCCAGGTGTTGACTCTAGATATGCTCGCCTGGACTCCTCAGAGCTGAGACCAAGTTGGGAGCTTGTTACTCTGTTTGGTTTTTAGATATCTGTTTCCCAGTATCTCTGTTTATCTGGTGAATGAGTGAATAAGATGCTCTTTATAAGTCAGCTGCATTCAGCACATGCTTACCGAGCACCTCTGCTAAGCTAGGCATCCACCTAGCGATCACTTAAGGCTTGTTTCCACGCTCCCAGCCTGCCTACCTAGAAGAGAGGCTGTTTTCTGCTCTCTCAGCATGGATGCACATACATACTCACCCATGCCTGTTTTATATTCAATTAAGCTGACTATACTCATATATACACAGCGTTCTCTTATCTTAGGCACCACAAAAATTAAGGCAGCTAACAATCAGATCAGGCAAATGCGTTTATGAAGTGTTAACAACAGGTGGTCACTGGACAACCACAACACGCCGCACTGCTCAGGCGCTGGGGATTACTGTGTACGAAAGAGATAGCATTTGTGCAGTCATGCCTCTTGCATTTTAATGAGAGAAGACAAAATAAAAGAAACACTTGTCCAGTAGTGACAAGAGCTAAGGATAAAAATAAAGAAAGGGACAGGAAGTGATGGAGAAAGTTTATTTCAGAAAGAGAGGTCATGGGAGGCCCTTCTGATAAGAGACATGTGAGAGAGAACTGGGTGTGGCAAGGGAGGAGACATGAGGATGACTCAGGGAAGACAGCAGCATTCCTTGTTAGTTCCAGCAGAGCTCTGCGTGCCATTGGGCCACACAATGTGAGAGCTGGAGGGAACATCAGCATCATGTACTCTAGCATCCTTCATGTTGCAGTTTAGGAAGGGGAGAGCAAGGGAAGGTTACAGGTCCAAGTTCAGCTCCGCAAAGACATGTCTCTGGTCAGGAGGGGAGAAAAGAGAGAAAGAAAACATCAAACGTTGACTATGCAGAGAGTCCACCAAAACGTGTAAGAAACTAACTAGAAGATAAGTTCCTGACTATTCAATCAAATATTCTATATTTGATTTCTTACTATAAGAATGCAGTGATATAATAAATATTTGCTCTGCATTCTCAGCAACTATAGTCATTATTTTGTAAAGTTAGATAATGTATTGATTCATATCATATCCTTAGATTGTAAAGAAAATGTCAGGGGAACTGTCATCTCAACTCCTTAAATGCAGTTAATGCCCTGGTACCAAGAGTCAGCAATTTTTCTTTTTTTTTTTGTTTGTGAGGAGATCAGCCCTGTACTAACATCTGCCAATCCTCCTCTTTTTTTTTGCTGAGGAAGACTGGCCCAGAGCTAACATCTGTGCCCGTCTTCTTCCACTTTATATGGGACGCCGCCACAGCATGGCTTGCCAAGCAGTGCGTGAGTGTGCGCCTGGGATCCGAACCGGCGAACCCCAGGCCGCCGCAGCAGAGCGCGCGCACTTAACCGCTTGCGCCACTGGGCCACCCCCAAGAGTCAGCAATTTTTGAATATTGGCTTCTGCCGCCTGGTTCTAGGCCTTAGTATCCAGGGTCAATGACAGAAAATCTGCGGTCCTGGGTCTGCAAGAGAGCATTACAGAAAACCAACTGATAAACTCACTCACTTGCAGTGAGGTAGGAAGTGATTATGTTATTCTTCTTAGTAGTAGTTAGAGTTTTAAAGAGCTTCTCTGGCCCATTCCCTTATAAGTTAAATGTTCCCACTGACTCACATTTTCCTATTAAATGTTCATAACAATTGGTGTTTGTAGAATTGTCTGTCCTTTCTTTTAGACTGTTAGCTCCTGAAGACATAGCTTTTCGTTGACCACAACCTTTATCAAATGCTTAGTAAACATTTTTGGACGGATGGAATCCCATCCCTCGAGAGTCAGTTATGGCTCTCCATTGACAACAGTTCTCCTCTGTTAGTAACTTAGGGACTGTCGGGAGCTGGGACAGTGGAAGCCAAGGAGTGCTCACGAGACTCCTAAGTTACATAACATGGTCCGTGACCAGCTCCATCTCCGTGGATGGCTGAGCCCCAGCCATGCCCACATCAAGCTATGGTGGGAATCTATAATGTCCTCCAAACGCGGTGTGAGAAGCTCAGCCCTCCTCTGGAAGGAGAACCCGGTGCCGTGAGTCAGATTCTCTCAGGGCCCGAGCTACATGGTTTTGTGCCTGTGCAGTAACCTTCTCAAACAGTGTCAATGCTGCGGGATCACGAGGGAAATAATGGAGTTGCTTACCCTGGGCTGCAACTCACTGAGCGCACAACATGGGCCCGAAAAGAGTTTGCTCAGCTTGTAGTTGTAATGAACTCCTTGAGGCCGCCTGCACCATGTGCAAAGAGGATGCATCCCGCAGTCACTGCAGAAACCTGACAGACAGGCGACTGCCGACTTCTCAGTGACACGTGTTTCTAGTATCTGGTTCAGTCACTCCGCCTGTTCCTACCAAATCCACAAGGCCTTGCCGGACGTCCTGGGTGCTCACTGGCATCGTGCTCCTCTAAATCCATGTGGCATTTACTGCTTAAACACATTGACTCTTCTAGCGAATATTTCCTGAGTGCCCACTATGTTCCATGTAATGGAAATAGAGTCATAACTAAGGGCAATCCACTCCTTAAAGGGGCCTTTTATATGGTCAAGTTCCATCCTACTTAATATTATTCTTTAATTTCAGTGTTGCTGGAGAAATAAGATTAACATTTAAACATTTTTTAAAAATCCCTCAAAGGTATAAAATTTATATTGAAATAGTTGGGAAGATAAGTCTAGGTAACTTTGCTGTGTAATGTTTACAAATGCATTATGCATTTAGCATTTATAACTTAAATGGATAGGGAAGTGAATAGGTTCTGGGCGTGATAATGTTTCCTTTGAGCACAAATGTATTTTATGATTGTCAGAACCAGCGGGGAAAATCACCAAAGAACCTAAACATTGTTTCACTACCACAAAATATTTTGACATTTTTATTTCAATCAAGATGCTGGAAAACAATTTCCCCAAAGAGCCATAAAACTTAGCAGATACCAGCAAATAGATGGAGTTTTGCTTCCTCATTAATTTTGTGCTAATTGTCCACCCCGGGCATCTACGAAGGCTTTAGTTCCCTGTCTGCTGATAGGAGGAGTCAGTGACTGACCGAAGTCTCTTATGTTCCTGATAGGCGATTGCTGATGCAGAGATGTGCTGGGTGGCAGCCGCCCAGGCACCGTGCTCTCAAGTAGGGGAGGGCGCCCTTCCTGTGTGCACAGAGGCCAAGCATCTGGCCTTGGACTTTGCCCCAGGCAGGCTTGGTAGCAAGGTTCCAGTCTTTACATCAGAAGGGCTGAGTTTCCTGACCTTGGGAAGCTATTTTGGCTTCAGTGTTTTCATCTTTAATAAGAAGAGTTTGGAATAAGAGAAGAAATGTTAACAATAGTTAATATTTCTTGGATACTTAAAATGTGCACCAGGTATTCTTCTGCATGTTTTAATTCACTCAATGCAAACAACTCTATGACCAGATACCACCACTGTCTCCCTTTCGTAGATGGAAACCTGAGTGACTTGTGCCAGGTCACGCAGCTGGTAGGCCAGGCTGTCGGGCTGGGAGCTCAGGCACTGAACCGTGCAGCCGTACTCTACTCATGCTGTCTGCGACCTCAGGCCCGGACCGGAGATCTGACCAAGGGAGATGACGAGAAAGGGGAGGACAGGCAGATTACAGGGTGAGGACAGCTTTCATGAAGGGTACCTTTGTTCACCACCATTGTCTTCCCCGGGATGCCTGAGAACACTGCCTTGCACCTTGCAGATCAGCCCAGCCTAGCGTCAGACAGCCTGCAAATCAGCATGGGAGCTCTGAAACAGTGCACTCTTCGTCTTAGAGGCTCCTGCCTGTCACGATTTTGAGAACATGTGAGAACACTAAGTGACACTTCTTAGAGATGTTCCCCATCATGGCTAAAGGAAGGTGTGGGTCTTGAGCTCTTCATATGCATTCATCAGTAAGCCATCAACTAACTTCAGTCACATCTACACCTTGCTAAAATCCTGTGGAGAGGACAGGAGTCAGTGATGCTCAACTATTAAGTTGTTTCTTCAAACAAAACCTTTAAAGCCCAGTATATAAACCACCCCAGAGTCTGCCCTGGCTAGGGGAGGGACAGACGGAGGTCTGTCTGGAGCTCCATCCTCACTCTGCTGGCCTCAGGGCGGCTCTGTTGAACCCGAGGGCTCCACGGAAGGCAGGACATAAAGAGTATTTGGCAATGGTCGAGCTAGATGAGCTCCAAGGCCTTGGCCACTTCTAAACAGTGCTGGAGTCCCTTTTTTCTGGTAATTAAGATACAGTTAGAAGTTCCTACAGATTGGCCTTCACTTGAAATGTTATTATAGACCATTACTAGGCAAAATCCTAGATTTGAAATTTTAAGATGAAATAAAAGAAGGGAATCCATATGATTTCTTTTTCTCCTCTAGTGGAGCAAAAGCAGGTACTGGAAGCATCCCGCTTCCCAGGGAGCAACAGCACCGCAGCACTTGGGTTTCTCTGAATGCCCACGGGCTTTGGCGTCTGTGCTCCTCTGTGGTACTTGACATTAACATGTTTGTATTGTATATTGTGTTCCAGGTGCATGTTTTCAAAGTTGCTGCTATATCAGCTTTTTAATAGATTTCTAAGTTTAAAGAACAGTTTAAGTAAAACGAACAAACGGAAAAAACCCTGCAGCTTAGCTATTAAGTTTAGCTGTCCTGCAAAGAAAGCTGGTGAAAGGGTCTCGTGGAGCTTGGGTGAGGAATCACGTTTAGTGCAGTGCAGGCATCAACATTCTCAAGTGACGGGTCTCATGTATTCTAGGAAGAGTAAGCCTTGGCTGCTTTCTCATGCCTCTGACTGGCTTACTCCTAAGTGTAGTAAGTAGCTGCTTTTGTAATAGAATTTGTGGATCACTAAAAGCAAGACTTGCCCTCAAATATCTCTTTTATAGACCTGCAACAGTGCCAGAGAGGTCTGCATTGCTCAGCCCTATGCCTCAAGGGGAAAAGCTTTCTAAAGCCCAAGAATTCCTGGAGGATTTGGCTATGTCTCATTCATTATCGTGTGTCCAGTCCCTGGCACAATACCTAGGATATAGTAGGCATCCTGAAACTATTGGATAACCTCTAATAGTTTGGTGCAGTATTTTTTAGTGAGCTCAGACAGGAGATGGAGTATGGATGTCTCTAGGTGGATAGAGTTGGCTCATGTAATGAAAACTATCACTTGGTGGGAACAGTGTTGAGAAAGATGCTGAGGATTTATCCACTGGAGCTAGAGGAAGGGATGCCGAGGTCAGTCAGCAATGTCTGTCATGGGTATGTGAGGGAGGAGTGACACCTCATGTGTCTCAAGTTGTCATCTCTGCTTCAGAGTGTGGGGCACCAGTGGGCAGCGGGCAGCAGAAGACAGACCTGACCCAAGGTGGAGAACATAGGAGGGTGGGTTTGACTGCGATTTGGTAACGGACTTTCAAAGGGAGAAGTAGGGATGACTAGAGCGCTGCACGCCTGCTCATGTCCCAATTCGGCCTGAGTCTGTCACTGTGTCTTTCTGTTCTATAAATGTCAGGATAGCTTCTCGCACGGCATTTCAGAGCCTTGAGTTCAGATTAAAACAGGACATTTCAAGGAGAAGAAAAAAAGGAAAAGGGGAAAGAAAGAATAAAGTATGATATTTCAGACATGTTTTCAAGAAAAGAGAAAAGGGCTTCGGTTAATTTCTGAGACCTCCGAAAGGTTAGGTTGGACAGGTGAGGCCGATGCTGATTTTGCATGAAATGCTTTGCCCAGCTCTCCTGTGAGAGCAAACGTCTCCATCAATGTGGGTGAACCGCAGAGCCCCTTACGAGGCAGTCTGATGGCTGGGGGAGAGCACCCAATATGTGACTTGGAGCTTATAGATCTTTACTAATTCGTGTGTCCCAGATTACAAGATTGAAAGAAAAAAATTAAACCTGCGTGGGGGATATCCGTCTGAAACAATGAAGAGTGCGTTAGGAGAGAAATCAGTATCTCATTAGTTTACCGTACTCAAAATCAAGAGTCACTAGATAAAAGCTGGGCTCGTCTGCCGCTGTCCTGACACAGACCCTGTGGTTCTTTCGGGATGCCTTTGCTGGGTGTACCAGTTAGATGTCGCTATTTAAGCACGCCAAGCTCTGGGCTTAACACACCAGTCACTTAGTTCCTAAAATCATGGGTCCAGGCTTGGCTAATCTTGGCTGCCAAGTGTCTCTCCTTCTCTTCCTCCTAGGATGAGGAAGCACAGGCTTCGCATGGCCATGGCAAACACGCAAGAAAGCAAGTGGATACCTGCAAGGTCTCTTGAGGTGTAGGCTCAGAACAGATGCACTGTCACTTCCCCCTCATTCTGTTGCTCCAAGCAAGTTACAGAGCCAAGGGTTGGGGAAATATGTTCCATCCACTTTTTTTTTTTTTTTTTTTGCTGAGCAAGATTCACCCTGAGTTAACATCTGTTGTTAATCTTCTTCTTTTTGTATGTGAGCCATCACCACAGCATGGCCACTAACAGATGATTGGTGTAGGTCCACACCTGGGAACCCAGGCCGCTGAAACCGAGTGTGCTGAACTTAACCACTAGGCCACCGGGGCTGGCCCTGTTCCATCCCTTTTGCAGGAGTTGCAATGTCACGTAAGCTGTGGATCCAGAGAGGGGTGAAGAACTGAGGCCACTCGTGCAATTTACCACACTTGGACTGGTCTTCAGATCTCACTGATGCTGTGATTGACCGTTCCAGACCCTGAATCTGCCCAGGGAGCCGTGAGAGTGGTGGCTGTAGTAAAGACATGGTGGATGGTCATGACCGACTTTTACCCTCACTTTCAGTATTGCTTTTTGTAGACTTGTTGAGGTTAAGATGCCTGAATTGGGATAGAGCTGTAGTTCTTGGGATGTTTTTCTTTCATCAGTTAATAAATCCACTCACATTTCCCAGGTCGCTACTGGATGAGACGCGTCTGCTACGTCCTGGTTCATGGGGCCGGAGGGGGGAGAACTAAGGTTTCCTGGGTAACCACCTCGTGTCGGGAACGGTGATACAAATTTTGCAATCTCCAAATGAAGTGGGATAGGCGTTTTAGTGGAGAGAGACTATATCCATTCTTTTATTATTAGTTCAGGCATATTTCCAGGGTGTAAAGCATTCTTGGAGACATTGATGCTGAATTTCCAGGGTTTGGGCTTGAATGCAGAACATAAAAATTTGTAAGTGAAAGTTTCCTGTGGCTTTGGTGATGGCTATATTTTTGATACGTAAAACATAATAAATAGAGTCCTCCAAACTCTGAATTGATTTTTAAAGAATGTCTGTGTGCACAATTTGAAGCCACCAAGATTGCCTTCAGAGCAGGAGAAGCCATTTCCTCCATGTCTCTATAAGATTATCTGGAATTGTGCCTGGTCAGCTTCAGAGAGCTTAAGAGACTGTAGTTTATATGGAGAATTTTGTACAACTTTTTTATGTGTTCGAAATGTTATAATGTTGCTTCCTATTGGATATACTGCTAGAGCTAATGCATTAATAAGGTGCATTTCTCTTAATATATGCTCTCTGCACATTTGTCTCTTATGATAGTTGTTAATGGTTTTAAAGAGGGTCATTATGGTCTGTTATGTCAAAAGATGTCATTTCTTTCTGCCTTTTTCTGTGTTTTCAAGATTTTCAAAATGGGAGTATAATCAGACCTGAAAAAAATATAACTTTATTTCATGACCTACAAAAAACAGTGTTAGGCAGGATACAAAGTCTTATTCTCCAAGTATTTATGTTGGCAAACAATTGAAAGAAGTCAAGATTATATGAAAAGGACTGTTTTTCAGATTGCATCTTGGAGGTCTTTAATCACAATTCTTACTCCAAGAAAATAACTAATTTGGTTAGAGTGTGGTATACTTCTGCTCTACCCTCGTTGAGTGGTCTGCGATGGCTGCCTGGGCCATCTGAGGAGGAAGCGGCTCCGTCCAGGGCGCTCCAGCACTCTGCTTGGCTTAGCACAGGGGGCCTCACTCTAGCTGGTTTTGCTTGTTTAGTGGGAGCACAACAGATGAAAGGCAAAATATTTGGTGGTTAGTCCATGTGGTCAGACCCTGGAATCCAACTTTCGATCTTTAAATGAAAATTGATTGCCTGGGAAGGAAGTATAGGAAGTCATTAACATTAATTAATAGCTTATCAAGAATTCGTTTTTTGGGCTGGGAGACCCTAGAAAGGGGCTAGAAGAATGGAACTCAGGAGAGAAAGCTTGAGGGCACCACAGAGGGGTGGGAGGTGGGGGGGTGGGGGTGAGCGGGGATCCCAGACAGAGCAGCTGTTGCCAGGAGGCTGGACCTGGTAGGTTGCTGTCTTGCCAGGAAAGGATGATTTTGGGGCGGGAGGTGTGGCTTGCTGCATACCTGGAGGGAAGAATGAAAGGAGACAAGTGGTGATATTTTCCTTGGACTCTCACTTCACCTCCAAGTTGAACAGCCCTGCATGTGTGTTTTCCAGGAGTAGCCAAGTTCCCTCTGTGCATTCCAGAGTGCTGGCACCCGTGGAAATAGGGCAGGCATGTGTCGTTTACTCCATGTATTCAACCAGCACTCGATAGGCTCTGTGCTCAATGGAACGATGGATTCCTGCCTGCCTTGTCTCAGTGGAGTGGGCAGGCATGGAGGCTTGGGGTCTTAGAGGTGGGCCTGGCCCTGGGTGGGGCATGAGGAGCTGCAGAGCTGGAGGAAGCCAGATCTGGGGAGAACCTAGCAATTGAAGTCCTGTCTGAGGTGTTAGTGCCAAGGGGTCCCTACCGGTGGGTGAGGCACAGTGACAGGGAGCACAGCTCACAGGGGGTAGGAGTGTCTGCGCCATTCTTGGTCCTGTAATAACACACGCATTGTTGAAGACAAATAAATGATAACTAACTGTGGGCTCACAGCTCAGGTGTTTTCCCTCAAGGCTGGGTAGATCCAGGATGTGGGGGTTCAAGGTTTTTATTATACCTAGTCAGAGTCAGAATTGGTCCTATCTGTAAGCCCCAGGATGGCCTTTGTTTTAACAAGAGATGAAATGAAGTGGCTGGAGACAGAAATAGGTTTTATTCCGGGTTCTATTACCCGTGGTTCTGGCTGAATGTCCACAGGTGTGCTCAAGTGCTAAATTCAGCTACCTTTGAAATCACACAAAGGGCTCAACCAGTGGTGGTCTCTCCCACCAGCAAAGCCAATGATTACATAATTCAGTCGCTGGGGCAGGCTCTGCAGCCACGTGGCCTGAGCTAAAACCCCAGCGCCACCACCAACAGCTGGTGGGACGTTGCCCAAGTTAATTAGTCCTTCTGTGCTTCAGTCCCTCACCAGACAACGGAGGACATAGATGTACCTCGTACTTCATGGGGCTACAGTGAAAATTAAATGCGTTAATCCATGAAGAGCACTTGAGAGTATCTGGCCATGGAGCCCTGAATAATTGTTTGCTATGATTATTAATGGTCGCCCCACATAGAGCCAGGGAGACCTTCACTTTCCCTGCCTGGCTTTGCCAGATATTTGGAGCAGAGAACAGAAGTGTAGAGCAACTTGGTTTTTTCAGATGGGTGACTGCTCTGGGGCCGAAAGGGACCTGGGTTTTCAGGCTTACTCCAGCTGTTCACCTGAGAAGATACTCAGCTCTTCCTAACTCCTGGAGGTTTAGGAAGTGACTCTGGGCAGAGTCCTGTCATCCGGTGGGTCACGGAGGCACAAGGCCACCGCTTTGTACCAGCCTAGACTCACCACTCCGTGTGAACTCCACCAGAGGGAATGTGAGCGGCGCCCCCTGGGGTTGGGAGATCTGGTGACTCGAAGGGGAGCTAACAACTGGGAGGCAATAGCACTCAGCAGTCTATTCTCGAGCTTTGCGCTTTCCACTCAGATTGATGTATGTTTGGTCTTCTTGTAAAATAATCCCATATTCACATCTCAGTATAAGACATGGTCATTTTTTCCTGTCACTTTTCAGAGCGATTTAATATTTATGATAGTGGTTTTCGGTGCTTGCTTGCTTCCAAGGCACCTATGGAGCATTTAAATTGTGCACACTGAGGTCCCAACCATAAGCAGTGCACTCGTGGGTCTTCCAGGAAAACTCAGGTACCTACGTTTAAAAAATTCCTCAGATGAGCAGCCGGGGATAATAACCTTTAATTGATTATCTTGTTTTGCTCTCACAACAACCCTGGGAGAGAGTATCGGACAGATGTCATTGTC